>NC_046222.1:30159919-30489866 GCF_009819885.2 Catharus ustulatus | reverse complement strand
AAAGATAAAGAACAATGTCCTGCCTGGTTTTAATGGATGGCCCATTAGCAGAATATCTGCCGTTGAGATAAGGATCACTGCCCCCACCTTCAACAGATGGTGATAGAATAGACCTTTTATCACACTCTGTATTGTAATGTGCGGCTTATAATCAGGTGCATCTTATGTATGGACAAAGAACGAAAAGTTGCCGACACCCAGACATGCGGCTTATAATCGTGAAATTACTGTAGTCTTGCACGCATGTGTCTGCTGCTGGGAAAGAATTTGTCCTGCAGTGTAGAAGGGTTGCAACTGACAACCCACAAAATATAGAATCTGGGAGTTGTATCTAACTGGTGTTTGGAAATCTTTACAGTTTTAACTGGTTTTATGTGGGCAAGAATGTTCTATACATTTGCTATTACTTAAATTGCATACAAAGTGAACTGCTTTTTCAGTCTTAATTAAAGATCTGATCTCACAGCATGTTTTTTGCTCTCAGTGAATAGGATAGAATTAGAATAGAATAGAATAGAATAGAATAGAATAGAATAGAATAGAATAGAATAGAATAGAATAGAATAGAATAGAATAGAATAGAATAGAATAGAATAGAATAGTTGGAAATGAACCTGCAATGATCATCTAGTTCAGCTGCCTGGATTGGATTGAATCAGGCACTGTGATTTCATCTGCCAATAGACAAGGACCCAACATATCTATGTCTATAAACCTCATGTAAAAAGAAAAGAATAAAACTGGAAAATCTTTATAGATCTGAACACATTTGTGTATACAAAAGAAAGCTTTGGAAGCAAAGTTCTGTTATAAACCTTTTAAATAGTTGGCATGCAAACAAGGGAAAATATTCATCTAGCACTTGTGTGGCAGCAGAGGTATGATACTTTGAATGTCCATAGACATAAAACCTTGAACTTTATATTTCCTAATGTATTAACACTGAGAGAATAACCTTATAATGCACTTCTGACAGGGAATATGTACTTACTCCACCAACAATTATGTTTGCGTTGCACATCGCCTTAGTGTTTGTTAGTATTCATACCATGTTAGTATGAAATTTTTCATGGGAGAAATCGTGATATCTCTTTTACTTCAAGTGATGGAAGAACTCCCTGGCCAGTGTTTCATAATTTTTTAGGTCCTTAAAAGGGAGGCAAATATGTATCAAGATCTAAACTCTGTCTCAGAGAGGCAGATTAAAGATAGTCTGCCTTGTGGTAGTTCGTAGCTGGTTTTATTTCTGAGAGTTTTTAATGGCTTTTGCTTTAAGTAGTGTCTGTTTATTAGGTGCAAATCACTGAAATTACTATTTTTAATACAAATGCAGTATTCTGGTTGTCTCTCCCCCACCACCATCTTATTACCCTAAGTGCTGGACATATCTGGATAATAGGAACATTCTAGAATGCTGTGGTACATGGTCAAGAGATACCCTTGAGTGATGTGTTTGCTGTTTCTTTGTTTGATTAATTCTTCCAGATAGGGAAAAAATTGAGGATTGGAAAGAAATGAGAAACAAGTGAAAAATAACTGTTAGAGGTGGGAAGGAGAGGAACTGAGGAAGTTTTAACTCTAATCATTCTGTAGAATCTTAGAAGTGGGCTGTTCCCTGGCAGTGTAGCTGCGCACACATCTCCTGTGTGTTTGCTTGTGTCTCCGCGGAAAAGAGTTTAACTTTTTGGAACATTGAATGTAGCAGAATCTGTCTTGGTCAAATGTTAACTGACAAGTTACCTCCTGACATTTTAATACAGAGTTATTCATTTGCATCTTAAATGCTACATATGGTCTTGGTTAATTGTTGCTCTCTTCCATTCTTGTCACAATATTCTCATTGGCAGGTGAAGCAGTTATGTCATCTTGTTTGAAAGACAAACAATGATAAAAATAAAAGGAGTAACAAGGAGAGAAAGCATTTTATTGCTTAGACTCTGATTTTGTTGCATTTACATTTTTAAATTAGTTCCCACTTGCCTGAGCTGTTTGAAGCCCGTCTGAAATATGTTTTTCAGAATAATTTTATCTTGTTATTAAAAACAATCCTTTTATCTTTTTCACAATTAATGAGGAAAGAAAATGCTACTCTGCAGGTTTTGATCATTTGCCAAATGTCTCTGCTTCATTCTTCACCTCAAGGAAGTTTACGTCTATTTTCTAAAACCGGTGGGGTTTGGTGGCAGCTTTTTATTGGCATGCTTTTTCTGGAAAATTTAAATGTTGCTGAATATGTTGCATCCATTAGGAAAATGAGGATACCCTAGCTGCTTACCTGTAGGTTTCTTGGCAACATGACATTTTCTTTGCAGAGAGAAAGCAAAACTTGAGAAGAGGTTTGTAGAAAGACAACCAGCAGGCTGAAAGATCCTCTTAAAATTGTCTTGAAATTTTTGCTTGGAAGTTTCTTCCCAAAATGAAACTCATACACTCTTAGCTTTTGCACAAACCCAGAGTGTGTGTGTGTGTGTGTGTGTGTGTGTGTGTGTGTGTGTGTGTGTGTGTGCGCGTGTGCACGTGGGCTCATGAATGATTTTGGTAGAAGTGTGTTTCCGTTCTCCAGAGTGCTTCATATGCAAGGCCTCCATTACTCTGGTTGCCCATACTTGATTTTTCAACCCGAGGAAAAGAATTGCAGTTTGGGGGAGAAGCAGAAGAGAAGTAACGTGCTCTGCCTTTGTTCTCACCACTATCAGTATTCTTTGTCCAAACATGATCTTAAAACAAGGCAATGTCATGCAGCACCTTCTCATCTTGCATGTAAAAATTGCACATTTGAAGATCAGAATTATATTCCAGCTATAATATAGATAATTTCTTGACTCCTGCGCATAATCAGTTGGATGTGGGTTTTTTCATTTTTTTTCAGACTGAGTTCTCAATGACTGTGTCTCCCAGTGGAGCAGTCTTGTGCCTGGATTTTTTCTGGTTGTTTTAAAAAGTATTTCGTAATGCAAATTAAGGAAAATTAAAGGAAGAGCTGGCCTGACTTATTAACTCATCTTAAGGAATATTCAATTATAATTCATTTTTATGCTTATCCCTTTGCAATTTCTCATTTTTGTCTTTTATTCCAGTCCCCTCTTCTGTACCTATGATGCATCAGGTGAGTCGTACTACCAATAGCATCACACTGTCGTGGCCTCAGCCGGACCAGCCCAATGGGATCATCCTGGATTACCAGCTACGCTACTTTGACAAGGTGAGCAGAAAGTGATACTGAGCACTTTCTGTCTGGGAGGTGCACCCCTGCATCAGGATGGAAAAGGGAAAAAAATGCTTCATTTATGAGGAAGGAGGAAACTTTAGCAATACCAGAAGTTTGTGATGTCATCTGATGTCAGTCCGTCTGCATTTCCCAACTTGGAAACATCTAAGAACAAGGGGGATTTTAAGAAAAGAGAAGGCACTTGGTTAAGCTTAAAATCTGTGACTAACAATAAGTTTAGTATCAGCTGATAGAGGTAACAGTGAAAGGAGCTAAAGTCTCTAAATATGTTTACTGAAACTGGATTCACTGCAAGTCTGTCATTTGTTTATGAGGAGAAGTCTTGTGTCCCCATTTATGCCTGGACAGACATCTCAAAGAAATTTTATGAGGAAGAATGCACTCTTTCATTTGCTAAATGGCAAATATGCCTTTGTGTGCTGGAAATACAGGGTGGCAAATGCAAATTTTTCCTCCATTCACATCTTGTGATATTCATGTCTTGTGACTGCTAATCCATCTGACTTGACGGGAAGAGATGTGTAGGGCTATTCAGACAAACTTCCATTTCATATTACTGGTCTTTCACATAAGAAAAATCCTTTTGCAGGATTTTGCAGGGCTACTATTTTTTAGTGATAAAAAGAACTGCTATTTGTGATAACTTGTGTAGCAGCTTCCTGGATACAGCTTTGCATGTGTTCTTGCTCTGAGTCCTCCTAGGAGAGTACATGAGTTTGGAGTTTATAGAAAGCGAACCACAGGACAAAGTTTCGTCTTTCTTTTTTGTTAAAATTAAGAGTCTTTAGCAGAACTTTGTGGGAAGCCCAGGCCTGGGGGAATGAAAAACAGCAGTGAGGAATGAGTAGAGTGCTAGGAAGTAAGGTCTGGAATAGCAGCTGTTGTTGGGAGGCTCTGTAAAGGTTCAAAGAATATTGGATTGACATGGAAACTGTCATGCCTTGATGAGGAGAGTGAGCAGTGTAGGCAGAAGTTTCACATTCCTTTTTGGTCATTGACATTCACAGGCAGAAGATGAGGATAATTCATTGACCTTAACTAGTGAGACCAACATGGCCACAATACCAAGTTTGAGCCCAGGCAAGATCTATGCCTTCCAAGTGCGTGCTAGGACAGCAGTCGGCTACGGTCCTTACAGTGGGAAGATGTATTTCCAGACTTTAACAGGAGGTAAGTGCTGGCATATGTGTCGAGGTCTGCACATGATCACCTTCCACTTGCCTGTGTCCCTGAGTGCATTGGTTTATCCTCTGGAGGACTGCTACCAGACACTCCTACTCAACTTGCATTTCTGTTTATAATAACTTCCATGTGCAGATTTGTTCACTCAGAGAAGCTTCATGCTGTTAGAGGGCATTGTTTATGCTACTTCTGTACTCCCCGGCCCTGCTCCTTGTTGCGCCTGTGCCTCTGACTAGCAGGTGTGAGTGTGCCAGTAAAAATCTCTTTAGGGGGATGTGGCAGTACATAGCACCATACACTGATGTAGTTTGGGCCCCAGCTCTCATGAGACATCTTACAGCTGAAACCTCTATGAATGTGTAAAAGACAGGTGGGACACAGGGCACAAAGATGGGACACAGGCATATGTGCTGAAGCTTGGCTTCCATCAGGATCCCCATTCTGTGTTACCGGCAAGCTGCATTAATAGGGAACAGTGGGTTTACAGCCCAGGTATAGAGCTAACTTGTCCTTAAGTGGCTTGGCAGCTGTCAGTGGAGCGGGGCAAGAGAAAGTGGATTCAGAGGGAGCACTGGCTTTTCAATGCAAAAAAAGAAGGCACTGGAGAAGCACAGTGACTGAAGAGCAAGGGGCTGGTAGGAATGGAATTACGGGTGATACCTAGGTGAGCAGAAGGGAAACTCTGCACAGTTCCGGTCCTCTGCATCCGTGTGCATGTGTGTGTGTCTTTCTTGCCAGGGGAACGCTCGGAGATGGTGCAGGACCGGCTGCCGCTGATTGTGGGCTCAGCACTTGGGGGTCTGGCCTTCTTGGTAATTGCTGCCATTGCCATCCTTGCCATCATCTTCAAGAGGTGAATTCCTTGACCTGCTCATATGCACTTCAGACAGTGGAACTTCCTTATCCCTGCAACATTACCCCCGTCCCAAGGGAAACAGCCTGACCTGCATTTATCCAGATGTTCTTGAGATGCCATTCTCTAATTAAGGAAAGATCCTGCCCCATTACTCCTATCTGAGGAGGCTCTCCTTTGGTAAACCACTCATGTACTTAGCTGATATTTGGCTAGTTAGCAATATGAACACAAGGATAGCATTTCAAAGCTGGTACTCAAAAGGTATTTAAATGCATCGATGTGAATGAGGAACTGTAAATTGCATTTTAGGCAAGCAAGTGGAGAATGAAGCAATGTGGTGGAGAAGGACTGGTGGAATAAGTATGCATATTCAGTTATTAAGAAGGTGATAAATACCTTTTCACCACAGACCAAGAGACAAGGGCTCATTTGCTGAAGAATAAAATCTATACAACCCCAATGGTTCCAGGGAATGCTAGCCCATAAAATACAGGGTAAAGAAAGCAAATACCACTTTCCATTTTGGAAAGAATAAAGGGCATATAAATGATTGTAGAGATAATCTGTTACAGCAAAAACAAAAAAAAAAAAAAAAAAAAAAAAAAAAAGACAAAAGGCACAAAAGTAAACTATGGAGTTTTTGTTATTTGAAGAAAAGAAACAGTCATTACTCACTCCTTGAATTTACTCTGAGGTTTGAACTTAGTCCCATAGGTTGTCAGTAATGGATTTCTGTATCTTTGCTCTACTGTGCCTTTGCACAATAGGGATTTTTTAGCTTTTTCTGCTGACCTAAAAAAATGTACAAACTACTTAACTTTAGAAAGTGAGATCTAGTTTTAATGATTTCTTTTTGCTGTCTTCCCTTTTCTACATTTGTTTTCTCCTCTTGTGTATATTCTTTTTAACATTTTTCTTTTTGGAAACAAAAGAATTATCAAATATTGTTAAATTTGAAATGTTGCCTCCTTTTGTTGCTTTGAACTGTTAAAAATACAATTTCTTGTTACAGCTGGAAATGTGATATTATGTGCACAACTCAATAAAGCATATATTTTTCTAAAAAAAATAAACCAAACCCAGAATAAGTTAATATTATCAAAATTGTGTTGGGGAAAGACATTAATGGCATCTGTAAATATACATATGAGGAAATACCATTAAAAATATATTCATTTATACTTAAAGAATTATGTACAGTTAATAGACAGATTTTCAGAAAAAGTGAAGATTACAAATTTCTATTTTAAATCTGTCCTTGATAAGAAAAGCAAGTTTGAAGATGCAGAAAATGAGGAACACCACATGAAATGAGTAGTTCTTTAAAAGGTTGCACGTATGTAGAGTCAAATGCTACGACTTTAACTTGTTTTTATAAATTGTTGGTACACATTTTTCAGGCAATATGTGCTTTGAAACACCTAATTTAACTAATTGTTTGTTTTTATATGGAAAACAATTCACTTGTTAGATGACATATAAAAAACATTATTGTAGACCTGGATTCCAGGTTCAACAACAGTTAGAGCTCTTAGATGTAGGCCCCCATCAAAGCCAATTTCTTTGTGCAAGAGAAAAAATTTTGAAGGTAAAATTGTGGTTTTTGAAAGCAGAATTTAAAGAGATATGACTGACAAGTAAGAATAATATAGTTAGCTGTTAGAATGTCAGAATTACTTATGTTCATAAAGAAAAATAACATAATGTTTCATGATACTTTGCCTTCAAATGCTAATTGAATCAGCAGCTAAAAGATCTCATGCTGAAACAGCAAAACATGAGTTGACACAAATCCATGCAGACAGCAGGGATACTGCAGGATACTGTAGGGTTTGATGTACAATCTGGTCTAATTAATAGGATAATTGGAAACTAGCATGGAATGTACATTAAAAAAGAAAAAGAATATTGCTTGGAACAAAGGAAGTAGCTTGAAAATTGCAAATAGATTTAGTGCAAACAAAGAAAGGAATGAAACATCTAAAATAATTAGATTGTGTGGGAAATAAGTGATTGAATCATACACATTCAGAAGGAGAATGAAATCTGAGAAATATCTATGCTGAGAAGGACCTATGCTTACTGGAAATTAGATGCATATATGCAATAAACCTTACAATAATAAAGATCATGTTTGTTTTGATCTGCGCATGCAAAAATCACATCAAGGAACAGATTTCCATCTGTTTGGGCCTGTGTGGTTTGGTTTGGGTACCATACATACAAACAGAATGGCCAAAGTAAATGCTGTTAAAGAAAGCCAGGAGAAAAAATAATTGGGGGAGATCTATACATATTAAGCATTAGAGTAAATGTCTCATAGAATGTTTTTGAAGAACTTAAAAGGCATCACAGAAGAAGGCATTATAATTGAAAAGAATAATTTGTTGTAATTAAATTAAATTAAAATGCAAATTTAGCCTGAATAGCAAGAAAACTTCCAAGGCAGTAATGTTAAACTGTAATATTCTTTCTCAGGATAGTCTTGGAAGCCCTATCATTTGTCATTTCTAAAGTGGGAATGCCAAAATTGGTATAAAAACCACCACATAGAAAACAAGCTTGCACTGGTTACCAGGAGATGGGCAGGATCTTAACATCCATTTTCTACCCCTAATCTGAAGGATTCTCTGAGCCTTACACTGAGAAGTCTACCCCAGCATCTGATGAGAGACTCTTGTGTATGTTTTGACTTTCCTTTCCTTTGTATCCTGCAGTAAAAGGCGAGAGACTCCATACACAGACCGCCTGCAGCAGTATATCGGTGCACGAGGTAAGTGTGTTTGAGCAACAGATGGCAAGGGCCTGTCTCTTTTCAGCACTCATTAACATCTGTGTGTCTCAGGGTTTGAGCCTGGTGATGTTTTGGGCTATTTCCCCCACTGCAGGACTCGGAGTGAAGTATTACATTGATCCTTCAACCTATGAAGATCCCAATGAAGCCATTCGGGAATTTGCCAAGGAGATTGATGTGTCCCTCATCAAGATTGAGGAAGTCATTGGATCAGGTAGTCTGAGAATCTGGAGATTTTTAGAGTGCTTTCTTGTTCACCTTGAGACCTGGCACACTACTGGCCTGAGATGGAACCATGGATCCATGGTACATCAAGCGTTCCAGGATATCTAAACCTTCATTTTTTTTCCAAAATTCATTTTAACCTACTAACCCTTAGATGCTGGCTCTAAACTAAGTTTAAAACACCCTTTGAAGACTCAGAACTCCACATTTGAACCCTGAAGATGTCGTAGTCTCCAACCTTCACCAAAAACTTTGCCTTAATCTAAGCGGCACCTTAACCTTATTTCTAAGCATCTCCCGAAGTCATCCACAGTAGAATGCTTTAGTGCATCTGACTAAAATCCATTGCTATGTTTCCTTACTTGAGGTGTTTCTTCCCTCCCTGACAGGAGAGTTTGGAGAGGTGTGCTTTGGACGCCTGAAACACCCAGGAAAGCGTGAATACATGGTAGCTATTAAGACCTTGAAGTCAGGTTACACAGACGAACAGCGGCGGGAATTCCTGAGTGAGGCCAGCATCATGGGGCAATTCGAGCATCCCAATGTCATCCACCTGGAGGGAGTGGTCACCAAGAGCCGACCAGTCATGATTGTCACGGAATTCATGGAGAATGGATCGCTGGATTCCTTCCTCAGGGTACCACAGAGTCTCCCACAGCCATTAACCTCTTCATCTCACTGTGTGCCAGTCTCAGACTTTATAATTTTGCCTGTTCTTCCTCTTGACTCCTGTCTCCCTAAGTCTTCCTGTGCAATGGAAATGATAGCAAATAGCCACAGTAAGTGGTTTCGGACCAACATGGTGAAAATACTACAAGGGCTCAACAACCATATAAAATTGAAGTATTTTAGACTTCTTCGACTCCAGTAGTTCATGTAAACAGTACCAAATCTTTGTACGCACCCTTTCAGTTGCTTATGTGCATGTTCTAATAATGTTTTTCAGCCTTTATTTCACAGAACATTTTCAATTTTCAACATTGTAATGAAGTAATGAAACTTGCAGTTATTTTTGGATTTCAAGTTTTCTGGTAGTGAAAGACAAATATGGACAATCCATGTAGTACAGCTTCTTCACTTCTCCTTTCTTACTGATTCATGTGCTCATTCAGCCACAAATGCTTTGACAGGTACAATTTGAAGAGCACATTGAACCATTGAGTACAGCTGCATAGATGCCATTGTAAAGATCTTTGTAAAAGCAGATTTGTCTACTCACCTTCATTTAGCCATCTTAGTAGTTAGTGAGGTTAGGTGTAGGATGCTAAAAGGGAATGTGGCCACGAGAGGAGGAAAAGTTCACCAATGTCTGATTTTCTTTGAGGTTCATTGCTTTAAGCCCACCCTCCTTTGTTGTTTGTTGTCCTTGAACCTTCAGATTTTGGCTGAAATTAAGGTGTGTGTTCTCTAACTTCATTAATCCACCTTGTTATCTTGCTTTTTGTTAGTCTCCCCTATTGGCTTCATGTTCTGTGGCCATGAGAGCCTGTGTTTGCCTCCTCCCTTGCAGCAGAAGGAAGGGCAGTTCAGTGTGCTGCAGCTGGTGGGAATGCTGCGGGGGATTGCAGCCGGCATGCGTTACCTGTCAGACATGAACTATGTGCATCGTGACCTGGCAGCACGAAACATCCTGGTCAACAGTAACCTGGTGTGCAAGGTGTCAGACTTTGGGTTGTCCCGCTTCCTGGAGGATGATGCTTCCAATCCCACCTATACTGGGGGTCTGGTGAGTCACTGCTGTGGTGAGAGTTACTGTGGTGTTGACAGATAAAACTTTTTCCTGTGTTCCTTCTTGATTTGGTGTACCCTCTTTAGTCCATCTTGAGACCATAGAGAGGCCTTCTCTATGTAGAGTCGAGTAGAGCCTTCTATCTTGTGACCTATTTGTTCCAAAGCAGTAAAATTAAGAAATAGCTGAGTGTCTTGATTCTCTCTGCCATATGAAGTCTCAGTGCTGTTCTTTGTGGCATGATGGTGAACAGGTCAAACCTCACAGCCTGGTGCAGCTATTATCTTCCCCCTTTTCATTAGCTTTTTATAGGAAGGATGAAGGACTGAAAGAGAGATTACAATCCTGTACTATCACTCTGAAAAAAGAGTTGGGTTTTTTCCTACAGAAAAGATAAATGGCCTAAGTGTATTTATGGGCTTAGAACCAACCATCAAATGAGCTTATTGCCTATGAAGTTGTGACATCTGTCACACACACTACAAAAGGGGTGGGAGTATAACAGGGGGATTGAAACAGAAGGGGATGAAGAATTCAGTCACTGAAAAGTGGAACAATTTTTAGATCCGTGCATTTTGAAGAACCAGCACCTGAATGATATTTCATCTTACAGATCATACCTACAGTTAGAGAGGTCAAGATGGAAAGAGACAGGAGTTAATGCTAGCTACTCAGTGTATCTGTCCCTACTGCTGCAATTTGGCATTATTTATATGACTCTAGATTTTCAAATTATTATGAGAATTTTGCTGTGTGTCATTTTCAAATGCTGTAAAGTAAAGCTGTGAAAGTATAAAATCATGGGATTTGCAGCAGCAAGGAGGCATGATTCTCTCTTTTCATTAATACTTGCCAGTAAAACAAGGTGGAAACCTTGAACATAGTATGAATTTGAACAGCAATGTTTTCAAGACAGAATCAATGGGACCGTAACCCTGTGCTCCAGGTTGTGTTGTGTTGCTAACATCTGGTTGTTTCAGTGATGTTGTTTTCACAAGCAGTCCTTATCTCACTACATTCTGGTTTCTTTCTGTCTGCTTCCTAGGGCTGCAAAATCCCCATCCGCTGGACTGCTCCTGAAGCCATCCAGTACCGCAAGTTCACCTCCTCCAGTGATGTCTGGAGCTATGGCATTGTCATGTGGGAGGTGATGTCCTACGGTGAGAGGCCTTACTGGGACATGTCCAATCAGGATGTAAGTTTTAGAAGTGTGAGGATGTACATCTACCTCTCTGTCCTGTATCAATTCAAGCAGAACAAAGCCACACACACTGAGTGACTGAAGCTCTTTTGTGTTTTATTTTCCCAGTTGTCATAAAGCTTTGTTCTTCTTTTCCTGCAGGTAATTAATGCCATTGACCAGGACTATCGCCTGCCACCACCCCCAGACTGCCCTACTGTTTTGCACCTGCTCATGCTTGACTGCTGGCAGAAGGAGAGAGTCCAGAGACCCAAATTTGAGCAAATAGTCAGTGCCCTGGATAAAATGATTCGCAAGCCATCAGCCCTCAAAGCCATTGGCACTGGGACCAGCAGGTGAGATGGGGATTTAATGCAAAATAATAGGATTTGTCTCTCAGAAGGCATCATGAGGAAAAGAAAGTAATAAATCAGGCTATATAGGCTTTTTTCTAACCCTGTCATTTGAGACTGGGAACAAACAGGAAGTGGAAAAAAAGAGAGGAAGCAAGTTGGGAGAACTGTGTATCCTGATTGAGTTAATGGGGAGCTCTAAGTGCCAAATGGGATAGGAGATAAATCTTGAATGAGTTGCACTGAGGATGAATGATTGAGGAGTCAGAGAGAATGAAGGGAGGTGCAGCTTCTGGGTGCAGCAGCATGAGATGTTCTGTGATCACACCATGTTGTGTGACCACAAGAGATGATGAGGAAAAAGAAGACCTTATCTTATGGAGGGAAGGAAGTCTCTACATACAAATAATTAGAACTGCCACTTACATCGCATATTTTCCCAACTGCATTTTGCAGTCTGATGGAACAAGAGTCAGGAAGTCAGCAAAGAAGAAGTCTCTGGAGGGATAAACAGTGCCAAGGTTAGTTGGCTGCTGGGCTGATGACGAAATTACATCCTGCTGGCCTGGAGGGTTTTTCTCTGTGGTTATAAATCTCTTCTCAGTGGAATGTAGTCCACAACTGGGGGAGGAAAAAAGTATCTAGTGATGCCCAGTTTACTAAAAGCAGCACACAAAGAGTGTTACAGCTTTGGGACAGACTCAGATTATGAGGAAAAGAGCAATTGCCATATGTAAACAGTCATCTCTTTGGCCTTTTATTGCAATTCTTTTATCTGGTGGGTGTTGGAGCTCAAACAACGCACTTGTCTCATCAGTCACTATCTGACCGAAAGAGAGAGAGACCTAGTCACAAAGTAAAAAGGTATATAAGGTCTCATGTCTCTTTCAGAAACCTCACTGCAGCTCTTTGCCCAGCTAATATCTCTAGACTAAGGAAGTGTGGAAGGATCTTGGGCAACAAGAAGAGCAGTGCCTGAGAGAGTATGGGCAATGGAAAGGGAGACTCAATTTTTTGGGCTGGTTGATTGTTTTCAGGCAGAAGAAGGGACACTGCAAGCCTAGAAACAGCACATCAAGGTGGGACTTTAGGAGTCAGGGCATGAAGAAAAAATGTCATTGTTCTTCATTCTGTCCTCTTCAGAGGCTGCATTCTCTCCCTCTCATAATTCTTACCTTACTAGTGTGCTCAGCTGGTGCTGATAACTTGGGTTTTAGAAACTGCCTCTTTTGCAGACCATCTCAGCCTCTCCTGAGCAACTGTCCTCCAGATTTCCCTTCCCTCAGCAATGCCCATGAGTGGTTGGATGCTATCAAGATGGGCCGCTACAAGGAGAATTTTGACCAGGCTGGTCTGGCTACATTCGATGTCATATCACGCATGACTCTCGAGTAAGTAGCAGGCAGACAGCAACAGATATCAGACACTGAGTTTTCCATGCAGAACATGAAAATAGTCTGAGAAATTGGCTATATGGAAAATACATACACATGAAAAAGGAAAGGGATGCCAAAGCAAAGTAGCTGCTCTTCCTTGCATCTTACTAGGGCCTCTGGACACCATCCATGCTGTAATACACTTGTAATCTGTATCTATAAGCACTAGTTCTGATCCAGTGTGTACCAAAAAATGTGTTGCCAGTGTTGCAGAGAGCCTGTTGCATCAGAATGTTCATAACAGCTAGCACAGATAAAAACAACCACTTTTAAGCAGATGTGTAGAACCAGGCATACCATACACTGGGTTTAAGTGTTATATAAAGGACAGGATCCAGGAAAACAAACATTCTCAGAATCATAGAATGGTTTGGGTTGGAAGGGACCTTTAAAGGTCTTCTAGTCCAACACGCCTGCCATAAGCAGTGACACCTTTCACTAGATGAGGTAGCTCACATCGCTGTCCAACCTGACCTTGAATGCTTACAGGAATGGGACATCCACAACATCTCCTGGCAACCTGTTTCTTTGTCCCACCAACCTTCCTTATCTCCAGTCTAAACCTACCCTATTTCTGTTTAAAACCACTCCCCCTTGTCCTGTCACTACAGGGCCTGGTAAAAAGTCATTCTCCATCTTTCTTGTAAGCTGCCTTTATATATTGAGAAAAATATTTCTGGAGCCTTCTCTTCTGGATGAACAACTCCAACTCTCTTTTTCTATAGGAGATCAGCCCTCTGATCCTTTTCGTGGCCCAATTCCACCGCTTCTTTTTGTACCTTCCAAGTTCTGCCAACACCCCCTGCACCCACACACATTTGTCAAACAAAAGCAGAAGCCTTGTCAGCTGTTTCTCAGACACAGATCAGCGCACACACACGTATCCATACGGGCTAATTTGCATCTACAGCAAAATGGACCGAGATTTTTCAGAGCAAGCAGCTCATTTTAACAACTTCTGTTTCCTCTGTTCTTTTGCAGAGATATCCAGCGTATTGGAATCACCCTGGTTGGTCACCAGAAGAAGATTCTAAACAGCATCCAGCTCATGCGAGTCCATTTGAATCAACTTGAACCAGTTGAAGTGTGATGTTTACATCATCCTCATTCCACTAGTCTCAAACTCTGGAAAGGTTCTGGGGGAATTCAGAGGGATTTTCAATGTAAGAAAGAGATGTCGGTATGCTACTTGAAGACTTAATGCACCCAGAGAGTGCACATTACATGTCCTGTTCCATGAACAAAAACAAAGCCTTGCTGTGATTTGAAAGCAGAACTAAATGACTGGTGACAATTAATTGTGGCTGATGTAATACATTGGGAATGGGTTTGGGGAGGGAAGGTTATAATAACAAGGGGCAGAGATGGAATAATGCCTTGGACAGATCACAACCACCTGTTGCCTATTGTTTGCCAACAAAAGGTATCTGACAATTTTATGAAGCTTTATTTATGGCTGAGAGCCCAGCAAAGCTGCAAAAACATAATAAAGGCAACAAAAAATAAGCTTATTTTTTTCAGAAGAATGCCATCATGGTGTGAGAAATTATTCCTCAGATGGAGATGAGCATCAAGCTATCACTTGGTGTGCCAACTCAGTTCAGAACTGAAGTTCCAGTTAGTGCGCAGTATGTGGTAAGCAAAAACAGATGTCACCTGGTAAACAGGTTCAGAGTAAAGGGTTCTAAATTCAATGCTATTTTGTGTGCAGTTCTTGGGTCTGCTCCATGGTGGGAATTGCTAATCTTTGTGCTGATGTAAGAAACAGTCCATCCCCATTTGTGAGACTGCAACAGAATAAATAAATAACAATTCCTAGAATCCATCTTGCAAGATCTGCAAGTGAAGGGAAAAACAAATATGTTCTGGTTCTCACAAGCCCATTCTTGTGAGGAAAGGCATAACCTGTGATACTCCTAAATCCTGAGTACCCAGATCTTGGGTTTTGTTTTCTTCTGAACGCCTTACAATGAAAAGTAGAATGAAAAAAATCTGAAACCTTTTGCTGCTGAAAAATACTTCCTCTTTTTTTCGCTCTAGCCATTAGGCACAGTTGTTTGGATACTATTTTTGAAGAAAATGCAGAACTTTAAACAGACAGTTGATATGAGTGAGGTGAAACTCTTTCCCAAGTTTTTGTCAAGAGTGATCAGGGAATGGTACCAGTCCCAAAAGTCACTTCAATCCTTACAAAAGGGATAACAGTGTTCTTGGGATCAACAGTGTTGTTTGGTACAGGCACATGAGAATGACCAGAATGGCAGAGCTTATGTATCCCTTCAGACAGTCTAGTACCTGTCTGTGGGAAAATCTGCTTCAAGAAGGAGCAGGGCTTTGGGACTGCCTCTCTGTATCTATCACTACGAAGCTGAGCTTGAGAAGACAACTCATAAACTATACACTTGTCTACCTCATCAGCATGTAGGAAAGGAAATGGAAATGGCCTTGGTAAACAAGACCCCAGTTATGACTACCCCTGTGTGTCTAGAGAGGAAATAACCCCAACTGTTCTGATCTGTTTGCTCAATGTGAACTAGACATGAACCTCGTATATTTCTCCAGCTATCAAGGTTGGAACATCACAACTTCTTCACATACTACTGTTTTATGTGTTTAAAGATTCCCCCAGTCAATCTAACAAAGACCAAGAAGCCACATTTAAGAATGAATAGTCCTATAATATGATGGGAGGTGCTTTAGAATAGTTGCACTGGAATAGCCAATGCAGTTCAGACTCTTTGTTACAGCATTAGAGTTATGTTATTTTTAATTTTTTTTTTTAGCTGAAGGGGGAGCAGCAATGCATATTTCAAAGTATTAAAAAGTCAATATAAAAATAATAAAAGGAAACAGGAATAAAGCATTCATGACAGTACAAAGAGAGTGTGAAGATTAAAAAAACCCCAAATCACATCTGACTAGAGTCCAACCTAGAAAATCTCAGTCTGTGCTTTTTAAGGGATTTCTGGAAGCTTGTACTACTCACACATCCAGTCACATGTATGCTGACTGACTGTCAGCTCCACCCACGGCATCTGAGACAGAACAAGTGTTGTCCTATTCAGAAAGCATATTGAGCACAAGATGTTGAGGGGAATCTGTGGTCTCTAACACCTTCCATATATATTCACCAGAGGACAACAGTGCATGTATGCATCTTCATATATGAGTGTAATCTAGAAGTTCTGTGTGCCATTTGGGGACACAAGGCAGCCTTTCTTTTCCATACTTTGAGTGGTCAGGATTACTGTAGAGATTAACAATCTAGATCGAATTCTGTGGACTGTTTTCAGCCTAGTAGAAACTTACATGCAAAAAGAAAAATTTCTCTCTCTCTTCATACAATTAATTAAATGGAGTTTGCCTTAATACTATTGTGTCAAAAATGAGACTTAGAACTCTACAAGGAACAGGCTTGGCATCACATTTAAGTGCAAATGGATAACTTTTTTCTTTAAGTGTCTCTATTCTCTTTATTCCCAGTGTGTTCCCAAATTTCAGGTGCTTATTCTCTTGTACAGTTTGGGATGCAAAGGTTCTCAAGCAATGCAACTTGTGTCGTTTGCCATCATGTCATTCCTTAACTGTTGTAGCATGGAGGAAGAGCAGTCATAACAAAAGCATTAGAAATACCCTGATCTTACATTTCTCAATCATCTGAAACAAGAAATTATACATTCTGTTTCCAGTCATCTGAGATGTCCTGCAGTATATGAGCACCCCCAACAGGTAGGCATGAAAATGAGGAGGGAAAGGAGTGGGCTCACCTAGGCACCTGGTATATGCCGTTCACCAGAAGAGTGAGAAACAATGCTGAAAAAGTCTTACAGAGCTGTGTTCTTTGCCACAGAAGCAATGGGAGACTAACGAGTTAATGCCCACCTTTACTCCATGTGATTTCTGTAACAGGCAGTGTACAAGAGTAATGAATAAACTAAATGCACAAGGATTAGTGGATGGACCTTCTTAAGGGTGTTAGGCATTTGTATGAAAGCTCAAAAGAATCATACCTATAGCTAGAAAGAATGCATTTCAAAGATTAATATATTTTGTGCTTGAACACCAACTTTTCACTGTCTGTAAACAGGAAGAAACTTCACCTTAAGGCAAGCTGTTTTGCAATTATTCCTGATGAGGTTCCTTGAACTTGTCTATTTGGTGTCTGTTGCTGGACAGCCTCCCAGACAGATAATTGGATCTGCACCAAGCTGTCAGTTAATGCTCCATGCTGCCAGAGAGCACGTTGGGCAAGCAAGTTCCCACCTATGCTGCTTTGGCAGCCAAGTGAAATTCTCACCCAGGAGCTCCATGCCTGTGCACTCCTGCCTCACTAAGCCATGGCATGTTTCTGCCAGAAAGAGGCCTTGCTCACCAGAGTGTTCAAAGACAAGCACATAAGCTAAGATTTTTTTCTTCCATGCCTGAAACAATTTTAAGGAAAGGCTCAATGTCGGTATGACTTACACAATGCTTTCTGTGCTTTGCACCCCTTTAGATTCAATGTATGTATGGGTGTAATGGCTGAAGTCCCTGGTTTCTTGTTTGTTTGTTTGTTTTAAATTTGAAGGATGTAATCTTAGTGCATGCTTCGACAACACTGTATTAGGGCTAATTGAGGGAGCACAGGCTGCTCAGTTGAGAGAAATGCTGAAAGAGTCTGTCTGTTCTGCACAAATATATTCAGCACCTAGGGCTATCTAGAAAGAAAGAAGCTGCTGTAGCTAGTCTCAGACAATTCATGTGTTATGAAGCTGAATAAAACCTGTGGGTGTGGTAGGAAATGATGAACACCAAGGAACTTGGTTTTACTAAACAAAGGTAGAACTGTCCCTATCACTGATCTTCCTTGGTCATGATTCCCGACAACAAGTCTACCTGAGGGCTATTCCAAGTGCAGGTAACCAGCTTGAATCCATCCTGCTTTTGGCACATTTTCTCACCAGTTGTCTACACAATTCTTCATGAAGAATTCATGTCTTCTGCGTGAAGTTCATGTCTTCTACACCTAGGGATGCAGCTAGGCAGTAGATTTGGGTTCAAAACAAAAGTAGGAAATTCTCCTGAAACCAGGTAGTGCTAGAGGAGCAATGCAATCAGCTGATCATGTGTGTTGTGTACTAGCTACTATTCATGAGTGCCAGGCTTCCTGAGGATTGTTGATCACACTTAAATTTGAATCTTTGGATATCATGAAAAGATAGCATGGAAGTGCAAACCTCATTGCTCTACCTAAAAGCTAATCTAATCCTTCACTCTTCAAATCCATATGGAAAAAATGGTACCTCTCTCAGAATTTACATTTTGTTGTGGCATTCAAGGTCATTGTGCTCTTTTTGTGAAGCTGTTCCCCTTTAGTGTTACTGAGCTAATGAAAAGCCACTGTGTCTTCTAGACTTTGCAGATCTGTAGCTGGGAACCGTTCAAAGAGGAATTGCTCTCCCTGGTATGCTGAAATACAGAACTGAAGTGTCCTGGTGTGCTGAAGTACAGAACTGACCACAAAAAGGCCTGGAGATATTTCATTTTCCTTTCCCGGGTGATGAGAACATTCTCTTCCTGAAATATTCTCTGTTGAAACATGCAGATTCATGAAAACATACTGAGATTTCCTTCTGGTTTCTTCCATGACCTCTGTTCCTTGAACAAACAGAGTAACGTGGTCTTTTACTCAAGTACTACAAGAGCAAGTCACAAGTATGAGTGGTTAATAGTTTGGCTTGTTATTTATGTCTCTTATACAAGACCAAGTGTGCTTAGCTGACAGTGATAAAACTGTTTGCTTCTGAAAACTAATTCCTTAAATTCAGGCTCTGCTAAGGTTGGATTTTTTCCAGTTTACAGTGACACTAGAAACTGCACAGGCTAATGGCTACAACTGAAATTTGAGTTACATCTAGACAACTCTCATCACATTTTGGAGACTTTTAGCCAAACCTACTACTACCTGTAGGACAGCTGAAACAGATTGATCATTTATAAACAATTCTGTTTCTGAGATCAGATTCTTGCCTTCTTTGAACCATACTAACTCTGCAAGTGAACAGGAGATTAGAAATAAGAAGTTCAGATTTATTCAGAGAAGTCAGTTAGTTGGAAAGATATGAATGACAAGGCACTATTTGAAATAAGCTATTTAAGAATAGATCTATTCATGTCGCTCAGTTAGACAAGACTGTAATTATAATGTGCCTTACTATCTCTACTAAGATAGAAGAGGGAACATTGATCTTTGCCCTCCAGGACAGCACATTTCACCTCTTGACCCACTGTTAACTTACAAACGTAAGTTTCTAAGATTGAAGAATTTTTGCTAGAAATGCATCTGATCTTGGTTAATTCAGGAATAATGAATCTACAAGATACCTTGGACTGTTTTTTCCCGTGACTGTGATAATTTTTTATTGCAGTTTGCCTAGCACATTTTGTATACTACCCAATTTGGATCAAGAGCTGTTTGTAATCTGATACTTCTGCATTTTCCACCGTCATTGGGTCACATACTCACTTGTTCATTTTATAGAAAACAGAAATATTTACATGTCTCCCTGTCTCACATCTTGTTTGGTCCTGCCATCCTTGTTATGGTTCTCCATCACATTTTCTGCTTTCCTTTCTAAGAAGGGAATATGAAGAAGAAATAGAACCAGTCTCACTAATAATCTACATGGACAGGAAACCAGCCTCTCACAGTGACTGTTTGCTGCTTATTCAACCACAGATCACAGTAAGCCTTCCACAATTGAATTCTTTGACTCAATCAGGACACTCTGATCCTTCTGACGTAAATGTTTTTTGAGGAAACCCATTCCATGCAGATAGAAAGTGCACTTTGTTCCCCCCCCCAGCAGTCAAGCACTACCCTTAGAGGAGAGTTTTCAAAAAAAAGATCTTTGTATTGGCATTTTACAATGCTACGCAGTTTTTAATCAGTATTTTCAGTCTAACAGATCATAAAATGATCCATAAGTCTGGACTACATAAGATCAATTTATGAGACCTTTGCTATCTAAATCTCAAAGTAAGTATTTGCAAGAACTTCCTGAATTAAGGAAATTATATCAGTGTCTGCCACTTCCTCCCTAGACAGTTTTCCCTTGCTTGTTCAGCACCTCATCAGAAGAATCTGGCATCTAGCTGTTCCTGGGTTGTAAGCCCTTCTTAAATACAATAAGGGCTTCAATTTGGTGAAACTCCAAGGGCAGAGGAGTTATAAATCCTGGTCCATATTGCTATAGCATTTTTTTAATTACAATCAGGAATTTACAAATATAAAATGTCTAAAAATGAAAGTGAACCAGAATGTCTGAATCCCTAAAGGCCCTTTCAAAAATAGGCTTTATCACCTGCCAAATTCTAGTTCATGACTGCTGGTTTGTATCCTATCAATTTTTTCCATGCCTGCTTTGAGAGAGTACTTATCAGATAGATCCCTTACAAGGTACAGCCAGAACAAAACTAGATGAGATAAACTCTAAGTCACATTTGTGTGATCTGGTGGGTAAGCATAGCGGCAGTATCCTAGGATCTAAAATAACTCAGTCAAGAATTCTTAAACTACATCCTCTCTGAAACTGAAATAGATTAGCTGGAGCGACTATGAATAACAGGCTCAGGCATTTAGGTATTCAAGTCTTTCAGTGGATCTGGATGGTCATGCTCTAAAATTATCCTGTCATTTGTTATAAAACTGACTGTGCTGTTGGATTGTACAGGGCTGTGATGTTGTGTTTCATCATAGCAACTCAATGGTTGTTCATACATCACTTGGGATCTGTGATCCCATTCACATGGGAATGTACCATGTGAATTGCTGAGCCTTTTAAGCTGATGACAAATATAACAAATAACATGCAGTTATTAACTTCCAGTCGTCTATTCAAATTGATCCACGTAGTCAAGATCCCACAATATGTAACTACTCTTAAGTTCTGAAGTAATTGTATCCATGATGTTCTAGTCATCACTCTCCTCTGCTTTTTCATTTTTTGGTATACCAAGTCAGGTCAAGGAAGGATCCATTCTTGGATCTCCTCTGTTTTGTTTAATCATCTACTTACATGGTGGCATAGATAAAGAAGAAGGATAAATCCATTAATGTAAACCTCATTTTCTTCAAGTTTGTAGTCTACCAATCTACCTAGGACTGAATATTTTTCACCATGAGGTTGAGAAGTACCATTCAAATGATCCAGAGGGAGAAGTTTGTGTCAACAAATGTCTCCATTTACACACCACCACTTCATTTGAAATTCCCACAACAACATTCCAGAATGGCAAAAACAGTAAAGGAATCTAGGGAAGGTTGCCTGAAAGAGAGAGAAAATTATTTTGACAAGAATCAAGTCATAGCAGAGAGTAAAGACAGAGCAAATGAAAGATTTATGTTCTTCAGAGGAGAAGGAGAAGGGGGTAAGAACTTACAGACTGAGCAAATACATAAGAGACAAACAAGCAAATCCATTAAGAATTTTAAAGTAAGAAACTGCTTTGGACTCAGAACCTCAGAATGACTGAAAATGCAGCAAATCTAGAGTTTGCAAAATCTCTAGGCAACCTGCTTCTGTGCTTTATCACCCTCCTAGTAAAATACATTTTCTGATGTTCAGACAGAATATGCTGTGCTGTAGTTGTTCATGCTGATTGCTTTTTTTCTCTGTCACTGGACACCACTGAAATAGCATGTCCAGATATGTCTTCTTTAAACACTCCCTTCAGACTTCTGTACATGTTGGACAGTCCCAGGTCTCCCTGCCTCACCTCATAGAAAGAAACTCCACTCCCTAAATTGTATTAGTGGCCTTTTGTTGGACTCTGTGTGGCAGCTGTCTGTCTCTCTTAACTTGGAAGCCCAGATCTGGATGCAAGACTCCAGGTGGCGCATCACCAGAGCTGAGCAGAGGGGAAGAATCACCTCTCTCAATCTGCTGGCAGTGTTCTGACTAATGCAGCCCAGGATTAGCTTTCTTGGTGTCAAGGACTTATTGCTGGCTTATGTTCAACTTGTGATCCATCAGTATCCCCAGACTCTTTTTTGCAAAGCCACTGAGCCAGAGGCATAATTTATAACAGAGGTTTTTTTTCAGCATTTCATTTTAGTGCAGGAGTTAAAAGAGAAATATCTCCTTGATATTGGAGGATTGAGAGAAAGAACCATTCATATAATGAAATACAAGTGGAAGCATAACAAAGAAAAGAATTATTTACAAACACTAGAAAGGGCAAACAAAGGGGAAAGGAATTGTTTATATTAATCATAACTCCTGTTTATAATCTTAGCTCTTACTCATGGTCTCTATTAGCAGGGCAATACAGAACCTGAGTGGATGCACCTACTTAGCATTCATCATGTAAGAGAAGTTCATCATGCACAGTGCAAGGCTTACGTCCCACTTCAATCTTATTTTATAGTGTGAGTAGGATGTAAAGGAGTTCATCAGCCTCATAATGGCTCTATTTGCACAGATTTTTTTTCCTCATAAAAGTAGTTCACTTAAAATGCCTTCAATGAAATGTCACTATGTTTACAGTGAAGTAATCAAGAGTAAGATTAGACCACCATCTGTAGCAGATTTGATTTTAAAAATGTCTAACTTTCTGAAAAGTTGCTTTTATTAAGTACCTACATGGAGAGATAAGTGACCCTCTTGAAAATTTTCATGCTTTCTCAATTGAAATTTAGACCATGGACGAGCAGCAGTTTTAAAGAATATAGAAAAGTCAATGTAATGGAAAGATCTACGATGTTAGTTTCAGTAGCAGAACATTTTGATGCTCCCAGGAAAGAAATGGAAGCAAAAATGTAATATACACATAGTAAAGTCATGTATAAGCACAAAGTACACATTTCTGTACATACCACAAGTATATACATATATACACTACACAGATATTTGGCTTAAAAATGAACAGTCAGTATAAAAATAATAGTAAAGTTCTCTTCTTATTTCCTTACAGTTACACTTATAGTTTGTGGCACTGACAATTACTAAATACAGTGGCCAGCTGATTGACTAACATGAATAAAATACTGGCATTTATTGAGTAATTCCAGTTTTTATCAAATGACTATTCAGCCTAGTAGTGTCTTAAGGGGAAAAACCTAACATTATAGGAAGAAGCAATACAACAAGCAAGTTACAGAATCTGGAGAAATGAAAACAGAAATGAAATATGAAAATGAAAAAAAGTATTTTGGATTTGCATTCTTTTCCACCTGTCCTGCAGAGATTTTCTGCTCTTCAAGGGTTATTCAGATTAACAGTATAATGAAAAGATTATTCTCTCTTGCAACAAGGCACTACGCATCCATCTCTGCCTTGCCAAATCCTGGCAGCAGAGGTATTCCAGCATTTCAAAAAGAGGGTGTTTTTATCACAGACAGATGTTTTGTGTTGAGAGAGAGACTACTGAGTGTTAGCATATTAATAATAAATCTTTATCTACTCTAATTTAAAGTGAGCAGGGATTTGTCTGCTAAGTACCTAACACTTTATATCCCCAGTTCCATACTATCACAAGTATTTCCTGATGCTCAGCCCACACTTTTTCTTACCAAATTTCAACCCCTTTTTTGTTGTATTTTTGAGCCTTTTTGAATATCTTCTGACTGTGATTGCTGTATGCTTTTTTGAAGCATATGATTAGGTGAGAAGAGATGATGTGGCATGCTGTGATATGACATGACACTATAGGAGAGAATGGAAGAAGGAAATGCATCCACATGAGAAAGAAATTGGAAAGACAGCCTTGGAAAGAAAATCACAAGTCTATGCACTCTGAATCAATGCTTTTCAATTTCAGAAGGGTAGATAAGAGATTATATGAATATTTCATATATACATATGTTCAGGCATCTAAATTTTAAATTAATAATATCATTGTCACAAAGCCATCTGTATTAATTGAAGGGGCAAACCATGAAGCCATATCTGATGTCAAGTGTTACCTTATACTATGTCTAGACCCACAGAACAACAGTTGCATTTGAAAAGAAAACATTATTAACAATGTGAATGCATTTGCACAATCCGCCCTTTTGGGTTCTGTAGAAATTTTTTTATGCTGACTTTGGTTTAGAATCACTTTTCACAGGCATCAGAACTCATATTGCATATTTCTATTCACAGTTGAGGTTGCAGAATATTTTCATAGTTGCATATGAAGAGCTGATGGTTTTGGGCACAGTGTAAGAGGGAAAGCATGGTATGAAGTTTCAGATTAGTTGTATTAGTGTTGTAATTGGTTACAGTGAAGTCATTAACAGCTCTTGTCAGTACCATTATCTTATAGGATTAAAGTTTGCTGCTTCTTTTCACTGTATCAGGCTACCTGCAGGCTCAGACAGGCATTTCCCCACGGATCATGGTTCCATAAGGGTACAGGGACAAAAAATAACTTCCTTTTTTAAGACCAGACATCTGCAGAAAAATTCTCTGGCAAGATTTGTCTTCCTTAGCAATTCTGAAGTTAGGTTTTATGGAAGAGACACCGACATGCTACTGAATAGACAGGTTGATAGAGAGGAAGAAAAGGTGGACAGTTGCAGAGACACCTATGTCAGAAATAAAGAAAACACAGCAGTTTAATCCACAGGTGAATACCCAAGTAGATGAGATTGTAACAGTTGTGACTGAAAATTTATTTAGTGGCTGGAGGATTCTTGACATCATCTCCCTTTTCCATTATCACCTTCACCAAACTGATGGTTTCTTTCACCACAGCACTGTGAAGAGCAGCCTCTCCTGCAACACACAATTTCCTTATTGTCTCTCACACCATATCAAATGTGCCAGAAACACTTCAATAACTAGAAATCCGCAGCACAGCCACAGATATTTTATTAGCGGAAAACTGAGAGATAATAGGAAACTACAGGATTTCCAAAGATTTCCATGACAATGAGTGATGAATATCCATGAAATGAGGGACATGAACATAAGATTTCTTTCAAATCTCAAGAAATTGTCAGTTCAAGACTCATCTTGCTTTCATGTTAGGTGTGACTTTGTAGAAGGCAGTCTGGGTTTGTCCTGTGAGAAGGACCATAATATCTGATCTACATTCTCATCTGTGTGGGATTCAATTTGTTTGGACCCAAAGGCAGATACTAGATCTGTGAAATGAATTGCCACTCAGAGTGAGCAAATTCACTGTCAGCATTTCTCATTAAAGTGTTTTAGCACATTGTTTATTCCACTTCGGTTCCCAGTCATATTTTTGTACTCTCTAATCTCTTCTGTGTGAGTATCTCAAGCACTTGAAAATGTTGCTTCACCAGATTTTTGTGAAGAAGCCTTTGTTCATGGCTCTGAAATTAATTATTTTTACAGATGGAGAAGCTGAGGCACAGAGAAATTAAGAGCTTTGTTCGTAAAAAGGAAATTGACCATAACTAGGTTTCACACATAAATCACTATTCCCTACATTCTTTTAGACTTTTATGAAATAGGTGGATGCAATTGTTGCACAATGCAGAGCTGCTATGAATGCATTGTAAAAAGTAACATACCCTTCCAAAAATTCACAGGGTAAAATGTAGTGTTCACCCTGAAATTTAGGCAAAACCACAAATAAATACTACTGCTCCTGAGAGCTACATGATCTTACAAGAACTTCAGATGCATTCTCCTCTCATGAATTGTGTTTTGTTCCTCATGTCTGTTTACATTGCTCTCTCTGGAAGGTCTGTGTAGCAACATCTGTGAGAATGAGTTTCAGACAGGAAAAGCATCATCTGGATCCACACTGCTTCTGTCAGCATGAGAATATATCTGCAGAGGTGATCACACTGTCATCTTTCTCAATTATCAATCCAGACAAATCAAATAGGAAATAAGAAATGGAGGAAAAAAGCTGAGAACGGGATACATTCCAAGGGAAAAAATGATTTATGGGCTTTTTTAGGTCATCATAAATACACAGTTTAGGGACATGGGTGTTTTAGACCACGCAGGTACACAGTTCACCTCTTGGAGTGAAGGCAAGGTATCCAGAGGTATCAAGAAAATGAGTCATGGGTAAATAAAATAGAAGATCTTTGAACAGGTAATTTTTTCTAAGTCTTTGGGATCCTTTGGGGATCTTTAACATGGTTCTGGACCATTACTGGACCATTTTTGATCATTTGGATGTTCTGATACTGTCCTTTCATATATTTATACCTGCTTACATCTCACATACCATTGTTTCATTGACAAATTCTGGAGCTGTGTCCCTCACAGCTGAGCAACACCCACCCTGCCCTACAAGGTGGTTGGTCACATGAAGGGCTGCCTCCCCCACTGCTCCTAGAGGCATTTTAATAAATTAACCATCCCAGTGCTGAGTCCCCACCTTTCAGCCATCTCCCTTTCACGCTGGCAAGTTTATTTTCTGCTACAGCAGAAAATAGTGTACCACAGGGTACCACAGTGTGGTACCCATTGTCCAAACACACAGGCCCCAGCAGATTTCCTCTAAAAAAGTATTGCAGTGTAGACAAGTACAAGAAGGGTCATTACCTGTTTCACAAGTACAACAGATTTTACAAGCAAGAAGTTTCTGAATAGCTTGTTATCCTCCAAGGCCTGGAGCATGGGAGATTCCCAAAGCCTAGAACAATAAAAATTGCCCATTTGTAGTCTTAAAATAAATACATTTGTTACAGGAAATAAGTTTTGCTGCATCGGCAAACCAGACTTGGTTAGAGGTTTTTGTTCTCAAGGTAGCGGACACTTTGAGAACTCTCAAGACATACATATAAATGATCCACCTTTTATAGATCAGACATTTTGCATAACCAAAAGATCTATAATTCAGCTTTTACATGACTAGGGAGCTCATGAAGATGTCACAAAGGAAATATAATTCTGACTCAGGCGGTAATTCAGCATTCCAGGGTTATTGCACATTTACTGCACTTGACTAGACTCTGCACAAGGTGTCAAATTACCTTCCAGTCTTTCACGGCCAGGCCTCAGCATTCTCCAGCAAGACATCTGAGATCCATGCAGAAATTGCACCTATCCCTGGCATTATTTCTGGATTTCTGTTCCCATTCTCAGGTAGACTGGATCATTGATTCTTGCCATAGTGCAAAATTCAGTAATCAAATCCTTTCTTTCTGACAGATGGAAATACACAGTCAGAACACAAAGCTGTCTCTTTGATTCTCATCGTTCTTCTCTAACCAGGAGATTTGGATAAAAAAGAATCCTAATTAAAGATTCAAACCTTTCATCTTGCTCCATCCCAGCATGGGAGCTTCAGTTCAATAAAATACATAATGACCCCTCTGGAAAGTTTGAAAATAAAGATGTCATTGTTAAGAGAAATAAATAATTTTTAAGTAACATAAAGGTTGGCTGCAGGCCCATTGTAATTATCTCTGATACTGAGAGCCACAGGGGTTCTGCTTGTAAGGACCCAGCCAGCCTAATCTGCCAAAATGAAAAAAAACCCCATCAAAATAAAAAGAGAAGCTTCTTCATCTCTTTATTAACCTAAGTAAAATAAGGTGATACCCTAAGAAAATGTACTAACAACATGCAGCAGTATGCTTTTTATAAGAACGGAATGAAAACCCTTCTGTCTGCTTTTAATGAGCTGGGCTGTGCTTAAGCAATTGAGAAGTCAAGCCTGCAGTTACTGACACACTTGCTGAAAGGGCAAGATTGGGGTAACAGCAGTTCTTGCCAGCAGGTGTCACACCATGGATATACAAGGCAGGAGAACGTAATAAGGAAAAGACCTGTGTCTCTCTGACCTGCATCTCCAAAATGTGATACAGAAACAAAAAAAGAAAGAGCTTAAAAGGATGAAGAGACCAGAGTATACTGGAATATAGAGTCAGCACCTGTTCAGCGTTCACTGGCTCTGCACAACACTAGGTAGTGCTGTCAGCTACTCATCTTTACCAGCACTGCAATACCTGATTTATTAAAAAGATAGGTAAGATAAATGGTTGTCATAGTTCCTCATAGTTCAGTGGGTAATATAAACATCTGCAATCACAGCCCAAGACCTCTATTTTGCTGCCTTTCTGCTCAAGGAAACAGAGGTATCATGCATGTGTATTTGGATGTTAGTCTCAATGAAACGTTGAAAGATGATAAAAGTCCATAATTTACCCTAAACCCATTATGGAAAGTAGGTCCTGATCCTCCAATAATTTCCCACCAAAAGATGGAAGAAACCCTCCTACCAAGTACTGTAAGTTCCCTTCATGTGTTTCTGCATGGTTTCTGAACACTTCATAGTAAAGGGGGCCATTCTGAAATCTTTACAGCTTCTCTTTTTCCATGCAGACCATGATGTCCTCAGTTGTAGGAACAGGCCAAAATGTAGATGGCAGCAAAGTAGATGTCCCTCAGTTTTGCAGGTTCCTCAGGAAAATGGATCAGGTCTTCCTGTCAATTTTTACTCCTAGAGAGAGTCAAGAATTAATCAGATTAAGTCTGAATTATTTATAAGTTAAAAAACAAAACAAAACAAAGCAAAAAACTGGTAGCTGATTACAGAATAATTAAAACTCTGAACATGAAGTTGCAGGAAATTTAAAATTTGGAAAAGTCAAGATTCAGGTAATATTTTTTCTCAGAAAAAATATTTCTCTTGAAACTCTGGAATGTCATTTAATTGTGATCTACCTTGGGTAGTCAAAAAATCACATTTTTTGCCACTGCTGAAGTCTAAATCTTTTAGATTACTATGTTTGGGCTTCTGTGCTTGAGGGGACTGTTTCACAGGTTTACAGAGCTGTATTTGTGCTGAAGGTTCTCTTATAATTCTACCTGAATCTTCTGGGTTTGCCTAATTATTTTCTTTAGTTCCCTGTGCTCTTTAGAGCCACTCTAACCAATTTGATTGCTTTATCTTTAAGGATAAGATCAATGTCTGTACAATTCTACCTTTGCCTTAAAACTGTTTGCATCTGTGCCTAACATATTCTCTGTCTTTATTCTCAGCAGGATGTTCATTATGCTGAAATGCCTAAAGTGAATTTATAAATTCTACTATTAAAATTTTGTGAAGACACAGTAAATACAATACCCCTTAATTGAAAACTTTAATCAAATGTCTGTAAAATATATTATTTATTATTTTGAATTATTTTTATGTAGGTGCTCATCACCTGATTGGATATGTGTATCCACATAAGACTGGATAGTTGTACAGAGCTCATAAACTTTCGTTACAGGGCTGTGGAAGAGAGTGTGTACTGCTTGTAAAGTGCTCAGAAATCAAGAAACTACATTCTTTTTGTTACAGATTTTTTTTTTCCACAGGTAAAGTTGAATTTTGAGAATGGTTAAGGCACACTGATTTTAGTGAGGAAACATTATATATATTTTCATTAAAATTATATTGAAGAGTATCAAAATACCACTTGACTGGTAGTTCTATGCTCTAAAATGTTATTGCTAGTCTGTAATGAAGTCCCACTCATCAAAGGAAGAGAAAAAGGCAGATTTCCCTGCCTTTTTGTCCTTCAATAGGGGAATATCCACTCATGCTTTGCTAGACTTATTCTTCCCAGACATGTTTGTGTTACTCACTCATTATTCATATGAAGATGACTCAAGTGGTTAGATTCTGTCACTTTTCTTGTTCATGCAATTATGAAATTTTTTTTATTGTTTAATTATTAATCCTTAAAGCAATCCTTAAAGCCTGATGATGGGTCACTAATTGTAATTTCAGTTTGACTGTCAGATAGCATTTCCAGATTTTGAGGCTGTCATTTATGTTTGTTTAAATACTCTAACAGTGCCACGGTATTTAAGGACAGAACTTCACTTGCTTTTGTTCGAACAAACAGGGCATCTTCTCTCTTTGGTAGCTGCCTTGTGATATCCAGCTAGGATTGGCTTGGCTGATAGTTTAGGTAACAACAGTTCTGACAGGTGTGTTAGTGGCCTCCCCTCCCCTCCCCTCTCCTCATGGTGGTGATTTATGTTTTTGAAAGTAAATTAATTTGGTCTGAGACAGGAACAACAGTTCATTTTATTTTTCTAAAAAAACACTAAAAATATTTGCTGAGCTGAGAGATGCCTTGCCCAACTCAGCACAAAAAAAAAGCCTACCTCAAATGACTATCTCAAATGTTTGTTTAAATATGAAGCTCTCATTCTTGCTGGTCTCTCTAGGACCACAGGCAGGCCGTGGTGAGGATGTAGCCTTTCTGCTGCAGTGAGAACAAATGAACACAAGGCAGCAGCAGAGACTTGAGTGGAGAACAGGGAGGGCTTGAGGAAATTCATCTCTGCCTGAACTTGACATATAAAGGCTTGCTCAGCTTATCTCTGTTTGGAGAAGGCATGTATTTGCCAACTCGAATTAAATACAGGCCATTTGAACTAGGTTTTAGTTCAAGTGGCTACAAACATCAACCTAACCCCCCCTAAACTATTCTTTGGCTAAACCATTGACACCTGAGGATATATCAGACCCCATATATAAAAAAGTGCACAGGCTTTATGAGGCCAGATTGACAACCTAGGAATGCAGCTGCTACCTCTAAATGTCAGGGAGTTTGTCCATAAAACTATACACCAGGTTCTCATTCCCTATACACCTGGTTCTCATTCTCATTCATATCTGTGTCCCAGGCTTGACTGCACCCTGGCTCAGACAATGAGTCTCACTTGGTTCATTTGAAAATGCTGTATCAGCTAACAGAGGTCTTGTAATTCAAATTGATATTTTTTAAAAGGTAGCATTCTTTTTCTGCCTGATTTAATTACATTTTCTTGAGCTGCGCCACTTTCCTGGCTCCTGAGCCCCTCGATACAAACTCCTGCATGCTGCTCAGAGTGAAGCCATTTGCACAGAAGGCGGGCTGGTAGTTATACAAAAATATTTGCCCAAAAGGTCTTTTAGAAGAAAAGAATATCTTGCTATACATGATGATTTGCATTCTGAGACACTGAAGACTCCTTGAAAATTTTCAGTGAGGTTCCTCTCTCCCCACAAAAATCTTGCCATCTTTGAATAAAACATATTACATTCTTTTGTAACTAAAAAAATCACCTATATAAATGAGCAGATGATTTAGGCTTGTTCTCAAGATTCCAAAGCCATGATAGAACTTTCCATGCAGCAGCAGAAGGGAATGATAGAGGTGATTCAGTCTGATCATGATAAGCATCAGCTGCTGCATAATTTCTCTCCACCGACTCACAATACTGTGAGTGAGGTTAGCAGACGTGCACCCCTTGTAAATAGCAAAATGTTTTCATATGGGTGATATCTATTGCTCTATGGCTAAGCATTCCATCAGAATTCATAGGAGTCTAGCTTTTCTGAAACCCAGATCATCTGAATGTGAAGATAATCATTGCTGAAAATGCTCAAAGAGAAGTTTATTTTATCTCTACTTAGACATAGAAAAGTTGTGATATCTGTGTCCTGCATATGTGCTGAAGTGACATTTTCCCTTAAAGCAGTTCTGCTTCAGAAGCCATAACAGCAAAACATAAACTCTCTTTTTATTTTCTTAACCCACACTGGCTCCATGTTAGCAAATATAAAGCTTTGCTGTTTTATTAGACACTTTCTTTAATAATTGTGTGGCAATTTATTCTGAATAACAACAATTAGAAAAACTCCAGCGATTCTGAAATTAAAACTGCTCTGCTCAAATCATATATCTGAGATCCCCTTAAGAGAGTTTACATTTATTTAATCAGAGCTGTGTTTCTGATAGAGTTAAGTTGGATTCTACACAAAAGGAAACTCACCTAGGCCAATTCCTCAGAGATTAGTTACACTAATTTGTGCCAGAATTCTTCTTCCCTTATTATAGGTGCTGAATATATACTTATTTGCAATCAGCTGTGATCCAGGTGATTGCAGGCTTTTGTATTTCCTTTGTGAAAGAGAGTGTGGACCTGTCGAACATGACAAAGGCCAGGAATGAACAGATTTAGCAATTTTTTTAAGGGAGTTGATGCATGAGCCCTCTTTCTTACACATCACAGAAGTATTTAAACCAATGCCAGAAACTTGACACCCACTGCATTCTGCCTCTCAGTGGGGATACAAGGGAAAGAATTTTCAGAATGCATCATGGCTCTGAATACAGGCTGAATAGTCCTAAGATTTCCACATCTCTGCTCTGTGTGTGCTGCACTTCCAAACTCGTGAACTATTAAGCTGAGATCAAATACAGCTGTTCTCTCTGAGTAGCTGAAAATGTTGTCCTGCTTGGGGATTTGAAACTGATGTCACAACTGTGTCTTCCAGCTTATTTACCTGAGGAAGCTTTAAATGCAACCAAGGCATCACTACAGGTGAGAAAACCTACTCAAAAAGCTGAGTAAATCCCAGGCACCTAACCTACCACAAATATTCCTACATAAAATATTTCCCACTTGGAGTTTCTTCACACTTCCTTATTCTATTGTCGTGCTTATTTTTGATCTAGTGCACCCAAGGCTGTAGCATTTAGTCCTTTGTTTGAAAAAAATCCCTGAATCAAATAACCACTCAGAAAGCCAGCACATATACCTTGAAATACAGGAAGGAAAATATGAGATTTGCACCTTTGCAAATGTGGAAACAGTTTGAAGGATTTTAAAATACTGAGAAAAATAAGCTGATTTAGAAATTCTACAACAACACAAAAAAATATTGGTCTGTCTTTAGTCTGTTTTTCACTTGCACCAGTGCTGTTACTCATATACTTGCACAGAATTTCTATCAGAAAAGAGTGACGAGTGGCCAGCTCAATGCAGGGGCTATGGGCTCCTGCACAAAAGACACCAAAGGGCTCTGGCATTGGAGCCTTCTTTTGGTTTGTGCTCCACAGTTACAGAACCCCAAGCCCAGCCACGGCACAGATCAAAAAATAGAATTGCTAGAAAATGGAAGGTCATCAAATATTGTGTATCAGAAATTAGAAATCTTATCTAAAATTAGCTTTCACTTTATCCTAAGAGTTATTTCATGCATGGGTATTTCTGTACTCAGACCACTCTCCCATAAAATATAGGATGGGCTCTGTCACACAGAGTTGCGCCTAGAATCCTAAATTGTAACTTCCAAGGCAAGTACCTTTAATGTGTGAGGTAAAGGAGTATGTAAGAGTTATGAGACAGAAGCCACTAATTGCCTTGCCCCCAGTCACTAAAACTCAAGATTGGATTATAATACTAGCCAATATCCAGAAACAGGAGAGAAGCCTGTGATGGTGTGTATGTCAGCTGGTTGTGCACTGTGCAACCACTTCTTGCATTATATACTATCTAAACAGAGACTGGAAACTCTTCACTTGATTTATTATCTTTTAAATATGCAGGTTATCACTATTTGATGCAATCTTATAAGAAGTAACTTTACATGCAATGATTAACCAAGCAAGGTGCACACAAGTATTTCACAGAGTCAAAGTATCAGCAAAACCTCTCATGTGAATGACAATCTCTGGTCATAGCAGAGGTTAGGTATTAGGAAAAAACTATACTGTGAAGGTGATGAAACACTGGAACAGGTTGCCCAGAGAAGTTTTCAATGTCTCAACCCTGCCTGTGTTCAATGCCAGGCTGGATGGGGCTTTGAGTAACCTGGTCTGGTGGGAGATGGCCCTGCCAATGGCAGGGGAGGTTGGGACTGGATGTCCTTTAAGGTCCCTTCCAACCCTGTAACTTTCTGCTCCATTTTATAAAACAAGGAAGGACACAGAATGCAATGGTAGCACAAAAAGCAAAACAATTTCAACTGCAACATACAAGGAAAAGTTTAATGAGGCACAGGCATTTCTCCTACTGACTAAATAGTTCTGCAGCTGACTAGCACAGCATTGACAGCCTCCTCAGAATACACGGTGTTCTCCACCTCCAGCTTTAGCCAGCATAGAAGGACAAGTACAAGGTCAAAGACAAAATGTGATTTATCACCATTTGGCAGAAGGTGATGATTGTATGTAATAAGTCCTGAACTTGGTTATGTATAGCTGTTCCTAGCTTTTTTCTCATTACCCTTCCGCTCCACTCCTGTTCTCATGTTTACCAAGTTTGTGTTCACTACCTCTTTGAAATAAAGGGGATTATTAGAATTTAAGGCCAGAAGTGACCCTAAAGTCACATAGGCTGACCCTCCATAAATCTTAGATGCTTATACCTCTCCACATGTCAGAGATCTAGGTAAAGTTATCTAGATGGAGCTTATTTTCAAGAAAGTGTTGAGGATTAAAAATTTACCATTTGTTCCCCAGTTAATCAATGCTGCTGTTACAGATAATATCACTCCTTTTGTTTAAAATTAACATTGGCTTAAGCTCCAAGCCACTGTTTCTTGTTACATCATTCTCAGGCACTTTACAGAGCTGTTTCCAGCTGGCATTTTCTCCTAGTGGAGATACTTAAGACTTGTAACATGCCACTTCTAATTTTTATTTATTTTAATACTTGTATGGACTGTACTTTTTAAGCATTTCATTGTCTGGTATGTTTCCCCAATCATTGATTCATTGTTAGGGTTCCCATCAACAAGTTTTTTAACTTTTCAGATGCTTTAACAATTTACATATTAATGAACATTTTACATTCTTTCTCTTGAATAATACTTTCAATGCACCAAGAGTGCCACGCTGACTGTCATGTTGATTTCTTTGTCCTCTACTACTCCAAAATGGTTTTCAGTTCTGTGCTACCCCTCACACCCTCTCCATTGTTATAGATAGCTTTCTTCTTTGATAATCTTGGTTTTTTTAGCTGTATTTTTAAAAACAGATAAACAACCCACACAAGGCTTACATGTCTAAGAATGGATCCAGATTGCCAAAAAACCCCAGTGTCTCGTAAAACTCCTCTGTTTTAATCTTTATTCTGTTAATTGTTGCAGTACTGATGACAGTGTGAACAGCAGTGATAGGCTCCTTGTCTCTTTTCATTAATCTTTATGTTACCCAGTTTTACACTAAGCTCACAGTGAAACCTGAAAGAGAACCCAGGAGCAAAAGAACCTGGTCTCATTTTCCATTCTCCCATCTTCCCAACAGAATGACTAAACTAACAGGAGCAATGCCCTGGTCCTAAACGGTTTATCCAGAGATACTCTCTGCTGCCTTCTTACCTAATATCCTGCTACAAGCAAGCACGGGCCTAGAATTTTCTATTTTCCCATACCACCTGTTCACCACTCTGCACTGTCTGAAACCAGAATAGAAAGGGTTCTGTGTCCCTCTGGAATAAAATAATTAATTCTGAAAACCAGCAGTTAGTGTTTGCTCTTGATTTGTAGCCCTGTAATCTGTGTGCATATGTGGCCAATTATTACTGGATTAATTCCTTCCACTTTAGATAGGTCTCTACAGACTAAGCACTTTAAGTTTTTTTCTTCCCCCTTTATAGAGAATTTGAAAGAGAGTCTGGAAAACTTTAAACACACACAAACCCAGTGGCATTTATTGAGTGTGAGTAATTTCAGTTATTTAATTACACCCAATGGCAACCAATGGAATTGATGTGTCTGAAGTTTTGTTTAGTGATGCCCTTTCAGGTAGCCAATAAAAAAGTATTTCCACAGGCCTGTGGCAAAATTTATTTAGAAAAAGAAAGGGAGAAAGAGGGACAGAAGATAGGAAAGTGATCACTAGAACAGGCACTGCTTTGGTGGTATGCTTGTCATATAATAGTGCCAAGGTAGAGCATATATCCCTTTACACAACATCACACTACCTTTGGATGGGGAAACTCATACAGGAAAGAACATACATGAAAAAGAATGTGAAAATAATTGTTCTCTTTTCAACTGTCTTTCTGACAGTAATCTTGTGTCATGAACAGAATGATGACACAAACAGCCACAGCCTCCAGTTTGTGTCAAGCCTTGCACACAGAAAGGAACAGAATTTCTGGTGTGCTGCAGGCATGACTGCTGTGCTCCTCATGGTCACCAGGCCAGTCACAGGGTTCAAGAGCAATTTCACTGCATCATGTGGCTCTTACCTCAGAGAACTTACTGGATACTTAAACATACCAACAGTGCCACACTATCAGATATTTCTGCTGCTGGGGAATGTTCTGTGCTCCACTGAGATCACTGGTGACGCCACGACTTCTTGATAACGTGATTCCCCAAACAGCAGGGGTTTTAGCAGAGAATCCTTGGATGCATCCCAGCTGATACTCAACTGGAGTTTCTGTGAATGCTTTTAAGAATTCACAGAATCAGTTGCTCATAGATGTCAAGCTAGTTGAAATTCTCCTGGAAGTTAAAGGCTTCCCTATGGATAATCACAGTAAAACAAAAACAAAAGCAGGAAGACAGAAGTCTGTATTACAGAAAATTTTATATTTGTATTTCCTTTCAGAGAACAGAACTTTATAAAATTTGCAAAATTCACAATAGGACCAACAATAATACACAGGTAAAATATATCTGTTTTTAAATAGTTTAAATACATACCTGAAGTTTCCTTTAAGTGAAATAAAGTGCTCCATCAAAAATTGTTCTATTGGTCTAGATTAATAAAGAAACTTCCTTTTAGTTTTTGCATTTGCAATGACATTTACCATTTTCATAACAAAAAAGACTAGAAGAGGCTCTCTAACACTGCCATTTTTTGCAGTAGTAGGTGCTCTCTGGAAAGTGATCCTGCAAATACATACAGTTTCTAATCAGGAACAATTCTAACATATACTGACTGATGTCAGTGTATCTTACACAAGATGTTGATGCTAGCAGCTCTTTCAAGCCTCATTTCAGCACATCTTTTTCTGATCAAAACACATAATCTCTTTATGTATTAATGTCTCCTTTTAGCTTTTCTGCTCATCACTCTGAATATGCTACGGGGACTCAGTTGGCATGAAATTAAGCAAACCTGTCTGCCCTTTCTCCTCTTGCTGGTTTCCTTGCCTTGCTTCTCCACACCTACATGTAATTTAAGAAGTACATTGATAAGAATTACTGTCTTAGTAAACTCCTATGTAGCAGCTATTCTATCCCAAGAAAGCATGGATCTTTTTCACAGATATAAATAAATACTGTGTTTTGGAGGTGCACACAGTTTTGCAGGAAAAGGTAGCATTACATCACCAGGAGTCTTTCAGGAGCAAATGCCAAACAGACTATCCTATAGTTAGCTATTTTAGCCAGCTTTACTTCATGGATGTCCTGTTACTTCATCCTTACCTCTCCTAAGGAACAAATAACAAAGCAGATCGTATCTTCTTGCTTTTTAACACAATCAGAATTGCCAACATGTTCTATTCAGTGTATTATTGAAAATAATAAATCTGGGGCAATACTTCAGGGACAATGAAGTAAATCTTCAAAACACAGCCCTTGTTTCAAAACAAAAGCTAACAGTGAATAAATTATTTTCCAAGGTGTTAACTGTGAGTGCTCTTTTACCTTCTTCAGAACTATGTAGCACAGGATATCAGCAAAGATGGCATGCTGGCTTAGAAAAGCCTACTGTTAGTCTAAGTTTAAAATCACTAAAATTATTGTACGTAATTTTAGATCTCTTTCATTAAACAAATTTTAAGGAACAATTCCAAATATTCCTCTGCTATGGTAATGAAAATTTACATCTTGCAGAATTCCAAATAATATTCATGATCTTTCCTCACTAGAGCAGAGTTCTTTTCCAAAAAATATATAGTACTAAACTTAACAGTTCACTTTACAGATCTTTTCACCTGCTGAAATTATCTGTCACAGGCCTTAGGAGTCTGAGGAATTGATTCCTGATGGGAAGCTGAAAGCTAGCCTACATTATTCCAATTTGCACAAATGAAGATCCAGGAAATTAGAGAACTGTTACTCTAACCTCAGTACCTGGAAAATTATGGAGAAGATCATATCAGATGCTATTGAAAGGCATTTAGAGAGCAAGGAAATAATGAAATCATCAGGCACAGTTAAAGGCAAAGTCCTGTCTAACTAATCTGATGTCTTTCTACTGTAACATCGGTTGCCTGGTGGGTGAAGGAAAGACAGTCAGTGAAGATTTTCTGGATTTAAGTAAGGCTTTCAATGCTATTTCTCACAGCATCCTTCTGGACAGGCTTCCTTGAGAGGAGTGAATGCCACAAGCCTGTCAGTTTGAGAAGCATTTGGGCAAAGCCCTTAATAACCTGCTTTAACTTCTGGTTAAGTTTGGACTTGATGATTGCCAAAGGGACTTTCCAACAAGAATTCTATTCTAGTTTTATAAGAAATTTAAACTGTATTTCAAACATGGAAGAATTAAATTGTTTGTGTAGCCTCATGAGACAACAGAAGAGGAGGTGAATGCTGACCAAAAGGTCATGTGTTCTTGGACCCACTTGAACGGGCTAACGGAGGTCAATGAGTTTGGACAGTGTCACTGAGAATAGGATTTACCTCATAAAAATGCAACGGCTGTGGGCTGTTTGTGTTACATAATAACTCTTCAGATAAACCTGTTAGAAAAAGTCGCTCTTAAAAATACGGTCATTTATGGTAATGACTACTTTCCTAATACTCTATTAGCAGTGCTGCATTCCTTGGCATGTTATCTATGTAATCATCTAGAAGAATGTCCCATACAGTTCTACATGAAATTCCAGTTCCTGCTGGGCAGTGGCATGCTTTTTAGATATCTGAATAAACAACTTTGTTGTAACATGAAACATGAACTGGTAGCACTTGGCCTTTCCTACATCAGGAATCCAGGTATTGTTGAAAAAAATATTATGCATGTTCTAAAGATATATGGTAATCTATTGGTACTTAATAATTTGAAAATAAAAATCAAAGTATAGATGATAATTTAAATTAGTAAAATTCTGGGGAAAATCAACTTACTCCTATTTTTAATGCATATGAGAATTGCAATGTATTGCCCTTAAGATATAGTTAAAGTTTTCAATCAACATAGATTGAACGAACCTACTGAGGGACCTGAGATAACCAAAAGGGAAACTTTACTCTACAGGTTACAAGGTTGGAAATAAGGTGAGGTAGTACAAGTTATCCTAGGCCATTCACTACAATTAAATATCAAGGTTACATGATGCTTTGATGATTTCCTTTCCTATTTTATGAAACCAAGGTAACATAGTCTTGGCCATACTGTGACACAATATGAGAGTGCCCTCTCAGAGAATGACTAGTGACATGTAGAAATGCAGAAAGATGACGGAGGCTTCTTAAATGCCAACATCAGGATCAGATGCACTTGTGGATACAGCTCACATATACACTCAAGCATATAAGGCAGTAAAGTGTGCTTGTTGGGGCGGGTGTCCTGTGAACAAGCACATAACAGCACTGATGATGGGAGAATCTGCAGGACATTTAACTGTCCCTTTCCTGGCAGAGCTTCACCTGGAGAATGCTGTTCAAAAGGTCTCTTGCATCTCCCACTGCATACAGGGGATTTGTGCTGCTGGATATTGGTATGAATGTAATCTACCTTACCAAAACAAAAAACCAAACCCTGAACAAAACAGAGAAAAAGCCCAAGGTCTAGATTTTCTCTACTTTAATTTTTCATTGTAGAAAACTTACTGTTCTAGAAGCAAATTGCATTTCTTCTGTAAAGCAAATTTTGTTTTTGTTGACAACTTCTCTGATTTTTTCCACTATGTGAAGGACAGGATCAACATCTTCTTTCTCACTCATTGTTTTAGAAAATCTTCTCTCTATGTACACACTTCCGAGTTTCTAATCTTCCTAAACCAAACAATTCAAACACTGTCTCATGCCACATTTTCTTTATGCTTTAAATAAACTTTTGTATCCATTCTTACATTCACCTCATTTAGTAAGATACGATAACCAAGGCTGAATGAACTCCTTTACAGACTGGGACAGAAGAAAATTTTCTGGAGGATGTTGGCTCTGTAACTTTTCACTTCTCTCATTCAGCTTGTGGCTGCTTCCAGCCATAAGCATTACAATATTCCCATTGTTATTTTCTTCCTACTCTTAAGTAGACCAAAATTTTAAAATTAAGTTGCAAACAATGGAAGCATTCTAACATCCCACCCCTTTCCTCTTTTCAGACACATTCCATTAATTTCATTATTTGTTTTTAACAGTTCATTGATTCAGTGGCATTAATTGCTAATAGAGCAGGAGGGCTTAGAGGAAAGATTTGCAGTTGCTAACCTTCTAGTTACTGTACAATTACTGGCACTCTGGACTTCTCAGGCCAAGTTTTACTGCCTCCATGTTCATGAGCTCCTCAGGTGCAAGCCTTAATCATGATTAAGCCAGATACAATTACAGTATGCACACCCTCAGACTTAATGGAATAAATAGCTGATTGAGCCAGTCCTGTGATTCACCTGTTTGGCCACCCACAGGAAACAATCACCCACACTGCAGCACTCAGCTTCCCCAAATACTTTGCAAGAGCAGGGTCCACGGCAGGTATTATGTCAGGATTGTGAAATTTTTTATCCTGAAAATAGTTGGAGAATTTTTTCCTCCGGTTGTATTCTGAGCACCCAGGTATAGACCAGCAGCTCACCTTGATCATCCCCTCTCTCTGTAAATGTTGTTTCAGAAACACACATGCTAAGGCCCCTATGCTATGAATCCTGAAAATTAGTCACAATGATGATTGTTATGTGTAGCTCCCTGAAATTAAGAATGAGATATTTCTCAAATAGCTAAAGCTCAGAGGAACAAATCTGGTGCCCATTCACCAAGCAGACTGCAGTGGTAGTCCCTTTGCCAGCCAATTTCAAACTGTTTGGCTATCCCCCACCTCACAGGATGCCACTGCCAGAAAAGAGGAATGCCAAAAGCCTGGCAGCAGACCGAGATGGATCAGCAGTTGGAATGTTGTGTCTTGGGATGCAACAGTACACCTCTGGGGTAGGGTGGGCAGACCAGGAGGGCTCTGCCTCACCCTTGTCTGTGCCTCAGGCACACAGTCACCTGTACCTCCTTGTGCTGAGGTTAATTCATGTAAACCTCACAACAACACATCAAGAGGCTATCCAGCTGAAAACAGATATTTTTCTCAGGTGTCTTCCCTGCAACAAGCTCACATCTCTTCTTCATCTTACAGCAGAGCAACATTAGCATTAGTGCTGGCACAAGGAAAGTGATAGAGTAAATGTAGGTGGATTTAGACACAGGGAGAAGACTTCTGCTCTCAGTGGCATTCAAAGCACATAACCTCATCTAACTGGCCACAAAAATTCAGCCTCACTGAGAGGCCAATAAAGCTTTCCATTGGGTAACTTTCTTCCCCTAGGACCTTACATGGGCATGATGGAACATTCCTGTAATCTCTGTTTTACTCTTCTCCACAGTCACACAATTTTAAAATGCTTTAAAAATTTGTCCGTCTCAATAAACATTTCAGCAGAGAAGAGACAGATGATAAGTGATAATCATGGGTGTGACACACCAAATTTCTGGTTGCAATTGGGCCGAAGTTCACAGTATGGCTCCCTAAAGAACACAAACTATTAAAGATGGCAAGAGAGTCCTGTGATCTGTGTTGTGCTTTCCCTCACAGTTTGGAGCTGCTGAATTCTCAGTTGTCAAATTACCTATGCCATTGAGCTGTAGTGTCCTTTAGTTTGCTTTTAGTATCTTTGGAATACCTATTTCTTAACACCCAATGATATATGAAAGGAAAAACTGTTTCCAAGCTGTCTGAACACAGCAAGTTTAGGGAAGAAAACACGTAAACGTCAGGTGGGGAAAGCATACTAAAAAAACTTAAAAATACACAAAAAAAATGAGGCAAAATGCAGAAAGGTACAGCAAGCCTTGTACATACATTTTTTGCTGCAGTGGGTTAATTTCATCCAGACACCTGACCTGAGTTCTGTCACCCTGTAAAATGTCTAAAAAGACCCAAAGCAACCCATGATACTTGGGCAGCGTGATCTCTGTGATTTTTTGCCATCCTCAGCTGAACCTAAACCATCACCTCCACCTCTTTTCCTCTCTCATGTGTAAAGGCACTTCCCCTGTTCCACCTGGGATAAGACTGCCCCACCTGAGGTAAGACTACCCAAGTGGAAATCATACTCCTGCAGAAAATGTTGATGCAGAAGAGTGGCAAGGAATTGCAACACTTGTCTAAGGATGCAACTTGGCTGTTTCAGAGACAGCCTGATGGAGAGTTGCTGAATGAAAGACAGCAAGCACACACCTCTCTCCCAAACTACTTCCTCTTTTAAAGAGAGGCAGCTTTCTTCAGAGGTTGTAAGAAATCTTCTGTGCTTCCTATAGTCTTTTTTATACTCCACACAGGACTTCCAGAACACGTCTGCCATAATAGATTTCGAAGGTAAACAGCAGATTTATAAGAAAAGTACCAAATATTGTCAGGGGCTCCAATTTACCTCCACTTCTTTTCACTTTCTCTTTCAGATATGTTTTGTCCCTGTCTGCAGAAGACGGAACATTATTAGTGACAGGAGAATGTGAGGGTTTGCTTGAAGCTTTTCTGCTTGTAGTTCCAGGCAAACTTCTCTTTTGTGTCTCTTTCTGCAATAGCAATCCCATTTTAACACACTTAAAACCCAGCCCTGGGTAACAACTGCCCATGTTTAGATGTTCTTTTCCCCTGTTTGAGCCATCCAAAAAGAAGTATATCAGCAGAGAGACTGAAAAGGAGCCATCTTCACAAGATGTCTTCAATGCTGATTTCTGTTACACCTTCGTAAAAATCTCTGCAGGTACTTGCTGTCCCTGAAAGAAAATTTGATCATTCTGTATCAGCAATAAAAAGAACATGTGAGGACCCAGGAATCAGGCTGTTTTTTCATATCTCTCATGCTACTCAACTGAATGAGTGTGCAAAGCACACCAACCCAAAACTGACGTGGGAAGTTCAGTTAGGTTACAGGTCTCTTGCTAAAAAGATATAACAAAACCACAGCATCATCTAGCTGTCACCATAAACCAAGGACAACAGCTTCATTCTGTAATCATGAACAGAAATCAAAGAAAACTCGTTTAGATTTGTAAATCATGAGTTGGAATTATTGTAATCTGCTGCACATTTGGCAGGCTGGCTTGAGCAGGGTCTCTGGGTACAGTCTGTCTGCTGAAGTGCATGAGAATAAACCTTATGAACTCAGAGAGCCTGACTGCCTCTGTGGACATAGAACTGATTCTTTGCTTTCAGAAGAATTGCCTGCTGGGAGGGAGCTGTATATGAACAAGTGTGAGAACCTTAGTGGCTGGGAACATGAACTTCTGTTGCCTTCTTACATCTGGGGCAGCCAGGATGAGGGTTTGTCTTTGTCCAAAGAGATGAATGAAGGGGCAAGGGGAACTTCTGTAACTCAGTGTTGTATAGCTGCCTGTCATGACCCTCACATGAGGGTCTTGATAAGTTCAAGTTCAGGTTAGGTGGGAACGTGTGTTCACACAAGCAACCCTAATTTATGTTTCACTGTTCTGTTGATGGTTGTGACCAGCCTTTCCTTTAGGGAAGCTACGATGCTTGTGTTCTTAGGACCGCTTAAGAGAAATATCAAACACAATTTGGTTTAGTCCTCTTAGCTGGAGAATAAGTGATTAAAGTGATTAAAGTGATTAAAGTGATTAAATATCAAGAGTCTGACTTTTGACCAGGAAAAGGCTTAAAAGTGGTAGAATCCTGTCCTGCCCAGTCAGAACAAACTCTCACTCCCTAACAATAAATGTCCATTTCCTGAAGTTTAATCAGAGCCTCCTGGGTTCCATATTGTGCCTACTGCCTCTTGTCCTGTTGCTGGGCACCACTGAAAAGACCCTGGCTCTGTCATCTTTGCATCCTTTCCTCGGATATTTGTGCAGATTGATGGATCCCCTCCAGAGTCTTTTATTCTCCACCCAGAAAAGTCCCAGCTAGCTCTGTCTCTCTTCATACAACGCATGTTCCTGTCCCTAAATAATTTTCATGTCTCTTTGCAGGACTGTCTCCATCCAGTATGTCCATTTGTACTGAGGAGTCCAAAACTGGACACAGAATTCCAAGTGTGGCCTCCAAGACCAGAGTCGAGCGGAAAGATCATCTCCCTCGACCTACTGGTAATACTTTGTCTAATCATTTTTTGTGATGAGGGCACATTGCTGGCTCAAGGTCAGCCTGGTGTCCAACAGAACCTCAAAATCCTATTCTGCGAGGCTGCTTTCCAGCTGGTGGCTCCCATGACATATTGGCGTGTAGGATTTCTTCTTCCCAGGTGTAGACTTGGCACTTCCTCTTATTTGACTTTTATGAAGATGCTGTCAGCCTATTTCTCCAGCCTGCAGAGGTCCTTCTGGATGGCTGCATGCCCTGACGTTGATCTGAGCCCATCCAGAGTGTATTGTATATAGCCAGTAGGATGGATTGAGGAAAAATGTTTCTTTTTCTTGCCTCACCATTGTATTTATCTCAGGTGTATACCAAAATTACATTAATGTGACAGCAGCTGTGCTGCCAAGTACAGCTATTTCCTTGGGCAGCTCAGCTCTGTATCTCAATTCCATCTTATACAAAATGGGAGCAATAACACTAAATTTTATTTGTCTTAGTGTGACCAATTAGCTCCCAATCTTCAATGATAATCACAAATACTACTATGGTAAATTACCTTTATGTTCTTAGTATTTGCAACTCTCTGTAGGCAGGAGATGTAGGAAATGCCAAAGAGTTATTGTGCATGGCAAAGAAGGAGAATTATTTACATACGGAATTTGCTGTGGTGCACTATTGCAGGGGGTAGCCACTTTCCCCTGGCTTTAGCAATGTATGTTTAAGCCTAAGTGGGCTTATGGTCCTAGCTCTTAACACTTACACAAACAAGAACTTTCTCTCAATTAGAATTTGATCACGAGTCAGCTAATTTTATATGAAGATTCATTCCTGCATTTCCATTTTCTCCCTTCCCTTTATAACACAGCCAAGAGCAGAAAAAAATGGTGTTTCATGGAATCATAAAGTCGTAGAGTGGTTTGGCTTGGACCTTAAAGACCATCCAGGTCCAAACACCCTGCCATGGTCAGGGACACTTTCCACTAGTCCAGGTGCTCAAAACTCCATTCAACCTGGCCTTGAATGCTTGTAGGGATGGGAAATCCACAGTCTCTTTGGGAAACCTGTTCCTGTGCCTCAACACCTCACAATAAGGAATTTCTTCCTAGTGTTACTTTAAGTCTCTCTTTTTTAATCTAAAACCATTCTCCTTGTCCTGTCATTATCTGCCTTTGTAGAAGGTGATTCATGCCTTTTTTGACAGGCTTTAGGTACTAAAAGGCTGCAATGAGGTCTCCCTGGAGCTTTCTTTTCTCCAGGCTGAACAACCCCAGCTCTTTCAACCCACCTTCATAGAAGAGGTGCTCCATCCCTCTGGTCATCTTTGTGGCCCTCCTCTCAGACCCTTCAAAGAAGATTTGAGGATACTATTTTTATTATTTTCTTGTTCAGACATTTTCAACTGCAATTCAACTTTGGGAAGCAAACCCTCAACAGGGAGCACACACAAAACTTCTTACTTAAAATCTTCCCTTTGGTAGAGTGATCTCTGACTCAAATTTTTAATTTGAAAATTGAAAATGTCTAGCTCCACATTAAGTGTTAATTTACAAATTTAACCTGAGGTCTAAGAGGCAAGAAATCTTGCTTCATCCTCTTCATTCTATAAAATTAAGCCTTGTAAAGTATACCAGATATTAAAATGATTAAATATACTCAGTTATGGTGGTTTTCAAAATTATATAGTAATGGGTCTTCTCCCTGACAGGCTTGCTGACATTTTTAAAGCATGGAAATAACAAATAACTCAAGTTATTTAACTCAAGCAAACTCTTGTTGATTAAAAAAAATATTCCAGGAATAACAATGGAGTGAGGAAGGTGGTACTCAGAAATCCTTCTCTGGAGAATTCAAGCACTACCTCTCAACACCATATTCAATAGTTCAATAACATAATTGAAGGTCAATGTGGCCAAGCTCCCAAAAGGTGTGAAGTCCAGGCCATATTGATAAGTCTGGTTACCTTTGCAATGCCTGCTATTTTCTGAAGTAGAAGATGTGGAGAAGACCCTAAAGTAGCATTCTCATAGTCAGTTGAGGATAAGGAAAGAATGTTGAGATGATGAAAAATACAGGGGTAATGGAGGGATTTTGATGGAAGAAAGAAAGGAAAAGACCTTCAGAACATAATACTTAAATAAAATAAATACTTAGTGAGTAAACAGAGCTGAAGACACAGACCAGAAAAAAATCAGAAGTAAAAGAACTCCAAAATTCTGAAGAAAAGAAAAAAGACAAAGAAGAGAAGATAAAAAGAAGAGGAAGAGAAGAGAAGAGAAGAGAAGAGAAGAGAAGAGAAGAGAAGAGAAGAGAAGAGAAGAGAAGAGAAGAGAAGAGAAGAGAAGAGAAGAGAAGAGAAGAGAAGAGAAGAGAAGAGAAGAGAAGAGAAGAGAAGAGAAGAGAAGAGGAGAACAGAAAAGAAAAGAAAAGAAAAGAAAAGAAAAGAAAAGAAAAGAAAAGAAAAGAAAAGAAAAGAAAAGAAAAGAAAAGAAAAGAAAAGAAAAGAAAAGAAAAGAAAAGAAAGAAAAGAAAAGAAAAGAAAAGAAAAGAAGAAAAAAGAACCCCATGAATATTAAGAGGAAATAATCGTAAAAATCGATGTAACTGCAATCTCTCATTTAGTCTTTAGGAAGCTGGTTTTAAAGTATTAGAAATTTTTATCTCATTTGTAAGTGGGTTACTCACAGGAAATAATACCCTCATACTTGTGGAATAATGTTCACATTTAGAACTGAGCTACCACAGGTCCAGCAGTATCTAAGTGTACCTGACGTTAAAAATCCCTTTTGGGTTTCTGTTTGAAAAGCAGCCCTAATGCTGAGATCTGGAAGCATTCAGTTCATACTGCAAATGAGGCTACTGAGGTCAAAGCAGATGGCAGATCTCCAAAGTGATACTGAGGCAAACAATAGAGTTGAATTCCTTTTGTTTTCTGTAACTACAATTTATCTGAAGTACAAATATGAAATAAATGGACACTTTCACTGGAATCCCAAAGATGTCACCTGTTCAGATTTGTTGTTCTTCCATTTTAAAGGGGGAAATACAATAAACCTCCTTTAAAGGGAAATTGAAAGGAAACCATGAATTGTTAAGTTTTATGTAGTAACTCAATGCTGTTGCACTTCTGATTCAAATGTAACTGTCTAAATATTTACCATAATATAGAGAAGGCTCCCAAGCAGGTAAAATTGCTGTTAAAAAGTAGACTTCTTGCAGAAAAATCAAAGTCAAAATGTGCACTTTAACTATTTCTGCTTTCTGAAGTCATAAAAATCACTAACCTGCAGCCGTTATTAATTCAGACTAGTTATGCATGCATGTTTATATAGTAAGAAGTATCTTATCACAGGGACATCCTGCTAAGCGACTGCTAAGAAAAGAAATTTCCTTGAAGCAGAACATGCAGGGGCAGGCATCCGATAGAAGTGGCAGAGATCTGTGTGTCACTGGTCTGAGAGCCAACAAGTTCATTCTGTAACTGAGAGAGGCACTCAAAGCAGGCTGAAATCCTGTCTGGAGCAGCCTCCCACTATGCACCAATGAGAAAACCTGACACTGAGCAGTGTCAGGGCCTAACACTTATATGATGAAAATTAAGGGAAATCCACTGCCTGGTGTCAGAAACTACCTGAGCAGTTTTAGTTGGAATCAAGCAGATGGCCTTATGTACAGAAGTGTACCTGGTGTCTGTTGCCATTGTTTCTATGTTTTTTATGATCCTGCATTTGTTTATGAGATTTCTTTACTTTTTACTGTGTGAATAATTTAATGCTTGATAAGTTTGTGAACAGGACTGTGTGGTAGTATAGTCTAGTTATAGGGAGGAATCAATCTCCATGATCCTTCCTGGCACACAGTACATGTAATTTAGCACCACTGACTCTTTCACCTCTCTGCACTAACAAAAGAAAAGGCTAACATATCTCCCAGGTTGAAAACAAGCTCTAAATATAACAATATTAACAAACACTGACATCACCTGTATATAAGGAATGAAGGAAAAGCATTTTAACGTGTTCTTCAGTTGCATCACTTTCCTGAACAATGAGCCTTTAGACAAGGAAAATACAAAGGGTCTGTAGGAGGAAACAGCCCCACTTGAGCACATTATTAGGACATCATTGCTCTAAATAGAGGAATTTATTCACTTAGCTATGCATCATTAGCATTATTTGCCTCATACATCTGGAAGCTCATAGCCATCAGTGGTGTCTGTAATTTTGCTATTATTAAAACTTCAGATCTAGATATAAAAAACAATAAGAGACATATTGCTTGAAGATTCCATGCAGACAAAGTTTTCTGAATGAGAAACAATATCACTACAGGTTGATCGTATGTCCAATGGGAAAAACAATCTTGAGAAAGAGGCAGTTGTAAACTATCTGGATATTTATGGACTGAAGAGAGCAATGTCAACACGGAAAATTGCCACTAAACAATTTAACCCTACCTGCTGCTCCTGGAAAGTGCCAAATTTCTGCATTCATTCAGATGCTGTGGTACAGGAAATGCTCATTTCTAATGAGTGTCCCAGTCAGTCTTACTCTAGATCAGCTAACTCTCCACAAAGAGCCAAATTATAAATCTCAGTAAAACTGGATCACATGACATTATTATAGAAGGTCATGGTAGGAAGATAGTTCTGTGGTTGGAACATGTAAGAACAAAGGGAAGTGCAATTTCACGAATACAAGCCACACCATTTTGACTTAGATTTTGCTCTCAAACTGGAAATGCAGCTAATATTCAGGAGCGGCTAATATGTGAATAATTTTCTGACATTTACGACCGCAGAAGTGCCAGCCAGGGTGCCGAACCGAGTGCCTGCCAGTAAAACCCAGGATTTCGCGATTGTTACAAATTGGATACTGTGTTGCGCGGCGGGTGGGGCCAGCACAGCACCGGCAGCGTGGGGGGAGAGAGGGAGGCAGGGGAGTTCCCTAATTCAGGTGGGGGACAGGCTGTGCTGACATCCCCACGGCTCGGGGAGGAGGCGGGGGGCTCCGCCCCCGCTCTCCGCTGCCGCGGCGGGAGCAGGGGGCGCTCCGTGCTTGCCCGCCTCCACCGCTGCCGCGGGAGTGGGGCCGGGGCGAGCGACCCTAGAGGCGGTGGCCAGCCCCAAGAGGCCCCGCCGAGCAGCCCCACCGAGCTGGGCCACCTGGCCCCGTCGGCAGCCCCTAGCGGGCCGAGCCTGCACAGCCTGAGCCGAGCCAGTAAACCCCGCCCTGCCGCGGTTCTGTTATTATTTGGCAACTTTGTTGCACGCGGGTCCTCGCTGCGAACGACAGAGCGGCTTATATTCAGGTGCGGCTTATTTATGGACAAAAAACGAAATATTTGCCAACACCCACAGATGCAGCTTATACTCAGTGCGGCTTGTATTCGTGAAATCACTGTATTTTCTTCTGCAATTTTGGACAATATTTAGTTTGAACTCTTAAGGTCTTCAAATCTTATATGCCTGATTTGAAAATAAGCTCCGTCTGAACTATGGGAATTTTAAATGAGTCTTCATTTCAACTCCTTGAATTTGACTATTGCTAGGATGAATAATTATGTCCCACTCCATAGGATATGTCAAGGGTTTTGACATCTTTGCATAGTTAAGGATGTAGAAACGTAAAATGTTAATGGCAACTCAACAGTCAAGATAAATTGACAGAACGCTAGATGAAAGCCTGTTATATATTGCACTCTTCTGAAACCAAACATGAGGAAGGTTTTCAGCTGAACTTACCGCATGATTTGGTCTTACAGACCAAGATGCAATCACAAATTGAGAGCATATGTCCAGCATTGTACATCTGCATATGTTTCCACTTATTAAGGAAAGCTTTTACCAGAGCAGCCAAGGAATAGGAGCTCTATAGTACAAGACTTTTGATGAGCTTCATTGTTCTTTTAGAGACAGATGCTGCAGAAGAGTTGTGTGTTAAGAGAAAAAGCTCAGTGTTTTCAAGATGTTTTACATTTACAAAGCAACTTCTATCAAAGGTATGAAAGACAGAAATATGGAGAAACTTAAACTCATTGTCTTCTCTATTTCATTCTTCTCTTACCCCTCTAAATAGCTGAGCAGAGTCAGCAGCCACCTATATATATGTGTGTATATGTATATGTATATACATATGTAGATGTAGATGATGTATATGTATATGTATATGTATATCTACACAAATTCTATTCTCTCTTCTCACACTTAACTTCAAAGTTAACTTTGCAGCTCTAAGTCCTAATTTATTGAATTTACTAAATGCATTTAATTTCTCCTTTTTTTTTTCCAGTTCAACATATTCATTATTATTCTGCAGCATTCATATTTTCCTCAGAGTAGAAGCTTGATTCATATGTTGTTTCTCTTTGAAGTAGGAAAATCTGAATACTAACATGGCCCAACATGAACAGGTACTGGAAATGTCAACTATAATTTGACAGTTTCTGAAGTAAATTAGACAGCTATTATGAGAAAAAGCTTTTAATCTGACACCAGTCAGCTGAAAACATCATCAAGATATAAAGGCATCCCTAAAAGGTATCCCAGACTGATATTCACCTTTCATAAGTACTGAAAGGAAAATATTATTACAGAAACTGAAAGTTAATTCATACACATGAGTGTGCACACATGAATATTCACAAAGTGTCAGGCACACAGATATGAATGAGGCCAAACTCAGAATCCTTTATATGCTTTTCTAGAGGACCACATTTATTTTTCTAATCTTCTGTAAGGAAATTCCTAGTAAGCACTGTAGGAATAGCCAGGAGTCATTGTTCCACTCAATGGCCAATAGCTTTTCTAGCTTGCATTTTTCTGTTTCATTCCATATCCTCGTAGCCACTTCTTTGTCTGTAAGGAAAAATCAGAGCTATTTTTTCGTTTTACCTTCCTCACCTTGTGCAGGATTTTTTCATCTCTGCATTCTTTGGAGTCACTGAGTTCATATGGATAAACATAAATATTGTATCTGCCTTTAACCCCTCTGATCTTCTGCTATCTTCTTGTTTTATCTTTAAGACTTTTTAAGGTGAAGGCAAAGAAATACTTCACACTGTGTCTGGCAGACCAGTTACTGAGGACTGTTGTTTTCTTCTGTTTATACCTTAAGCAGAAAACAAAAAGGCCTGGCAAAATCTTATGTGTGCAATGTATTGGCTCCATCCTCATGTCACAATGTTTTAGGGTTTCCTGTCACATTTGCTACATGTCTCTTTCTCACATATGTACTGGCAGCCTCTGAGCTGAAAGAGAATCATGAGATTCAGCTTTCATTGTTCATTTTAGCCGTGGGCTGGCCAAGGATGCTGATCAGGGAAAACTCAGCCACAAATGGAAAATTCAGAATGTCTCATAATCCCATTCATTTGGATCTCTGCTGTGCCAGGATTTCAGTATGTACTAATGAAAATAATTTGCAGTCCTATTCCTGTAAATATGGGAAATGTTGGACCTAACAAATCATTGACTCTTTCCTTTCTTTTCCACCAACTTATTGAGTTGTAACTTGAAAGAGTAATGAGTGCTTTTATTTTCTAAGTACTGAGTACTTTTGATAATGCCTGGAAGCCTTCCAACATTGTTATATTAGACAATAGACAATGTGAAACAATGTCTATTGTCTTGTGTATTGTCTGACGAACAGAAGAAGAAACAGTTTCTGAAAAGGAAAATTGGCAAAGACAAAGCCACATAGCAGTAGAAGAGCAGGAATAATTGAAACCACATCTTCAGATGGAATGAGTCTCATGTTTTCTCAAATAAAAATAAAACATGCACACATCTCTGAAGCATACTTAAAGGACTCTAAGCAGATTCCTCCAAGCTGTCCTTTCAGCTAATAAAGAAAATATTTCAGATGGTCTTCATTGCTTTGTTGAGAAAGAATGAATGCTGGGAGTTAGCAACACTCTGTTGTCTGTAGCAGGAGCTCATGCTCACTCTGTTAGCATGTCTACAGAAGTTGTTTTCCTTTTTGCAGTAGTCAAGCCAAGGCAGAATGAACTCAAGTCCTTCATCACCACTCCAATGACTGTTCAGCCACTGATGTGGAACAGACCTTCATTTGCTCATGCATAAATATCCTGTGAAACTCATGACCCCTCCAAGGCTAATACAACTACCTATCCATGACACACTCCACTTGTTCAAGGCAAGATTGAGTCAAAATGGACTGTGGACCGTGGAAACCTTTCCTCTCTTCTGTCTCAGACTGTTTTAGTTAGTTTCACCTGTTTTAGTTAGGTGTTACCAAACTCATACATCCTGTGCGTACAAAGTGAAAGATGGAAATCTGAGGTAATGCCTTCATGTTCAGTGTAAAAATTTATCACTCCCTGCAGGTCTGTGATCACCTGTACTGTGCAGTGTTCAAGCTGTTTTAGGGGGAGCATTCACCACCACCTGTGGTGATGGTACAGAAACTTTTCCTTCTTTTCATGTTGGCATAAAATACAGACATGCTTTAAACTTTTTGAGAATAACTTTCTCTTTTCTCTTTTTTATCTCTTTTATGTCTGTCTGTCTTCTATATCTCTATTTCTAGTCTGGTCATTATTTCTTTTCCTTCCCTTCATCTTCTCCCACATGAAGCAGCACATTTATTAGAAATGTGGAATGCAAGAAAATAGAAATAAGGAATGGAGAAATTCTGGTTGTTCTAGTCAGATAGTTCTCTGAACTTACAGTTGTCCTCTTACAGTTTAAAATTGCTTTTCTCCTGTCTTGCACCTAACCCTCCAATTTGAGCCCAATTTCTAGGCTCGAGGTTTGGAGATCAATTGCCCCGTCTGGCAGACTTCCTGAATGATATCAAAATTCCTGCCAAAGTGACTTATCCTGAAGTTTTCAGAAGACTACCTTTTTGACATCTCTTTATAGATTTTAGAAAACGAGAACATCAAAATTTTACTTAGGTTTAACTTTGTAAAACAATTGTGATAAAATGCACTGAAATGAACTAGATTAGGAAATAATTTCTTTGTTTTCTCAAGTGTAGATTGGAGCTCAGCAGAAAATTTTCCTTTACAATTAAAATGATTGCATTTCCAGCTTCACATGCACAAAGCCTTCTGAAAATACCCAGGTAGTACTATAACTGCAGAGAACAAGGTAGTTTTCAAATATAGCAGTGCCCGAATGAAGCAACTACACCATAGGGCCCAATTTTAAACTGTATTTTTAGTAAGTGAACAAAAGTGAAATGGAGGAGTCTCTGACAACTTTGTGATGTTTTGATGATAAAATGCCCCTTATTTATTTGCTAGAAGTTGTTTCTAACTGCTTTTTTTTCCATAATTCTGGGTTGGGGTTTTTTTTCAAACACTTTTCTAGTTGGCTGAAATGTAAAAATGTAACAAAATTACAAGACTTGGCAAACAAGATTTTGCATAAATTCTCAATTTCTAGAGGCAAACATTTTGACTTACTGAGCTGACATAATGAGGAGTTGGGATAATGTTAGCAGCCCAGCATCTGACCTCTTTATCATAATGTTTTGAGAGAGAGCCACAAAGGGATTTTTTAAGTAGAAAAGCTTTAAATAATTGAGAGCTACTCAGTTTTGTGCCAGTCGAAAAAATATAATGTCAAATTCAAACAGGATATGGAAAGTAAGAGCTGTAGCACTGCACTGCCCCATGTGAAAGGCTTTAACACAACCCAAGAATATACGTACACAATCATGTTTTGTAGATTAATTTTCCATGGAAATCTAATAATCTCTCTGGGTTTAACATATTTCAAAAATCCATGCTGCCAGATTTTTGAGAGTTGCATGCATGTCTTGTTGAAGAATGATGGAGATCAGTGTGTCTCATGGGCAAAAAGATAGGGTCAAAAGTTTTTAGGAGTCTTCAGTATTAGACAACACCTGTGCAAATGATTCAGCCAGAAGAATGAGCAAATTCTTTAGTAATATTTTCAGTTCCAAATGAACATTAAAAATACATTGTTTTCTTATAATTTTTAAATTCCTTTGTTTCTTTGTTTCTTTTTTTTTTGTTTCTTTTTTTTTTTTTTTTTGGAGTGATACTTAAGAATTGATCTGACAAGACTTCCTGTTAGTTAAACAAAAGAACGTAAGTGTACTGTAACTTTGATGTTACATTGGAGATCTTCCTGTCATCTGCATGAATAAAGTGGAAAGGGTTTAGTTCCCAACATGGCAGATCACCATTGCTTCCTTTGTAAGCTGCCATCAAATACTTCTTTTTACATTCTGCAGCATAGCTACATGTCATAATATCAGTTTCATGTTCTTTTTCAGCTTCAAGTGTAACAGGACCTGGGCATCTTCCTGTTCATTGTTAAGAAATATTTATTACAGCAGTGTGGGGTGTTTCCCACTGTAAAACCTTCTCCATTAATAGGATCTGAAGTCACCATGGCTCTGTTCCAGGTACTGTGTAAAATCAAGTTAGTAGGAAGCCACAGTAACTCACTACATTGTCTGTGTTTATTTTTTCTGCACTGAGTAATATGTGGAAAATCCCTGAATTTGCTTCAAACCATTTGGAAAAATACTTATTTCAGTGAGGTTCTCACTGCTTTGACTTGCCTGTGGATGTTCAGCACTGTGTTATATCTGCAATCTACTCAGCAGTGCATGGTGGGAGGTTGAGAGACAAGAGAGAAAGTTAGAACAAGAGGGGTTCCAAATGGAGACAAGGAAAAGGCTTTTAAATATGAGGACTGGAAGAGATTTTGGCAGGCTTGTGCAGTTTCTTTCCTCTAAAGTTTTCAAGATCAGGTTGGAGAAATCCCAAAGCGAAATTATCAGACCTCATAGGAGACCCTGCTTTGAGGAGGGTGGACAAAATAACCTCCTGATGTCCCCTTCAACCTGAAGGTTTCATGCCCTTAAGGTCCTAGTTTTCTCTTCACAGAGTCTGTGTCAAACAAAACAGATTGCAACTTGTTCTATCCATTCTCTATATCTCCTCCTAAACACAGGAAAAAGATGGCTAGAGAGAAGATTCTCACTTCTGTCCATGGGCTTCCCTCACAAACTGTTTTTGGGTTCACATAGCAACAAGGAAACAAAAGTTGAACTAAACTTGTCTTCTTTGAAAACTAAGTAATTTCTTCTCTTAAAGCTTTATGTTCTATATCACAAAATACTAATGAAATATCATATTCCATAATAAAAAGTTCTAATTTTTTCTTTTCTTCTAGATTTTCAGTGCCAAAACCATGGATGAAACATCACTTGCAGAAAAGTTTAACCATGGTTAGTCACTTCTGGATTTGTTTCATGCATTTCACTCACTTTTTAAAAACTCTCCTCTCCTTGCTAGATTTTGTTTTAGTTATTGGCATGTTGAACTAGTCAAACAGGACTCTCACCATTGCTGACTATTTTTTATGTGTCACAGGGTTTTTCCCAGGTCTCAAAGTTAAAATATGCATGTAGGTGGCTAATACAGAGAAGAGTTACTTGTGTGCATATGAGGTTGGCAAGTGAAGAAAATGCTCAGTGGTTACAAACAAGCAATTCCCACTTCTGTGTATTTTGGGTGTGTGTTTGATGTGACCAAAACGAATAGAAATACATCAACTACATGTAGCAGAGTGTTTTTGGAAAGACAAATGTCCACCCCTCTTCCTACTTCTTTCCCTAGTTTTATTGGTGAGCACAACATCATATTGTATGGAATATCCTTTTCATCAGCTAGGATCAGCTTTTCCAGCTGTGTCCCTGCCCAGCTTCTTGTGCACCCCCAACCTCCTTGCTGGTGGGGCATTGTGAGAAGAAAAGACCTTTGACACTGTACAAGAACTGCTCAGCAGCAACCAGAACATCCCTATGTTGTCAACACCCCTTTAATCATAATTTTAAACCACACCACCAAACCAGCTATTGTGAAGGAAACTAACTGTCTCCCAACCCAAACCAGCATATTAAATTAATTTTCTGCATATATTATGGTGCAGGAAGCCTAGATGGCTAAAATGATAACAGAAGCTACTGTGGAAGAAACACTCAAATTAGTTGGCACAGTAATAATACGAAACAAGGATCCAGCTCCCAGATTTCCAAACTCAGCACAGATGTCTAATGAAACAATGTGAAATCCTGGAAAAATTATTTAAAACAACCTGCATTAACTACCCAGTTATCTTACATGCTTCTGTATCTTTTTTAGTCTTCATGCATGACTACAGAAAATACTCTGGAAATTGTCTGACTTTTTCTGCAAATCTGAACTCTGTAGTTCTCAAAATGCTTTTGAATCTGCTATGCAATTATTGCTACAAACACAGATTAACACAGATTCTAATAATGTAGCATTTTGTTCCACCCCTGAGTTAAAAAAAAGCAAATATGCTTTGCATAAACAGAAGAAACCTTGGTACAGGTGTCTTGAAAAAATGGTCTTATATACACAGATCTTTAAATGGATTTCAGCGGTTAGGAGTCTTCAAAGATGATAGTGAAAAACTGTATTGTAAATTGGTTATCTATCTAATTTCTGACCTTCAGCAATTACTATACAAAGTCTGTACTACAGCAGGTGCAGTTATGTTGTCTTAATTTCAGGGTTTTTAAAATTGGATTCCTTTACTTTTTGTTATGGGCCCATGCTGACTGTACTAGTTTTCATACCTTTTGCACAGAGCTCAGGGCATGAGTAGAGGTGCTGCACAGACAAGTAAATTCTAGGCTTCTTTGCATTGTGAGCTATGAGAAATATCTCACAATTTTGAGATTTTTTTTGTGTATTTTAGCCTCAGGAAAAATCTTTCTTTAAAGTCTCATTTTCTAACAGGCTGTGAACATTAGATTCAGTGTTATGTTGCAATGTGATGCTGAGAAGGGAATTTATTTGTTGCAGAGCTGCAAAACCTCCCAAAGCAGCTTGCAAGTCCACCATATTATAAAACCTGGAAAAGTTTTGATCGTATCTTTTCCTGTCAGGGAGTATCCCCAAACTAAAGAGTTTTTTAAGACAAATCGGCAGATTATGCTGTTCTCAAAGAACCATACGAAAGTATTTTAGGAAACGAGCTGCTGAAGTAGTGCAGAAAGAGAATGACAGAAACAGAAAATTTCTTCCTTCCTTCCTACTGGAGAAAATCCGGATAAAGAGGCATTTAAGTATGAAGACAAATATACATCTAGAGGAGGTATTGCACAGCATAGATCATCAAAATGGCTGTCAGAACTACTTATGACCAACAACACAGACACAACTGTTGTAAACTAAATGATCTATTTAATTAGATATTAGCAACATCTTCTGACTAGTCAATAGGAGATATGGTGGCTCATATGCAGGCACAATTAAATATAAAGATTTTATTAATTTAGCATTCAATTATATGCTGGAATCTTTGTACTCAAGTCTTTGGAAAGTGTTGGAGAGGTAATGTTTTAGAATAGAACTTCCCAAGAAGATACTGAGTTCCTGACTATATCACTTTACCCTTTTCCTTTCGTTATTGATCCGTTGTGCTATGTTTCAAAAATGCTCTCACTTTTCAGAATTCATATATATTTGTCTTTAAATAGGTCACCTGTTGTGTATTATGAGGAGGTAGTTCTGACACTAGATCATTTGTGTTGATGTGTCAAGAAGAGAGCACCATGATGATTTTTTTTGCAGTTTGCCAAGGCAGTGCTCCTTCAGATTCTCCCAGCACCCTGTTCACCAACTACTGATACTGAAAAGTCATCTTAAAAATGCTCATAAATCACTTTCAATGATTCTTGCTTTACCTGAACAGTGTTCAATGTTATACATCAAATAATCTTGAAGAAAAAAAGTAGAACAAAGACGTAATTTGTAACTCCTGTCTGAAGTGAAGAAGAGGTGGAAAGGCATTGGTACCATATGTGAAAAGCATTTCAAAATATCCTGTCCTTCCCTGTCACAGAGAATAGGAGGAGAGCATTGAAGCTGGTTGTGAAAAGACAGTGGCTAAAGATCTTAGCACAACCTAAAAACCTGGACTGACTACATGCTTTCTTTCAGCATAGGTTCCACCAGATAATGTTGAAATTATTATGCTTTAAGCCCAGAGAGCAGCTCGGATCAACATCTGCTATTAGGTGAGCCACTCCTTCCACCAGCCCTGCCCCAGAGAGATCAGTATTTGTTAAAGGTCAGCTGCTTTAGAATGAAGATTGATACCCTGATATGTGTGTGCAGGCTGTCCACAGCCAATGCCAGCTGTTGACACAATGCTATGAAGCTGACCTCTTGCACACTGGCATTTATGATCCATTCCTGATTATTTCATATGTGGAATATTGTACAGTCTTCCCAGTGGGAGTAGGAGAGGCCCATCCTAAACACTGAGACACAGGAGGAAGAGGCATGCCAGCATTCTAAAGCATCTCAGCAATATTTCCAGAGTATCATGTTAGAAGGAACCAGTCTCTATTGCTTTAACAGTCCAGGGCACTTTCCCCAGGAGAACAAGCAAATTAACAGGACTATAAGCTTGGAAAAAGACCTAACTCTCATCTGAATCCATTGGATTCTGTTTCATGTCTGTCATAAAAGATAACGTGGGGAAGCACCATGGACATCCATGTGCAGAAGGAGCATGGATGCAGCTGCATGTGCCTTCTACCTCCATAAAACAAATTCTTGTCATTTTATTAACTTTCATTTGAAGTACAAAGAAATTAATTATTTGCCATGCTATGTCCTTGGGAATTCTAGGAAGCAAGCACTTTTTCCTCAGTTTTCCATCCATGACCCAGACAGAGCAATGCATAGTATGGTGCTGCCAAGTGGCTGTCAGAGCAGCTTGACTATACCAATAAAAGAGTGGATTAGTATGTGTTGCATATATTGTCCCCCTGGAAGCTTGAATTTAATGATATTTTATATTAAAATTCTTAGATTAATTTAGAACTTCTCAGAGATGATAAAGAATCATTCATTCTGATACTATAGGGTGGTTGAGCTTACAGAACTGTTTTCTTTCCTAGTCCTGATTTCAACATACAGCCTCAGTTAATTCTTTGCAACAAAAGGATAATTTCAGACAACCAATGCATTTGATTAATGAGTAGGAAGGTGTTCTAAGGACAAGGATTTCATGTATGCAGAGGGTTGATGGTAGAGCATGCCTCTTTTGGAGCAGCAGTGAGGAAACAATTTGCAATTATCAACTGAGCATAAAACAGTAGCAAGACCAGAGGGTTTTCATATGGGCCATCTCAGACATGCTTGCTTATATCTTCACAAGTTTCTTGTCTTGGATTGTAGATTTCTCAGGGTAGGACACAACTCTTGCCAGAGAGTTCAGAGATAAAGATAACTTGATTCTTAAAATCAATAGTTAATGGGTCTAAGTATTACCCTAATACTCCATGAACCAAGTATTTGTTGAATTGGTTCATTCCCATTTAGGAAGTTCTCAAAAAAGCAAGTGGATGACAGCAATAATTTAAGAAGTGGAGTAAACATCAAATTCAGTGAACCACGATCATACACGGGCATATTATAAAACTGAGCTATCTGTATCTGTTTTGCACGTGCATTACTGAGAAAACTCTGTATATATGTGCATTTTATTGCAAGCAGCTATAGCAAAGACAGTTGCCTCACTGTCCAACATACATCATTCTACAAACACTAAAACACATCTTCTCTGGAGAAGAGAGAACTGTCCTGCAGTTTTTACTGAACTCTCAATGACTTTATAAAACAGGGCCTTGCCAATTCATAGTTTGAACCAGAAATTAGTATTTAGAGCTTTATAAAAACTTTGTATAAAGAAATAGTTGAGGCAGATTGCTGTGGAGCAACATATTTAATAAAAAAGATTTAGTGTGGACCCATATGTGACAATACAATTTGTCAGCTAATGTCTATTATTGCTGCTAGAGAAGCAAACACAAAAATTAGCTCCTGATAGTTATTTTAGACACAAAGAAGTAGTCAAGATACTCCATATTGTTATTGTCAGCAAAACAGATCTCATTTAACTACAAACAAGTGGATCAGAACATTCATTCTTATCACATTATCATAAACTTCAGTAATGTAGAAGACAGTTTGAGGTTAGCACTTTCTGGGAGGGGAGGAATGTCTGCTTTGAAATCATTGCAATACATTAGGAGGGAGAGGAAAAACACCTTGCAACAGCAAGGAGCAGCAATACTGTTTCAGAATTTTAGGATATAACTACATCAAAAAGCACAAAACTTGAAGCAAATCTTGAAGCAGCACATTCATGCAGAATATTACAGTGAAAGTGCTTTGCCTCTATGTTACTGCAGTCACTGCTGTTGCTGAGTCAGAGCCAGATTGCATTGAAACAGCTCAAAGGTTATTCCAGTGCCTCCTATTACTTCATCACCTGAGATTCACATGAGTGCCCTTCATGTATACGTGCCCAAATGAAAGAGAGTAGGTATTCCACATTTATGTATTAAATTTAATATTTCCAACAACTGGTGTGCCCATTACATCTGCCAAATTTCCACACCTCTAGTTTTCTTCTGTAGACATTTATCCTACACATAAATAAAATTATTCCAAAAATAGTCTGCATCATTGATCATCAACAAAAGACTGAGGAATCAACTTACTATTGGTAAAATATTCTGCCCCCTTTTGCACAAGGTCCTTTTCCAGGGTGCTTTTTTTAAATATGCAAGTCATTTTAGGAAACTGGAAGTAAAATTCCAATAGGAGCCAGTAAGAAATTTTTTTACAATGAAGGTGGTGAAATACTGGAACAGGTTTTCCAGAGAGGTGATGGATGCATGATCTCTGGAAACTTTCAAGGTCTGGTTGGTCAGGGCTTTGAGCAACCTGATCCAGTTGAAGATGTGCCTACTTGGTTTCTGGACTACATGACCTTTAAAGGTCGCTTCCTTCTATGATTCTCTATCCTATATACATTAGGCAGCTCCAAAGTCAGAAAATCAATCAGTTCTGATGCTGTTGATTGTAAGGGTTCTGTGCAGGACATTTGAAACCTAGGTATCACAGGATGCAATATTATGAAAGAAGGCACTTAGACACCAGATGCCAAAATCAAAAAAAGGCCTAGCACTGGTAACTAAATTATGGTCTGCCTCCTGCCTTGTCAAAGTGTTGTTTTAATTTCTATGATCAAATTTCTCAATGTTCATAGCAATGAAGAAGAATGCAAAATCAGAACCAGGTCTCACACAGCTTGTACTTCAAACTACCATTATCATTATTATTATTATTATTATTATTATTATTATTATTTTGTCACAAGGGGGAGTTCTTTCATAAAAATGACAGTATGTATTTCCATCGTAATTGTATTTCAGTGGTTTTCAAACTAGTAAAAATTCTAATATATTTGGGGCCAGGGATAGGATCTGGTAATCATTAGTTGTCCCCTTCTTGCTATTGCCTATTCACTATGAAATAGAATTACAGTAATTTCACGAATACAAGCCGCAGCAATTTGACAAAAATTTTGGTGGAAACCCAGAAGTGCGGCTAATAGTCGGGTGCGGCTAATATATTAATAATTTTCTGACATTTACAACCCCAGACGTGCCAGCCAGAGTGCCGAGCCAAGCACCGGCCAGTAAAAGCCGGCATTTCGCAATTGTTACAGTGTTACCGTGTTGCCCTGGCTCCCTGCAGGCAGCACGGGGGGCGGGAGAGAGGCGGGAGAGCTCTCTTTCCTCCTCTGCTGCAGCCCAGGGGAGGAGGGGGGGGGGGGGCGCCGCCATTACCGCGGCCCGGGGAGGAGAGGTGGGGGGGGGGGGGCGGGGGGCGCCGCCATTGCCGCGGCTCGGGGAGGACGCGGGGGGGCCGCGCCGCCATTGCCGCGGCCTGGGGAGCCGACGGGGGGGGGCGCCGCCATTGCCGCGGCCCGGGGAGGACGCGGGGGGGCCGTGCCGCCATTGCCGCAGCCCGGGGAGGACGCGGGGGGGCCGCGCCGCCATTGCCGCGGCCCGGGGAGCCGACGGGGGGGAAGTGCCGCCATTGCCGCGGCCCGGGGGGGGGCGGGAAGTGCGCGCCGCCATTGCCGCAGCCCGGGGAGGAGGCGGGGTGCTTTGTCCGCGCCCGCCGCCGGCGCCACGGGCGCGGGAAAGCTCCGTCCCCGCCCGCCGCCGCTGCCGTAGGAGCGGGGGAAGCTCCGTCCCTGCCTGCCACCGCGGGGCAGCGCCGACCCGGGGTGACCGAGCCCAGTGGCAGCAGCGGCTGGCCCCGAGCGGCAGCACCGGGCTGGGCCACCCGGCCCCGTCAGCGGCCCCTAGCGGGCCGAGCCTGCACAGCCTTAGCTCAGCCAGTAAACCCCGCCCTCCCACGGTTCTGTTACTAATTGCACGCGGGTCCTCGCTGCGAACGACAGAGCGGCTTATATTCGTGTGCGGCTTATCTATGGACAAAAACCGAAATATTTGCCAACACCCAGAGATGCGGCTTATACTCAGTGCGGCTTGTATTCGTGAATTTACTGTAATCTACAATCAGAGCAACATTTCACTGTTCCGGTTAATGTACCACATTGCTCCCATTTCCACAGATCAGTGTAAAGGCCAAAGGTTTTGAGAAGGACTGACAGCACTTCAGTTACTGAGATGGAGCAATACCTTCAATTCAATAACATTAGCCAACTCAAAAGCACACAGTTGAATTCCAGAGTGACAGCCTTCTGTCTGTCTTGCACTGGAGCACAAAAAAAAAATAAATTATGCATTCAAGTAAGAGAAATTGGACCTTTAAATAAATACACATGATTGCAAAGATCATGGATACTCATTACAGCACCTGCAAGTGAGAAGGTGTAGGAGAGGTTTGCAGTGATATTTCAATACAATGAGAAAAGAAATCCAGTGGATACAGCTTTTTCATTGTCTGCTTTGATTATCACAGGGTGATTTGGCTCAAAGTCTAGTGCTAGATAATAATCTTCAATTTCTTAAAGGACAAAGTTTCTGTTACTGGTACCATTGGAATGAAATGTTAAGACCATGGATTGCTTTCTGCTTAACTCCTGCGACTGGAATGAAATTCCACACTCCTGAGAATACAAAAAAACTCTGAAATTACTGTCCATTTCTCTGAACATTTCTTCATTTTTCTTAAAGTGGCGTGAGGCAGATGATAAACTGACAGACTGGCACAGCGTCGTGCCTGGAAGGGAACTGTGTGGATGCCTCAGTTGTTCATTGGATGGTTTTAGACTTTCAGAGAGAGACACTGAGAGAGAGAGAGAGCACCCATTTCTGAACTGTCTCTGCAATAGCTCTCATTTATCTATTCAACATCTCCTCACCATTTCTCTCTGTGTTAAATAGGAGCTCACTACTCAACAGTGATGGCTCAGTTATATCGGGGATCTATGGTTCAGAAATATATTCTTCCACAAAAAACAAAAGACCAGCTTTAGCTTTCTTAAGAGATAAATATCTCTGCTGAAATTTCACACTGCTGAAAGTCACCTAACCAGGTCATACACTCTCTTGATCAGAAAAATTCCCACTTTAAAATCCTCCCAGGAATAGCAATCACTTCTTTTCAAAAGCTTAAAGTGCATTCATGTGACAAAAATTTAAAACAAACAAGCAAAAACATCCATTACCTATAAAAAATCCAACCAACCAAACCAAACCAAAACCAAAACAGTCCTGCTAAACCAGAAATGTTGAAACTGCAGTTAATGGAGACTACCTTTGTTCAGAGGGCAAAATCTGTCAGGCCCTGAATGCCAGCTGAGTAGTAGTAGTTACAGTCCTTTTCAATCATTACAGTGTCAACAACTACCTTCATTCCTGAGGTCAGTTACAGGGTTTGGGAGAGTTTGGGGTTTTCTTCCGTTGTATATCAAATCATAAATCAGAACTTCAGTCATTCTTTGCCATGAGAGCCTTGCAATTTTGTGAAACTGGATGGGGAAGATCCTACTCTATGTAACAGTCTGGAAGAAGGCTTACTGATCACTTAGTTGAAAATGGATGAAATTCCATTGCAGGCTTCTTTTGATCATTTGCATTACATAGCTCAATAAGCCCACCAGCTTGGTACAAATATCAGTGCAATTGCAGAAATGTTTATAAGTAGGAGAGAAAAAATTGCATTCTTTTGTCATAGCACAGATGACATGAACTGCTCACAAAATCTTTACCAGCAGAGTTCTCCAAGGCTGACTGTGTGTGTGGCATGATGGGGAGTATATGAGCAGCTGGAGAAGACAACTGTCGTGGCAAAAGGGCCGCTTCACATCTTGTGGAGTGAAAAATAGAGGCTTCTTAGACATCATAGACCTCCTCATCCACAGCAGGACCGACCTCTTCACAGAGCTGGCGGAAGGTGTTGCGCCTCAGGATCTCCCAGCCACGGTGAGAACTAGTTCTGGATGTGCTCCGTGACAGGGACAGTGACAGAGCAGACAGTTCCTTCTTGCACAAGGTATCCCCATTGGTTTCCAGCTTTTCTGAACCTTTGTCATAGTTTTCCCTATCCTGAGCCTTAAATGCTTCAGTGTACCGCATCATCTTGTGTTTGTTGGGATCAACCCTGTCTTCAATTCTGGAAGAGGATTAGAAAATATAAACTGAACGAAGCAGAAAAGTGACAGCTTATCAAAAAAAAACCCTCCAAAAAACTGGCCTACTGACAGAGATATTCCAGAAAAATCTGCACAGGAAACTGATTATAGGCAGCATGCTAGGAGCTGCTAGCACAGGTCCCAGACCTTCATCCCCATCACTGACTTCAGTACCTTTGTCTGCCCGTAGTTTCTTGTCCTTTAACTCATTTCCCAGTCAGGATTTGCCCTTTCCATTTTGCCAGCTGTAAGCAATTGGCAGACCTTGTATATATGCATATATACATTTGTTTTCTGTTCTTGACTTTCCTCCTCTGATACTCTATGGCTGCTAGCTTCAGAATGTCTCCTCTTGCTGAACCTTTTTTAACTTCTCCACTTCCACCAATTACATTACTTATAGATGTCTTCTGAATTACTATCCCACACATATATAATGAACACTCATGTGATTTGACAGAACTAAATCACAGCAATACTCTTTTCTCACAGCATCCAATGAATACTGGCATTCCCAATTATTCCCAGTGAATTTCTAGACATTGCTTTTGCAATATATTGTTATATTCCATGCCTTGAACTGAAAGTGTTGCATATTGGCACCACTTTAGGTCTGTTTGTTCTACCCAGTAAATCTGAAAATCTACAAGGCTCAGTTTGTCTGCAAAACCTGTAGAAAGTCCTGTGCAGGGCCAGGAGTTGGACTTTGATGATCCTTGTGGGTCCCTTCCAACTCAGATTCATACAGTCACCACTCCCCCTTCTGGATTTATCAGCAAAAGATGGCACAGTTAGAAAAGGCAAATGCCCAAAAGTTAATTATTTTCTCACCTGACATAAATATTGATTAAAATCAGATATCATGAGGAATTTAGCGTTATCTAGACTACAGGCAGTTTTTTAGTTCAGCACCTAAAATGAAATCCTGGACCTGTGCCTTTGCCACCTGATGCAGTCAAGTATAGCATATTTACTAGGTATAACATATTTACTAGGTTCACACGAGAAAGAAATTTTGGCTTTAATTATTCCTCTTCTGATTTTGAATCATTCATGGGCAGCTCCTTGCTGCTGAATGCCTGACAGATTGATTCTGCCTCTGGCATATCATGTATCTAAGGGACAGGGACAGCCAATCAAGCACAGAAGTGAAGTTCATTGATACTCATTATAAGAAGTCTGAAAGAAAAATTCAGGTCTTATAACCCATGCAGTTTCTGGAGTCCAATGTGGCTACTGGATGAGAAGGCATCAGCTGGTTTCACAAGAAAAGGCACAGCAGACATTTCTGAGGGTGACAATACTTGTCTATCTATCAGCCACAGACAGAAAACAGATTGGGATGTATTCTGTAAGGACAGCACTTCAAACACTCCCTAGACCACTGGAAAGGCTCTTTATTAACAGCCATAGAGTTCTTCTTGTTGGATCTGTACATGCGCACACTCCCAGAGAACTCACCTGAGATACCATCGGTCCCCCAGCCCAAACTCCCGCCCACAGATTCCCGAGCGAGGCCAGAGGCACCGGGGCAGTTTCCGCTCCAGCATGACAGTAGTAGCAACAACCTTTGGAATGACAAAAAAAAAAAAACTCAGATGAATTATAAAAAAAATCTGACTCTCTTTCAAAAATATTAGTCTCATGAGCATCAACACATACTGTACTTCCATTAGAGCTCCTTAAGGAAAAAAATAATTACAGAGTGAATATGCCATTTCAAATAAGGCAATCACTAATTTACGTCTAACTGTGACATGTTTTGAAGAAGTAATGGAGGTCTTAAAACACTGTTCCATTTCTTTCCTTTTATATCTCATGGAAATGATTAATTGCAAGATAGAGAACAGGACAGTATCTATACCCATTTTAATTGTCATCAGAACTTGTGGCCACATGACTACATTTAACCATTTGTCTGACTGCTTTTTCACAGAAAAGCATAGGAAATGGATTTCCTGTTGATTAGCTATAGAACTGGTTGAATTTCTTTGCTTTTTGACCAAGACAGTCAGGCCAACTTCTTTAATAGATCAAAAGATATTTCTGGTCTTGCTGTAATCATCATCTAGTGTTCTATTCCCCCTCATTCAATCCCTATAATTATAATTTAACTCTCAGTTACACAGCAGTGTGATTTTCCAACTTCAAATTCAATTTAATTCAATGCAGCTTCAATTCTCTTTAACAAGAGATTCCATGCATAGGGAACAAAGATCTAGGAAGACAGGATGGACAAGAAAGGCTGATAGGCTTCTAGCTGCTATTTGAAATAGGGTAGGAATGCCCACCTTAACTAGATTACCTGGGCTCTCCAGAGCTCATCCTGCTCGTGGGCTACTCTCCAGTGGGTGTCACCCATCATGGCAATCAACAAGTTGAGCATAAGAAGGGTGGCAATGATGGCAAAAGCAAAGTACACCACACTGTACATGAAGGGCAGATCCACATCGTAGTTTGCAGGGCCATCAATGATAGTGAGGAACAGCTCAAAAGTGGTGAACAAGGACATGGGATAGTTGTAGAACTGCCCAAGGTTTTCAGGGTTTTCTGTCTGGAAGATGATGTAAAAAGCTGGAAGAGAGAAATCAGGAGAGAAAAAAAGAGAGTTTAGCAAGAGGAATCACAATCCAGGAGGAATAACAGAATCCTATAGGAGATTCTGATAAAAAAAATTGGTCTGGGCAGGATGTGCCTATGTTTCTATGCAAGGACAAATCCCTGATTAGAATCACTGGTCTCCATGATAAAATGATCCAAAATTACCTTGATCATTTATTTATTTATTTTGCAAAGTAGTGATCTTTTCATCCTCAAGGATATAATAAAGCTATGTGTGTTAATCTAATTTTCCACAGAAAAATATCATAAATGCAGTATGCTATTAAACCTTGACTTATAAATATATGGAATTATCTGAATTATCCTGTTTTCTATTACCCTGGAAAGAGCAAGAAGTGAAAACCAAACCCATGGTTTGAGAACAGAAGTCAGTACTAGGAAAGTGACCATGCTCAGAGAAATAGAAGCTAAACATCATTACCAGTTTTTCCAGTTATTCAAAAGTCAATCAGAGATTAAATCAAAACCCACACTCTTAATTCATACCAAAGCAGGTGGCAGAGATAACATATGATTACAGTAATTTCACAACTGTAAGGCGCACTCTTTTGACTAAAATTTTGGTCCGAACCCAGACGTGCGCCTCATAGTCCAGTGCGCCTTTTATATTGTACAAAGTGGTGAAATTTGCCAACCCGGAAGTGCGAGCCGTGAACCAAGCCATGAGGCGGGGTGGGACCAGGCAGCCCCCAGCAGAAGCCGCGCAGGGAGAAGGGGAGCGGGTGGCCCTGTGCCACTCTGAGTCGAGGGCGGCCCCACCTCGCTCTGCCCCTGAGCCGAGGGCGGCCCCGCCCTGCATCGCCCCTGAGCCGCAGGCGGCCCGAGCCGTGCCCCGAGCCGAGGGCGGCCCAAGCCGAGGGCAGCCCTGAGCCAAGGGCAGCCCGAGCCAAGGGTGACCCCACCCTGTGCCACTCCCGAGCCGAAGGCGGCCCCGCCCCGCGCTGCCCCCAGGCCCTGCGGGGCTGCGGTGCCGGGGCCAGTGGGGCCATAGCTGATAGGGGCAGGAAGGGCCGCAGTGCTGGGAGCAGTGGGGCCACAGCCAATAGGGGCAGGTGGGGCCGGCTGGCCGCGGCTGATAGGGGCAGGCAGAGCAAGCGGCATGGGCAGGCGAGGCCAGCAGGGCTGCGGCCATCACGGGCAGGCAGGGCCGCGGTGCCACAGCTGGCAGGTGCAGGCGGGGCCATGGTGCGGGGCCGGTGGGGCCGCAGCCAATAGGGGCAGGCCGGGCCATGGCTGGCAGGGGCAGGTGGGGCCACGGCCATCAGCCGTGTGGGGGGAGCCGGCGGTGGATCCTTGCTGCAAAAAAAGAGTGCGTCTTATAGTCCGGTGCACCTTATGGTCATGAAATTACTGTATTTTCTCTTTGTAGACTCACCTGATGCAAAGCCCAATATCACCACAGCCATGAGCCAGCAAAAGCGCATGAGATCTCCAAATATCATCTGTAGAACAAAGACAGAGCCACCATGAGCCCCAATTGTTTCACCAAGTCACAGTGCCACCCTGTGTAAACCTTTCTTCAGATTCTAAGACCGTAAGTGGACTAAAGGAAACATTTGCACCAAAGAGAGAATGTGAAAGTTCTAAAACACTCTGTGCAGACAAGAACTTGTCAATTTGACATTAATGCAAAATTAAGCAAATAGTCTTGAGGGGTGAAAAAGAGTTCTTAGAGTTCTCCCTATCTGCAAAGAGGTGCCAGGACAGCCCATACTTGTTTGTGTCTCACACCTTCTGGATCATGATGGTGAAAGGTCCGAGCATCTGGAAGCCCCTTGCAAAGTACATGACGTTGCACCATCCCAGCACCAGGGCGAAGGACATGGGCACCACCTCCCCAGTTGTGCTAGTGAGACGCATCACCATGGTCACCAGGATCATGCAGGCATATGTGATGCTGCAAGGAAGAAGAGACAGAAAAAAAAAAAGGTTTAGTAAAGGAAATATTAGTCGAGCCATTAAGAGAAATAAATCCAGAGAAAGAATACTCTAAAAAAATGGAGAAAGTGACTCATCTGGCAAAAGAGAGCAGTAGGGAAAATGATAGACAATTTATTTATTAGAATTAATAGGTTCTATACTTACACAATTATGTGGAATGGCCCTCCTAGGATTGTTTGCCCAAAGTATTTCGCTGCTCCAACTCTAAGGATATCTGGAATCTGAGAGAGACATCCTGTTAACTTTAGCATTCAGACAGTTTCCATAATACTACTAAATGTCATGGCAACCACCAATATTTACAGGTGTTCTTAGGGGTAGCCTTAGGGTCCTTCTTTGGTGGATCAATTTCTGTGCTACTTTAAAATCAGAATGGTTGAGCCAGGTAGGCCCTTCTTGGGATGAGACAGAGATTGTTAAAAAATCTAAGAATGCTTGGGCAGATTGAGAGATGTGTCACAGAGAGGTGCCTCAGTAACAAAGACTTTCTTGGGGAATCAATGGAGTTTGTTATTATTCACACTGTGTTAGTTGTAAGCTTAGCCCCAGAGTGAATTCCTGACTAAACACAGGAAGAAGGAACATAACCATAGAACAGAAACTGCACACCACACTCAAGCTGAAGTCACACCAGTGCAAAGCGGAGAAGGGACAACGACTTCCTTTGACCAGCTGGTTACACTATTCCTGATGAACCCCATATAGGCAGAAAGCTATTTACAAGATCTGTTTTATTTTCAGTTCTTCCTGTCATCATCTTCAGAGTTTTCTCACAAAAGTTTAAATCTTCTATTTCCTATTATAATAAAATCAAGTGGGGGGTGGTTGAGAAAGGCTCCTGTTACAAGTCCATAGAGTAACTGATCTCCACTTAAATATAAACTTTTCTGTTTATGCACAGAAATCTCTTTACCCAGCACCCCTAAATCCAGGAATATTTATGGGTACTGGGTGTAGCAACATTTGGGAATCAGTTGGACCATGGATGGTGCTAACATGAACCATGGATTACCCTGCAGACAGTATTTGAGAGGGCAACCAATCCTCCTAATTGCTTCTTCTGCATCTAGAGTCTTACTTAGGACACTGTCACAGCCTCTGTCTCATCTAATAGATACTGTTGGCAATGTCTATTGCCACAGATCTATGTTGAAGCACTCAGACTAAGCAAATAAGCCCAACCAAGTAATGAGCACAAATCTATGTTTGTCTAGTAAGTAAAATCTTCCTTGATGAAACTTGAAACTGTATAGCTGTTTCACTTACCTCAAGGACCAAAATTACTACAGCTCCAATGACTGTGATCAGCTCCCCCACCAGCCTCAGCTCATCCTCATATGCCACATATGATTCCTGGAAAAAAAAGTGAATGAAAATTAAAATTAAATTTTAAAGAAAAGTGATAGCAAATTTTAAAAGAGGATGGGGGAGAAGAAGGTCTATTGTCACTTATAATAAACATGAGTAGACCTGGAAATGCCAGAGGAACCAGCCCAGCCCCAGCAATGGAGAACAGGGCACACCTCCTATTGCTCCCTGACAAAGGTCAGCCGGCCAAAAGAGGGGAGGAGGAGAGCTGCAATGGCTGAGGACTGGGGAAGGCTTGGACTTTCCAGTTAAGTAGGTTAGATGGGAATTGCCCAATGGGGGCTCTGACTCCTCCAGGCACAGTACCTGAAGCATTTTCTGGACATAGACTGTGTTGTCTCTGCTGCTGGTTCTGTTGCCTGTTCGGGGTTTCAGAGGCCGGTAAACGCAGCACATGGTGAAGCAGACCATGTAAAGGATGTAGAATAAGGCTAGGAAACAGAAATAGGGACGACCATACATGTTCCACTTCAGGCTCACCAGCTCCTTCACAGGTGTTAGGTCCAAGATCTGGCGTGCCTGAGAAAGAGAGAAAGAAGGAATTAATTACCAAAAGCACATTGTTTCATAAACAGCATTCACAAATTTTCCTGAGAGAGTTTTAACAAACTATTCTCATCTGCCCTATTCAGCATTACAAAACTGAATTTACTTTGCAAAAGTGGAATGCTCTAGTGGGCATTGGATTTGCTCAGTTTGACAGTAAAGAGCTTTGGAAAAAGGAAATACATCCTACAAAGAACAGCTGCTAAGTACCAGTGGGAAGTATAAGAAAAGCATGTTAGATATCGGAATAAATTTGTCCTTTGTGTAGGAACATAAAACTGAGGATGACAGAATATTCCTGTTAGTACAACACCACAGGTTTCCGTATCAGGTGTTTCAAAACAAGAAAACTGAAACATTTTTCTAAAAGATATTTGTACTTGTCTGATGCTCTAAGGCTTATGTAAAAATGCTGCCTTTTAAGTTCCTGCCTTATTATCTGGGTGATAATAAATTGACTCACCTATATCAAGCCTCCAGCTTATACTATAAGACTGACAGACCATAAGTAGGAGAGACTTTGCAACTTAGGAATTTGAGCCACACACACCTTATTAAATATTTCTAGACTTACTTTCTATTGTTTAGGGGACCACTGCAGTAAATGAGAAGAAAACTGAGTCAAATTTTTGTGAGTGGGTTGCTTTAAAGAAAAACTTCTTAATGCACTCTGGATGTTTTTCTTCTCTTGCTACAATGCCCTGCTTCCTCTAAGTCAGCCAAAAATTGCTGAGTGCACAAAGCATAGAAAATACCTACATAAATGGACGTGACTAACAAAACTCTTGAATGACCTATGAAATATCATAAAAGATCAAAACTGCATGAAAGAGAGCCCACCTGTGGGTGTTCCAGTTTCTGCAGAAGTCAGTATTCCAGAATTCTTTGCAAAGGAAAGTGAATTTCATTTTCAAAGGGATAATACAAGTTTGAAGATTACTGTAGTCTTCCTGTAGCTTAGTTCCCTTCTATTTTTTTACTTTTCAACCACTTCAGGTTCAGAAAATATATCTTAGTACCTATGTATATATGCATTCCCCTGAACACAAGAGGAACCTGCTTCTGATTGGGAGATAAAGGTGCTTCTCTAGTCCAACATTGAACTGGGAGGGGATGATGGGATTGGGTCACATATGGCATTCTTCTAGAGACAGCAATTATTTTGGGCCAGATATACCAAGTACAAAAAAGAATTACTGGCTGTGCATCAAAAAAATTGCGACTAATATATGTAATAGCATTCTGGAAAATAAATCATTATATCTCTTGATATTTGGGGACATCTTCTGAAATTAGGATTCTTGGATCTGCATGTACTACATGAATGTTTTGGGATAAGAGAGAAGCCCAATATTCTGCTTTCTTTTTAGGATTATGGTCTAGTCTTCTAAAGTGGAAAACTTCTAAGCCTGTTATATTTTTTTTAACACAGGCTACTTTTCCCTGGATTTCCATATGTATCCCCACTGACATTTAGAGGATTTCACATAAGAGCAAATGAGAGCTCCATAGACATAGCAACTCCATAGCAAAGCTCTCAAGAAGCTCAAACTTTTGTTGGAAAAGTTTGACTAAAATTTTGATAGGTGGAAATAACACAGGATGGGCAGAACTGTGCTAATTGAAGTGTCTTCTGATTCATTTCCTGTCCTGTTAGGATTATTTAAGGTCATTACAACAGATAGGGTTGTGTACCTTGAAAGTCCTAGGGAGAGCTCTCAAAGCTTGCCACTACAGTCTGCTGCTTTTGTCTTACTAATCCCTTTACAAGCTTTTGAGCCTATAGCAGAGATAATTTGCCCACTTTGTTTTGAGTCATAATCTGCCATTACATGAAGGAAATAATAACAGTGAGTGGTTTTTAAATGCACTCCATTTTGGGACTTTTGAGTGTACTCCTGTCTCACAGGGATATTGTGGGAGCTAATGAGCATCACAGTTACAGGAAGTGTATCTTTGAGCCTGGTGAGAGAAAACCCTTTTCTGTAGTTTGTTCATACCTAGTTCTTTCAATGCTTTTCAATTTCCACACCTCAGAAGAAATGGTATATAAAGCATCAGATGTAGCCAGAGCATTAATAAACCCCTATAATTCACGTATCCTCTGCAGCTAATGGTACAAAGTCCTTGCTCTACACATTGTATCAGTGAGCTTGAACCTTCAAACTCATCATTCCTCTCCTTCTACAATCACCATGGTCTGCACACAGAATGCATGCGGTGCCTACAGTACCTCTCTCTTCTTGGTGGATACAATGAGCTCAAGGAAGGATTGATCTTCAGCCCAGGAGTCAATCTCTGTGATATCATACAGCACAGTGCTCAAGGGGCCAAAGGACCAGAGATTCTGCTTCCGCTTCTGCATAAGGTATTGAAACATCTGAGGAGAAAAGAAGGGGAGAGAAGATATCAGAAGCTTTCCAGGGTTTCATGTATTTGCAATGAGAATGAATCAAGTTGTTCAAAACCCTTAACTATGACATATTTTTCTTGACCTTGGTTGTGGTTTTGTTGTGGCTCTCGTATCTCTTGGGAACAACTACCAGAAGATGAGAAGTGGAAGAAAATTTTCTGATTCCTATTTGATTATTAGTTCATGCTTGATGTAAAAGATGAATTATTTTTACTGTAAATTCTAATCAAACTACTAAAGTTACTTGACACAGTTATAGTTCCTGACAATAGACTTCAGATGGAATTACATGTTGATTAGAGTAAATGTTTGAATATTCTTTCACAAGACGTCAGAAAAGAGGTGTGACAAGGGAAATGATCCTGTCCCTTTTGAATCTACAGAAGAAACACTAACCACCTTTGTCTTATCAGTGAGTGGAAAGATAAGGGTTTACATTAAATGCTAAGATTTTGTCTATGAATAAATGCCTGTGGGTAGCTGAAGAGGTTTCCCATGCGGCACATTTAGAGTAATGAAATCAAGGCAACCAAGACAATCATTTCTGTGAGCATTTCAAAACATTACTTGGGGTAAATGTGTCTGTTAATACCCATTTAACTCAAATGTTTCAAAAATGGGGGAAAATATCTATTCTTTAAGCACTCATTTCTTTCATTAGGATAAAGAAATTTCTTTTAAAGGATTATTGGGACCTACATAAGACTTGTGAGAAAAAAAAATCTTGTGACATATCTTCTACCCACTAAGAACACACACAAACTCCCTTGCTCTGAATGATGTTATTTCAAGGTCTCCATTTCTCTTTTGTACAGAGGTACCAGTGTCACACAAACTCACCACAGTGTTGCCCTCAACTCCAGCCAGTTTGAATGGACTAAGCCCTTCATTGTTAGGAATCAGTTCAAGTGACCCTGGTCCCTCTTTGCTCCTGTCATAGGAAAGTATCAGGCTGTACATGTGGCAGGCAAACGTCTTATTAGGTTGGAGAACCAGGATGTGAAGAACAGTGTTACCTATGAAGGAAGCAGACTGGATGAAGTATCTGGAATAGCCCAGCCCTGTTCCAAGATTGAGAATGGGCTGATGGCTTTTATTTTCCTCATATCACTCATCCCACAGCTGTTTCTAATGAGAGAAGAATATTTGCATGCAGAGATGACAGTCTGAATTAAAATATTCAGATCCATTCTGTGTAATTCACTGAGCCCCACAGCACATACCCAGAGAATCTTGAGCTCTGATGTCAGCTCCATTTTCAATGAGCAGCTGCACAATTTCTTCATTTCCCACACAGGCAGCAAATGATAAAACATGCTCTCCTGAAATGAAAGGAATGGGGAGAAACAACATTAAGGATCTAGGAGGCAGGAGAGGTTGAAGCATGCTGAAGGAAAGCTATCTATGTCTTGAAGCCACAGGGTATGAAAGGAGGAGTTACTTTAGGTACAGTAATTTCACGAATACAAGCCGCACCATTTTGACTAAGATTTGGCTTCCAAACCGGAAATGCAGCTAATACTCAGGAGTGGCTAATATGTGAATAATTTTCTGACATTTACAACCTCAGAAGTGCCAGCCAGAGTGCCGAGCCGAGCAGCGGAAAAGCCGGCATTTTGTGATTGTTACAAATTGTTACTCTGTTGCGCCACGGGTGGAGCCTGGCTCCCTGCAGGCAGTACAGGGGGCGGGGAGAGAGGAGGGAGAGCTCTCTCCTTCCGTCCTCTGCCGCAGCCTGGGGGAGAGATGGGGGGGCCCCGCACCGCCATTGCCGCGGCTCGGGGAGGAGGCCAGGTGCTCCATGCCTGCCCACCGCCGTGGGAGCGAGGGGGGCTCCGTCCCTGCCTGCCACCACGGGGCAGCACCGGGCTGTGGTGACCGAGCCCAGTGGCAGCTGCGGCTGGCCCCGAGTGGCCCCGCCAAGCGGCAGCGCCGGGCTGGGCTACCCGGCCCCGTCGGCAGCCCCGAGCGGGCCGAGCCTGCACAGCCCGAGCAGAGTCAGTAAACCCCGCCATACCGCGGTTCTGTTACTAATTGGCAACTTTGTTGCACGCGGGTCCTCGCTGTGAACGACAGAGCGGCTTATACTCAGGTGCATCTTATTTATGGACAAAAAACGAAATATTTGCCAACACCCAGAGATGCGGCTTATACTCAGTGCGGCTTGTATTCGTGAAATTACTGTAACCTGTAAATTTCCTGCCCCACTGCTTATCCTAATAAAAGAGGTTAAAAAACCTGTCCCACACAACACTAAAAGGAAGAAATGCTCTTTTCAGTGGTTCACCTCCATAAGAAAGTTGACAAGTAATTTGCTGCTAGGAAGACACTAAATTATTGATATGCATACAGGCAAATGTATAAATGTATTGTTTATATTCCCATAACATTCACATACTCAGAGGAACTCTTACTGTCTGCTAAAAGGTGTATGTGTAAAGTAAGGCTCCCCCATATCCCCTCACCACTCTGCTGGTCCCCTCCTATAGCAGCAAGGGGAGAGTCAAGGCTGTACCAAAATAGAAAAGGTTCTGGGAGCTGCGTCTGAAGAAGTGCCCAGTGGCCCTCGCTGTGCTGGCATTGGCTCCTCTCTTAAGCAAAGCCTTCACCAAAATGGTGTTCTGGTTGGCTGCTGCAATGTGGAGAGCTGTCTGCCCTGCAAGACAGAGAAACAAACCTTGCCTTTCAAGAAAGCAACTTCAGGCTGATCAGCAGCCTGCGGTTCACATGTCAGTCGTGGTAAATGGACAGCAGCTGAAGGAATTAGCTTTGAAGTTACCCCTCTTGTGTGCAAAAGGTTGTGCTAGAGATTTTCCAGAGGTTCCATTCTACTTCAATTTTTTCATTAATTTATTAAAATTGACTTTACAAATTGCCAAAAAAACTCCAACAGGGTGCACTTTCTAGTTTTTTTTCCTATGGAAAATCAAGACATGCCACATTCTTCCGGGAAGCAAACAGAAGCTTGTGAGATTGACTATGCTTTTCTTCATAAGAAATGAAGACAAAACTCCCAAACACCTCCTCTAATCCTTCAAACTAGGCCTTAGAATTTTTAAAACTCCATTATTATTATTTTAGTGGTTTTGAAACTCAGACTGGAATTTCTGTGTACTCAACCAGAAGCATTCTTTAAAAATCTGGATAAGAGTCTAGTCTCAAAAGCAGTGGACACATTTCTCATTTTCTCAACCAAATAACTACTTTTTCTCTTTTCAGGGGAGGTGAAGCAGATATCCCTTTTTTTACAAACAAGTATGTCAGAAAGCAAACTGTATATATCCTTGCAATCCCTTTCCAATCCACTGCAATTCCCTGGTCAAGGCCTTTGCATGTTTACACATGTGTGGATTCATGTTTAATATAATTCTACCTTCCAAGAAAGGTCAGAAGCCATTTGCATGTTGTTTTTGCTCTGTAACAGCTTCACAACATATTGAACCAGAAACAGTGTAAGCCAATTTCCCCAATGTACAAGTAGTGCTTCCTCTCCCCTCCTGCAGGGAATCCTGCCCATCCTTATTCCCAGTGATTCTACCTTCATAAAGTTCTGATGTCATCCTCTCATTGATAAGCTCGGGAGCTGCTTCCATCAGAGCCACTGCTGCCTCCAAGTTATCGTACATGGCAGCTACATGAAGGGCAGTCTCTCCCACTGCTCCTAGAAACAGTAGGACAAGCATGAGGACTGTTGAGACATTCAACTGTATGAGACAAAAGCAGAAATAGATTCATTGAGGTGGGGAATTACAGGAGGCCTGTGTCCTCCCTTAAGTAGTGCCTGGTACAGCCACATAACTGCACAGTCTCCGTCCTTCACTTCTTCAAAATCCGAAACCCGAGCAGAAGCTTCAGGTGTCTGTAAGTGATGGCTGACCTCAGGCACGAATGAGTACAACCAAGTCAGAAAACTCACTTTATTGCGAAGCTGCTGACATAGAGTTAAGCCATCTGAGTCTGCTGATGCAAATGTTTTAGCAAACTAACAAGCTAGTCATTGTAGGAAGCACTTGCCTTCCACAGAAAACCATTTTTCTCAAGTAATCCCAGTTACCTCTCTGATAAATATCACATGTTCCGTCAGTGAGAAGTTTCCTAATGGCAGCAAGGTTGTTCTCTTTGGCAGCCTGGAGGAGCGGGGATTCCCAGATCCTGTAGTCACGAAAAAGTGGCTGATAAGAAACAAAATCAAACACATGGTGCCTCTCTCCAGAGCTAGTGTGGCCTTTGCTCAAGACAGTTTGTATCTTGAACATTTTCACTGAAAAATCAGCAATGCAGCTCTACCATCTGAGGTATTCTTGGATGCACAATGAAAAAAAAAATTTAAAATAACAGGAAAAAGCAGAGCAGTGAATTCATAAAACACTGAAATCCATCATCTCTTGACTTATTGATGCTGAACCATATGGTGGCAGCAGAGGGAAAGACAGCAGAGGGAAACAACCAAAATATTTCTTGTTTTTATATCCCACTTTTTGAGGCACAGAAATAGTGAATGATGGGTCATTGAAGCCCTCCTGCAAGTAGACAGTTATCTCAGGAGCCAGAAAAAGCCAGTTGTTTCTTCACACAGCATGATAAAATAAGAAAAGGTCATTGTCTGAATTGCTCCCATAGTTGATAGAAAAGGGCAAACAAGAATTCCATCTGTGTTCTAGAAACACTTCTTATAATTAAGAGACTGAGCTCTGAAATGTAGTTCTTTCATATACAAAGTTATAAAGAAAAATTTGACAGCTTGGCTCTATTACGTTTTTCTCTAGTGCTGAGAGAATTGAGGAAATTGTTGAGAACTGAAATATGTTCATGTCCTGGGAAAGAGCATGCACTCAAGTTCCAGACAGAGTGGTTCACTTATAGCTGAGGCATGTCCTTGAGTCTTCCATGAGGATCTGGGTTATTTGAGTATATCTTTCAGGCTTCATGAAGAATTTATAAGTACAGTCACCAAACTTCACTACAGCAAGGTCTTTGGAAGCAAACAGCAGGTCAAGAGAGGTGATCCTCCCCCTCTACTCAGCTCTGGTGGGGCCATACCTACAGCCCTGTATCCAGGTCTTAGGATCTTCAGTACAAAGCACATATGAGCTACTGGAGAGAGTTCAGCAAAAGGCTGATCATGAGAATAGAACATCTCTCAGATGAGGAAATGCTGAGAGAACTGTGACTGTTGAGCCTGGAAAAGAGAAGGCTCAGGTGGTGTTTCTATCAATTTTTAAAAGTACCTGAAAAGGGTTACCTGCAGTGTTTGTTCAGCATCCAAACAAGGTTTGCCAATGTTCAAAATCAGCACAAAAGTTTAAAAAAAAGAAAAAAATCTACAAAACTGAGGTGACTATTTTCGTTATCCTTGAATATTTTCAGGTTTGGCTTTTAATTCATAAATTAAAAAGTGGATTTGGGTGGGCTTTTTGATTTTTTGATTTTATACAAATAATGAATTATAAGCATCCCATATTTAGGAGATAAAGATTAAAGGGGAGGAAAGCCTCTCAAACCAAAAGAAAAAAATTATGTCTCATGAGTTTTCAGTATGAAATAGAAAGAGATTCCTCTCTTCCAACAACACAAGTTTAGTTTTAGATTTTTGTCCAAATTAAAATTTTGTGCTGTTTTCTAGTACAGACGTTTAATTTCATCTTAATTATCTACCATGGCCCAGGTCAGGTTGCAATGTGTGATGTAAAATAAGTCTCAGTATTACAGTAGAAAATGACAAATTCAAGGATATGAACAAGTATAACACCAGCCCTTGTTTTTCCACCAGCCTGTATCTGTCCCTTTACTACAATCTAATAACTGGCAATAGTTGTCCTAAGCGCACCAGCCCAAAAGAAGCATGTGGGACATATGGGACAAATACATTTGTCAAACCATATACCTGCAGACACAGTAAATGCTTCCTCCTGGTGATGTTCCATGTATTCTGGCACTATTTAGTTACAAGATTTTGGGGATACAAAAATTCCTACATAAAGGAACAGGTGCTTTTTATTAAGTAGTAACACTGATGTGAGGATACATCACATCATACTCTTTTACAAGCCAAAATAGAGCCCACATCAGAGACAGAGAGAATATAAATGGCCCATTGCAAAAAATGTTTTCTTACAACTCTCCCAGGAGAGTTTAACAATTAGACAATACAAAAGCAGGCAACAGGAATTCTGTGGCTCACAGGAGTGTGTATTTCTTGCTTTAAATTATTATTTTATGAACAAGATCTCGAGTCAAAAAGAAGTTTATATGCCATTACCTCTGGATTTAATCCACTTGAGATGTGATAATTTTGCTCTCCTTTATAGTGGAAAAACACTGGAAACACTTGAGAAAACTTGGGGGATAAAGCAAAACAAAAAATATCTGAATGATACAGATAAATGGAAATCATTTGAGTAAGTATAAATTGATGGACATGGGCTAGAAGTAATAGAAGCATAACAGAACATCATGTTTGTCATTCCACAAAATAAGCACTTCCTGTCACCAAAAAAACCCCATTATCTAAGTCACTAGAAACGAAACTAGAAAACCCCTGAAAAGCAGAAGAGAAATAAAAACATTCAGGATAACAAGAACCAACCTCAACAAATCAAGAGCCAATTCTGAGATATTTTTATATGTCCTTCACACTCCTAGTTAGGGAAGTATTCCTTCTATAGCTTACTCATGCGTCAGTTTCATTAGTAACTAATGGCAAGATGATTTCATGAGGAGATTGCATCTAGGATCAAACAAACAGGAACTAAATAAAGAAGAGGCACTCTAAGCAAAAGTCCTAAGAGATTCTGTGTTAGTGAAGTCAGCTTGCCACCTCTGCCACTGTTTTGGCTAAGAAAGACTGTGTTTCTGGAAAATACAAGTTTCAGAGGCAGGAAGTGGGAAAGAGGTGGAGTTTCAATAGTATAAACAATGCTACAATTAATATGTTGATGCTTTACTGGGTAGGCCTTTATCCCTCAAATGACCTCAGAGAGGAGGAAGGATTGGGCAAGAGACGACATGGGAGGACACAAACACAATACCTTTCTCTCACAAATTGCCAAAGTTCTCGTAAACAACTAGTTAAATCAAGATACTGCTATGAGGAAGACACCTAAAAAACACCATACTCAGCTTTTCGAAACTGAGGAAAAAATTGTCAAGTATTTCTTCTTATTGTAGCAACCTCCATCTGGTCTTAAAATGCCAGAGATCTCAGGCCAAAGAGCAAACCAGAAGAGGAACTCAGAAATGTTGGCAAATGTCATGGCACACTGCCAGTGATGTCTCAAAGGTTCGTGAGTTACATGCTCCTAGCATATGCTTTTACTCTCATTTAATTTTCTGTCTCATAATTGGGGAAACATTTTAACCTCATTTAAAACATACCATTGTAATTATCAACTAATTTTTAATACATTACAGCAATGTACTGAGCATACAAATGTCAAAAACTAGGGGAAGCAAATTTGCTAATATAAAAAATTAAATGAAGTCACCTGAAACTAGAACCTTCAAAACATTTTCAATTATTTAACTTCTGCATCTTTAACCAACTTTCTTCCTGACAGATCAAATACAGTGTGAGTCTTCCATTTTACTTGGGCCCCTTTGTGTGTCAAAGCAGCAGCTGGCAGAATCTGTAACTTAAGTCTCTTAGCAGAGCTGCCTACAGTACATGCTTAGCTTCCATAAAGTACCATTATGTCACAGAATAGTGAGGCTGGCTTTCAGAAAATGATTCAGCAGACATATCTAGACACCTTGAGACAATAATTCAGCACATCTAAGTTAAGTTCCTCTTCTAATCCTGTTCATCCCCTTCAACAGCTATGGAATCAAGGAATACTAAGCTCCTGATTTACCCAGCTAAGTTAAGTTTTTGACATTAGGCAGACCGGATGTTGCCTTACAGGATCAGTCTAGGAGAAGTACAGTTCCATAGCAAAACAGTAATTCTGAGAGACAATGGGAACCAAGAGCTCCTGCGTTCTTCTTACTGATCTATGGAATGTGTCAGTGTGGAGGCAGCTGGTGAATCTTGATCATGCCAGCTTTCTTCATAGATGATTCAATGTGCAATCTGAGCACATCAGATGATGTGCTCAGGAAAAAGTTTTTCCAGTATAGGTGAGGAAAAAATCAGGAACACCCGAAAAACCATTGTGAAACAAAGAGAAGATAAAATGTAGGTCAGATTCTGACTGAGGGAGTCATGTAAAACAGTTCTAAACAAGGTTAAAGATTTCACAAGCACTTTCTGCTGGTAATATGCACCCTTTTAGGTTTACAGATTCTTAAGCACTTCTTTTGGAGTACAGCCTGCTCATTTCACTTATGGAGAGATAGAGAATGCAAAGACTAGTAAATAAGTTTTAATTTCATTATAAAAGAAGAATTTGGATTGCTATGGTAATTCTTTCAGAACAGGGAAATACATGAAATAGGTGAACTCTGGACAACAACCAATCTGAAAATTCTATTTCAAGACTGAACTCTCCAGAAGAGCAATGAAGCATCTCTTTCTATTCTTCCCTTATCAGATTCTACAACTTCAATCATTCACTATATGGAATTTCCCTATTCTTTGCTGTAATTTAAGTTTGCTTCCAGCTTCAAGATTTATGCCCAAAGAAAGTCAGTCCCTGAGGTTCTAAGGCAGTTATTTTAATTTAAGCTATAAATTCATCATCGGGGTATTATTTAAGCTTTCTCATCTTTCCCTGTTGTTCATTTTCCAGAATGAATCATGAAATGACCAGAGGAGATTCATCTTCTCCTTTCTGCTAGCAGGTGCATGTATGTGTGAAAGTCTTCAGGAGAGCAGAGGGCTACCCAGAGGAAGCCAACCAGATGAAAGAGGATCAAAGCAATCACCTAGCAAGATGCCAAAGAAGGAGGTAGAGAATAATTGCACAAAGTGAAAGGGAGTCAGATAACAGGGGCTTGGACAACCAAAAGGCTCAGCAAATTTCTTCAGCACGAGCAACAAGACTCAGCAAGTTAACTGGGACCTCTTGTTCGAGTATGTAAAAGACCCTTCAGCTGGGAGCAAGCAGAGCTTCTCTGGAAATAAATTAAACAGGTTAATAATTGCCAATGTTACTAGACAATTCTTATCCCTTCAGATATTTAACTATCTGCCACACAAAGCAATAGAAATCTTGTCCAGCCATTTCTAGCAGGGCATTCTGCTTGCATTAACATATTTTTTTTCCTAATTCTGCATCTGAGACCATTGTAAGAATAATCTCAAGCTAGAACTTCTTTAATGGTTCAGAAGTTGTTAGCTGTTATTCATTATCACTGAAGCAGTCATAAAATGAATTTGTTCTCTGATGAACAACCTCATTCTGCATCAAAACTTCCAGACCTCCTCAATAGGGTTTTTCTTGCACTTTTATTCCAGGTTGTTTTCCTTACCCTATGTCAATAATTTTTTTCCAACAGCTTTTTAATTTGAGGTGGGGTTTTTTCCAGACACAAATTTCATGTTTTCTTTTTTATAAGGAAACCTATGGCCAAGTTTTGGATACCAAATAACTTCCTAAATCTAAAAATAACTTCATAAAACTATGAGCCTGAGATGCATCTTAGGCTGAGATCAGGTGTGTGTATGTCTGTGCATTGCTGGGGAAACATGACTTCTGGAGGGCCTTTACACTTGTGCAATTGGAGATACTGTTTTCCAGTATTAGGGTCAAAACATTCATTATGATGAAGGTGTATCAGTAGAAGAAAAGATCAGAAATGCTGTTATTGATGCTTTTGATTTTATTTTATGTGCAGCAGCCAGTTGTTCTTTGCATTGACTACTCAGAAGCGCTGTTGTTGAAACAAGCTATGAATTAAGTGCTGGAGTCAGAAGTTGGCATCTTTATTTCACTGTCACCTTCGGTAGCAAATGAACCAATTAATACTGACAAGCATTGTGGATTTTAAGACAGTATAATCTTATGTTAAATTGTGGGATGAAAACTCAGTAATGTTGCTTAGACAAATGAACAGCCAAACTATAGGGACATCTCATTCATTAACAGCTTGAGAAAGATTTATAGAGAAGTTGAAGGCTCTCTGTGTCCTGTACAATTCCTAAACAATTCAGTTTACCTGTATTAGGCTGAGCTGCTTTTTTATTTGTGCCACATTTGTTTCCAGGGTAAGCAAAGCACCTTTAGTCTGGGAGACTAAAGAGCCAGCAAAGAATTTGGAAACTAAAGCTTTTATTGTGACTTCTTTGGAATGACCATAGCTCTCTGCAAATTATGCATGTTGTTCCAGGCATCTCTAATGCATTGCTTATTATTTATCAACCAGAGTTATGGATACAGGCAATATCAGGAGGAAAAATACTACATAACTTTTATACTTTTACAGGCAGTAGAACCATGTACTCGCTCTACTTTATAGATTGCTTTTTTTTTATGAACAGTGCAATTCTCAAAGGGTGGAATTTCTAAAATCCCATTCTAGGAGGAATTTTTTCACATTTCCTTAGAAACTCTTGCACTGAAAATAATTTCTAGAAGATCTAATACACTGTGAGAGACATGTGATTCTTCTCCACCTCTATCAGGCCCTAATTTTCATAAGTATTCATCTTCCTGTTCTCCATCATTATGAATTATGTTGAGGGTTTGTGTTCATATGCTTCAGGCAGTGTAGATCCCAGAGCTGGCTTCCAAACATGATTCCAGAGAGGACATACGAGATGTGACCACTGTCCCTGGGACTCCACATTCAGCTACAGGCTGTTTAAAAAGGAGAATCTTCAACAAAGAGAAACCAGATTAAGGCCAAATAAAGTCCTCTTCAGTGTTAGGAGATGGTATTGCATTTTCTGAACCTGGATTTCCCCTGGGAAATATTACAGAGTGCCATACAGAGTGCCTTTCTGTGAATAATGCTGAGATCTACTGCTAGTAAGATTCAAAGGACTGTTTCACACAAAAAAGAGAATGAATATCAGTGCCAGGGAAGGTGACAACTACCAAAACATTTAGTTTTCTGGTATTATCACCAGCCAAAAGGCTTGTTCTTCTCTTGCAAACTTTTCTGCGTGTGATCAGAGAATGCCAGTTAAATAGTAACATATTTACCACAGGTTTTCAATAAGACAATAGTAGAATTTAATGACTGCTAATTACTGTATGTATTTCAACACCATTTTCACTAAGAAAGACTCAGGCTGAAGCCACAACACTGCAGTTCTATACCACAGAATGACAGGATGCAGCAAAAGCCCTTTTGGCTTACAGCAGTTTTTCCACAAAAGCAGAGGTTTCCTAAGAGTAGTTCCCACACACCAGTCACCAAAGAAAGTCTTCCTGCTGTGTTTTTCTATCTGTACATAACTAAAAATGTGAAAGCAATGAAACTGATTCCAGTCCTCTGCAAAATGTTCATTTTTTTTCTCCTCAAACTCTGAGCATCCCTGGGGACAAGAAAGGAAAGAGTAGGATAATACAAGGAAGAACTGATCCTGTCCCTCTTTAGGAAAAGAGTTTCCACATATTGACACCATGTAATTTGTGACCAAATAGCAGAAGGCTAATTTGTGTTAGTTGAAAGCAGTGGGAATCACATAGACCTAAAATGGAAGGGAACAATCATGTCCCCATGCAACCCTGATTTCTCAGTGAATATTGTGCACACAGCATCTGTTTTACAGAGAGCTTTTTAAAGAAGCATAGAAAAGTTAACTTTGGGGCCAGTGGTGATCTAAGAGAAGTTTATGCAGAAGGGTTTCTATGACTAACATTTCTGTTTTCCTCCATCACTAGCAACACACAAGATGTTCATGGGCCTGTAGCACATGATTCATGAGGACTAATGTGCAGAGAGAAGTGGGAAGCTAACAGTAGCCTATGTGAAAAGGAGCAACAAAAAGGAAAGGACCAAACCCCTCTTGGCAACAGCAGATGGTAAAAAAGGAATTGGAATATCATCAAAATTTATTGTTTTGGAGGTTCAGATTGAATATTTGTGAAAAAAAAAACCCTCTCACTAAGAGGTTCCTACAGCACTGTGACATGTACCTAAAGATATGGCAGAATCTCTGTCCGTGGAAGCCTTCAAGACTGAGCTAGACAGAGCTTAAGCAATGTGATCTCTTGCTGGCAATAGTTCAGCTTCAAGTGGGAGGTTAGATGGAGATTGGCAGAGCTTCCTTCCATATCTCTTTGACTTAAAAATATGAAGATAATGTAATCATAAAAAATACTGTATTACAATTTATTGCTTATTGGTAGTAATTATTACTATATAAACAATATAATATATTAATATATTTGGAATTCTATTTTGTACTCATTTGGACCTCACAGAATCTGATGAGAACTTATTTTTCAGTTATCTGTGATGTTTTTCATGAACACACCAAAATGTAAACACTTCAGCATTCCACAGAAACACTATTGTTCCCATTGTCCCTCCCATTTTAAGTGTATTTAACTCCCACTGCTCTGAAGTAAACTGGAACGGTAGGTTAGAAGTTAGGTAATGATATAAGGTACACATTTTTCCCTCCTAATCTGTTTCTTTGCATATTTCTATGCATATATGTGTATATATGTGTATATATATATGCATACACATATGTAGAGATAAATTTTGTCCCACACAGCCACCTTTTTGTCCCTGGAGATGTTCAGAGTTATATGTGGTAAGAAAAAACAGATTTTACAAACAACTGGAAGCAATTTGTTATTTGAGTACTGTAGCATTTGTGCATGCAGAAATTACAATGAAAACCAGATCCAGCTGTATTTCCATGAATAGTCCCACATTTCTGTGTGTGGAGGGAGCAACCCTGCACAGCAGTAACAAATAGCCTTCAGTGTTCACATGGGAAGTCAAAGCCAATCTTCTAGATAACCTAAGGTCTAAGAGGAGTCACTGTACATGTTGACACCCAGGTCACAGGCCTGAGAAACCACAGTCTGACCCAGGAGGTGACTGACCCCCAAAACGTTCAACAACATTAAGCCTATTCTATCCCACAGCAATCTTTAGAGAGGCAGAAAGCAAGATGCTGACAAAAAAACACCACTATTTCAGCTGACTGCAGCCTATACATCACACACATGCCTAATAATAATAATAATAATAATAATATAATTATGCCAATAATAATAATAACAATAATAATAATTTAAAACAAACCTTCATGCATTTTCCTATGAGCTTTACCAATGAAGCAGGAAAGACAAGATAATACATTATTAACTTGTGACTGAAGTCCTGCACTCAGGGTAATTCAATTGCAACGTGGTAAATCTACCTGTGAAAGCAGATAAGATTGGAACTCCAGAAGCATTCCAGCTTGAAAGAAGAAATCTGATAGAGAAAAGTGCTCCAGGGTTGTTTAAAGTTTATCTACTGGCAGAAAAGCCTAAGGGGAAAGAGTGAGAATCAGCTACAGGGAGAGCAGCAGAAGAAAGAGAAGACAAGAAGGCTGAAGTGCACTGTACCTTTTCTGCTGGAGTAAGTAGATTTCATCCAGATGTTTATCCCACGATTTTTTGCCTTGCAGTTTCTGACCTAGTCCGTTCCATATGCGGGAATAGAAGGCATTGCTCTCCCCAAATAAAGGTACCCCCATATCACGTCCCTTTTTCGCTCTTGCCTAGCTGCCAGAAAGCCAGCAATCCCCACTTCAGGAAAAAGTCAGGAAAGGCTTACTGCAGGTCAGCACTCCTCTGCCCTCAGTTACTTACAGAGGAGACTGTCAGTCAGCTGCATCAGCTGATCAAAGTAGGTGTAAAAATACACAATAAAATCACTTGTTCCTAGTAGACCATACCTTGAGCCTCATCAATTACTTAAGTTTCCAAAATAGCCCAACCCAAAGGTGTGTCTGATGGAGAAGCAGCTTGCCAGCAGCCTACCCCTCAAAAAGACCCTGTCCAGCACTCAGGAATGCATACAGCATCAAGGTCCTAGGCTTCTACTATTTTGATTTTGAAATCTAGACTTTAGAAGCAATCATCCTCCTTTTGTATCTCTGAATTCCTCTGGAAAGCAACATGAAAGAAATAGACAGCTGAGCAAGTCAGGCAAAACACCTGTAAGGTGAGTGAACATGTGGGAACGTGCCCTAAAAAACACGGAGCTCTGGGAAGGTGGCAGAGAGGAGGACACACCTCCCACCTCAGCTGTCTGCAAATCCCATTAAAGAAATTATCATTACAGACTCCACCTTCTTCACGTAAAACAGAATCACCTTACTCTGCAAGCTGGAAGAGGAGTTTATGTAGATTAATGAGTAAACTTTACATATTCCATTTTCATTTAATGTTCTACAAACTCTAAATTCTTCTTATTTCTTCCAGAAAAATCTTATTTAGGAAAGGGATGAAAATGTCTATTGCACAATACCTATTTATTTATTTATTTATTTATTTATTTATTTATTTATTTATTTAACGGAAACTGGATTTTGGCACAGAAATACATATTCAGGGTCAGGAGGTATTTACCTGAAGGTAGTAGACCAAAGATCAAAATGAAGAGATGAGACATCCTTCTTTGTGTGAAGAAGCTGGAAGCTATGAGGGAGAAAAGAAAAAGCAAGAAGAAAAAAAAAAAAAATAGAAAAAAGAAAAGAGAGAAAAGGAAAGGAGAAAGCTCCTAGTTTCTTTCCAATCGCCTTTCCCTAAAGACTTGTCCCAATATTTTTCCACCTTGAATCAACAGAAATATCCCTTCATGTTATTATAGTGGAAAAGAGTTCTATTCAGGGTGCTTGGACCTAGGCAGAATCAGCAGGTAAGAGAGAAAAGTGTATATAACACAATAGGACTGGTTTATTTAGAGGTTTCTTAGAACTACAAAACCAGGATTAACATCCAAACTTCTATAAACTCTTGATGTATCCTATAAAATCATATATTGCCACGCAATTGTTAACAAAAAACAATACTTTAAGGCAAACTTGAGGGATCATACCCTTAAAAAGTAAAATTCACTGAGTTGACCTGATCTAGGAGAAAGTGTCAAGTTAAGCTGTCATAATGGGAAGAATGTATTACTTGGTACTTTGAGAGGTTAGAGTTTATACCAGCCAGGTGTTTTGAGCATATGTTGTGGTTTTAATTTTTTTTTTAAAGAATATCAATATTGATTCCCTCCTAACTTTGTGAGGGGTGGGGGGAAGCAACTCCTCTTGAACTTGAGAAAGGTGTTCAGACACTGAGGTGTTAAGTGTCTCTGACAGATGAACACAGTCTCTATTTCTCCCAAGTAGAGAATACTTTCCACTGTTTCTCCAAGGAAGCCCTAGAAGAGTGGTATCAGCAGGGCAGGAATGCAGTGATTTATTCCTGCCTCCTCCGGGCAGCACTGCCACCCTGACAGCAGCTCTCAGGTACAAGAAGTGAAGAACAGTCAGCAGGTTGAGAAAGGTGCTCTTAGCTAACCATGGGGGCAACAGCTGCAGCAGCCAGGGCAGTCCCAGCAGCTGCAAACCCATGTCTCAGGTGGACTCATCGCATGAGTGGTGGTTCATTAGAGCTCTCATGGCTTCAGACTGCAGTAAAGCTGGCTCAATCGTTTTCCTTTACCCACTTCTTTGAACATAAAGTCTAATACTAAAAAGAGTGTTTTCTTGTAATTCACGGTAGTGGGCATTTTCAGCTGAAATAAGATAGGCAGATGAAAGGTGGATGAAATGTTTACGCATATGGTAGGGACTGAAACCTCTTTAGCACATGATGACCACACCACTTAAGCACTGCTGGGCTTTCAGTCTAGCAGGCTGTAAATCGTTTTATTCAAAAACTAAGGACCTGATAAGACCTTGCAGTTGAGGTGTGGATTGTAGGTCCATACAGTTTTGGCATATGTGGTTTTCCACATACCTGATAAGTGCTTTTAGGTTTTTGAATCCCTTTCCTCAGGTCCTGAGTCATATTGTGACTGGCTTCTAGTTCCTTAGCTCCTGACATTATTCTAGCTCTACTTGTTCCTTGTTCCAAGCTCCTACTGCAAATACTGTTTTTATCCCGGTTGCCAGTGATGTCCTTTACTGCTGTATGTCTTGACTTCTCTTATTTCTGAAATGGGGTAATTCTGACTGTCCTGATTCCTGGACTCTTGATTCCAGCTTGACCCCTTCTAACAAATATAACAGCTGATGTCAATATCTCCTTGCACACCAAATCCCTTCTATATCCACAGGACATGCATAGCAATGTAAGCATGAAGAAATGCAAAGCACAATCTGTCCAAATGTTTTTTCACACCACAGTGTCTAACAACACCAAATTAAAACAGACCAGCAATGATGGAACTATGTGGGTCCTGTGCAGTTCAGTCACCCCACGGCTCTGGGGCATCTACCAACATCGTATATGGCATAGGTAGGATGTGCTACCCTTTGCAGGACTATAGAAACTGTGCAAATAAGCCAGATATTTCAGCAACAACCAATTCCTATTTTCCCGTACCTGCCATAAATACAAGGGAGCAAAAAACCCGCTTTTTTGCTGGGGATTGTTATCTTGCTAGAGACAATACTCGGCACTTTTTTATAGTACAATGCATTCCTTCTAGGTCAGCCTTGAATTTTTTTTTAATTTTTTTTTTTAAAAGCAAATCTGAATAGTCAAGTGTGAATGAGGAGACCTTTGGTGAATATGAAATTCAAGCTAGCATTTACCAGCAACATAATTGAAAAGGAAAACTTAGAATTAGAGAAAAACACTACAGGAGAATTCTTCAAATAATCTCCAGTTTTGTTTTCATCCCGGCCACCTTTTCAGTCCCTTCTTTCTTTGCAAAATTAAATTGACACCGCAATTACCTGGCCTACTATAGAAGTAATTTCAGTGCTAATGTAGAGACAGATATAATTTACACAGTACATGGATTCCTTTCCTTCTGAATGTTCCTGACCCCTACATTCCATTGTCTTACAAAACTCCTGTTAACCTTCCTGGAAATTTTGAGTGCTGGAGGTATGTAAGATTAAATCCAATGTGCTTATCTGGTGACAAATCAGGATGGGAGTGTGGTTTTTTGGTTTTGTTTATTTGTTTTGTTGTTTTGCTTTTTGTTTTGTTTTTTGGGGTTTTTTATGTTACAGGATTTTTATGGGGAGCGGGAATTGCAAGAGCTGCACGATATTTTAAAGTTACTACAAAGACATTAGTGTAATCCCAGGCTTCCACAAAATCCACAGGAATGCAAACTCTGAACAGCAGGAAATGGAGAAGATAAAAGACATTGTAAAAGTAAGGAAACCTATTGAACCTAAAGGAGAAACCAAATTAGCTAGACATGGTAGATATCCCCCATTTTGATTTTCTGAAAAGATTTTAAGGTCTCTGTTAAACACACAAGATTATGCAATGAGTGGTATCAGAACTTACACAAAGAGACTTTTTAAGAGAAAGGAAAGAAAGGGAAGTCAACTCATTTATTATGATGAATTGAAGTCTCTTCTTCATTTACCTTCCAAATTTGCCCCCCACATCCATGTTAAGCATCTGGTAGACAAATAAAGTAGCATAATTAGATGCTTAACATGTTCAAAACCACTGAGTAGCCAAGTTTTCTTGGCTAGGGTACAGACAAGTTTTATCTGTCAGAGATAAGTATTGCTCCCAACCATCTGCCTGGACAAATTTCCACACAAAGATTTGCCTGTTTTTCCAGAGCCACAGACTCCCAACTCAATTCAGAAACTCTTATTCTTCCATTTATTTTTTGCATATAATCTCTCTGAATCCCATATATGCTCAAACCTTAAAAATAAAACCACATTTCCTACTTTTTTCTCAATCTCACGAAAGAATTTAACTATAAAAAATTAGCTCATAGAAATTCCCAATTTGGAAATCACAAAAGAAATTCTGTTATTTCAGCAACAGCAAAAACAAAGTGCATGGATTGCATTCCCAAGTTTACAGTACCACCTTAAGAGCAAGACTGGAAGTGCAACCTACAGTCAGACGAGTCTTTCAACACTTCCCCTGTACATTTCTGGTTGTACTGCAATTCTTTGAAATCTCAACATCTAATAAAAGCTCTAAAGATGTAAGTTGTGAGAAAAAAGAATGAGAGCAGAAGTACAGGAAAAAGCAATGACAAATAACAGTTTCTAAGTACAGAGAGAACACAAAACAGAAAGACAAGAATTTGCCAAGTCAGCAGTAAACAGTGATATAGTTTCTCCATGTCTACAGTGGATAATTTTCCATCTGAGAAGATTGTAATAATAACTAGGCAGCAGCTGATTGATGTATTACAAATATGTTAGAGAATCATGTTGGACTGTGATATTTCCAGTTATTCAAGTTATATATCTTAGTTGTGTAGCATAGGAAAACAAAGCTGCAGATGATTGTATGGAAATGCACGGCGTTATGTGCACTTTGATATCACACAGCTGAGTGGTGACACCTATCAAAACCCAAAACAAAATAACAGAGGAAAATAACTAGATATTCCAGAAGCAGAATACTAGTGGTGTTATCTCCACCAGTCTTGAGAAATTCTTATCTTCACAAGATCTCATCTGCTGTGTAAATATGAATTACTTCACCACCATTAAATCACAGGTAACTCAGCAACAGACGTAACTTAACAATGCATAATAAACTATGTCAGCGCATAAGTGTCCTTGAAGGATCAACTCTATATTATGCAGCTAATTTCATGTGCAATTCCATGAATCCATCTCCTGGTTTGGAGGAGTGCAAAATGGTAGAGGGAAGCTGGTTCTAAGTAAAATATTATACTGAATTCCCCTAATTAATAGTGTGACCTTGTTGTGTGCGAATGTGTGTGTAGTAAGCTTGGTTAAGAGAGTTAAATGGAAGTAGTCTCTACTTCTTGACCCAGATTAGCAGAAGCAAAGACAACTACTCGTGGTGAGGAATGGCAGAGTCACAGACTTCCTTGAAAGATGCATTCCTGAAGTCCTGGTCATTTGAATGAGGGCTCGGTGATAGTGACATTGACTTACAGAAAAGCAGCACAAAGATTTTGTGAAACCTACCACCCACCCCCCAACATTTGCAGCAGACTTTGCAACATTTCCAGGAAAAGCCAAAAGATAATTGAACACCTCTGATAACTGTAGTCATATTGGCAATGTGAAGGAGATCTCTTAGTGTAATAGGTTCACCAAGAGTATTAAGATTTCATAAAAAACCTTGACTGAGGGAGTCAGTGGAATTGTACCTCACATGAGAAGCCCAGGCAAGGATCCTGGATGGTTTTCTACTGTTATTATTTGAGGTACTAGCTCAAGTCAGAAAGCTTTCTGCTAGCAAGTTGAGAAGCTTATTTACTGGCAGTTTACAGAGAGACCAATCCCCCAGCTCCTGTCAAGAGAGTATGTCCCGGGAACTCATGTACTCAATAGAAGCAGAAGCATATTCCTTTATAAAAGGTGGACTGAGTAAATGTGAAACCAACACTCTACTCCGGTAGATAGGGAACTGTTAGTGCGTCCTAACACAAAAATAGGTAATAAAGAAAAAGTAAAAATAAAGGGCTTAGATCTCCACCTGGACTGTAGACTGACATTAAAATTGTAATAATGATGCCTTGAGAAGCTACCTAGAACAGAGGCTAGATGGTGTTAAAGGAATAAAGTAGGTATTTATTAAAAGGCCTTCAAAGGATACACCTTGAGTAGTACAACAGCCAGGTTGAGGCTACACCCAAGATGGATGATGGATCACACATTTTCACACTTTTATAAGTTTTCGTCCATTTACATATTGGGACTAAATGTCCAATTACAGCTTCAGGTTATGAAGTCTCAGCCTCTCAGATTGTGCTCCTCAGTTCGCTGTTTATACTTTTTAGGTTTGAAACAGCAATGGTGTCCTTGGTTCTCAGGCTGGAAAAGGATTGTTTTGTCTAAATAAACTGTGAAGAGAACTTGCTAACATACAGAATCTGTAAAATATGATAAGGCATCAACAGTAAGGTTATAAGATACTGAAATCAAGTCATGAGAGCCTTCTCATTGAGATTTTCTCAAAGGAGGTCTGGGATTCAAAGGTAGCCCAAAGGTAGCCCAGGAATCTCCAACCCAGGCTGTAACAGAGTGGGAAAAACCATTAGCAAAAAAGAGCACCTCACTAATTAGTTTTATTTTGTGCCCTGGAATCCCACAAGAATATTTAAGTATTTCATTCAGCAATTGTAAAGTTCTGTGTATGAATGGGTATGAGATTCTCCTTGCTCTTAAAGATACACAAAAACATGAAAGTATAGCTGTGGGATACATCTATGGCAATGCTAACCCCCAATCTATGGCCAGCAACATTTTTGCAGTTTGGAGAAAGGAAGAAGTTGGTGTAACAGCTGCTTGGTTTTCATGCCTTATAGCATTGATTTGAGATTGGGTGTGAGTAGATTGACTCCCAATTTCATAGCTGGCATCAGGCTTAAGAGATTCTCTGAAACCTCTGAAGTATGAATAAATCCTGATTTTATTCTGAGTTTTCTTGGGTCTTAGCCTATAGCAACTATACTACTAACTCAGGATAGCAGACAGGAAATCAGATTTGGATTGCCACTGGGGTTTTTTTTGTGACAACAGGTGGCACCACTTAGTACTTGGAACGCACAGCTCTGAGTTGTCCAAAGTACCATTAGGGGAGCTCCCGAATATATACTTTGGTGTAAGAGGAAGAATTTTGAAGGCAAGTGCTGATGACAGATGTTAAACTTTGGTTGTGACAAACAGGGGAAATCTGGACCCCATTAAATGTATAATAAGAATAAGAATATTGCATCCCAAGAGCGATTCCTGTTAGAGCCATTCAACTGTACATCTCAGATTACAGGGTTTACTACAAATAATCTGCAATAATCTGTGAAATCTCAGAGTAGACTAAACATCCTCGGTTTTATTTCTCTGCCCCATCTTGGTCAGGCCCCTGAGCGTACTAAAAGGTTTTAATAATCCTGACCTCATCTGATATCTCCAGCCTCATACTCATCACCTCTAAGTCTGTATCATCTCCCACATAGCCTAGGTTTCCAGGTTTCCTCCCATGTTTCCCAGGGTTTCTTTCTCCCTGCCTCCTCTGCCTTGTCCCATCCCAACTCTTGTCAAGGGTAGAGTGAATTTCTGCCCCACTCTTCCCCTACTGTCTCCCAAACCCACTTAGCCTTTAGGAACCTCATAGGCACTCTGAGCTCTGCTATCCTGCCCAAATTTTCTCACGCTTTCTTCTCAATATTTTGTCCTTGGCTTTGTGTCCCTTGAAATTGTCCTATGGAAACCCACAACAACTATTCCACTCTACTTACAGTCCTTTCTGACTCCAGAACCTGAGGGGTGTGAGGACACTTTTGCTGGGAGGCAACCCTTACTGAGTGTACTAATGGGTTTTCATTGCCCTGACCAGTCTAACCCAGAGCCTCCAAAAAAGCTACGCACACACTGATAAGATTTCCCAGAACCATAGAAACCCTGTTTAAGGTCTGTCTTATGTCTTCAGCTCCTGCCTGCAGCTGCGCTTGTGTTTGACCATGGGCTCCAGTGATCTGAACTGCGCTTTGCTGACTGACTTCTAGCTTGACTTTACACTTCCCTTGTCAACATGGATATATACTTCCTGATAAACAGGCCTTGTCACCATCACTGGCTTGATCTTAGACCTGCCTCATGACTACAAAATTGACTGAAAATCTAGGATCTTGCTAGCGTGATCATCTCCAGGTCTGCCTACTCCCTCCCCTTGCTCAAATAGTGTGGGACTGTACCGCTGTGATGTGAGGCCTCTGTCCTGTCTGGTGTAGAGTCAGGCTCTGTCCCATCTTTAAGGTGCACCCAGCCTTTGCTGCTTTCTAACACTTCCCTCACAATTTAAGGGATCTTGTAAATACCTCTGCACTTATTACTCTTCAAATTGCTGTCTTGAAGGTAGTTCCAGTGAAATCTTGACCTGTTTCTGAAAGTTTTGGCAGTAGCAGAAGATCATGGGCAGATTCAGATCTGACTGGTTGCTCTGCAAAATTAACTTAGAGAATCTGTTGGTCCTAAAGTAGAAACAAATACCTCTGCCTATGTGAACTTGTTGCTTTTAACACCAGAAAAGGAATAATTACTAAAAACAGTAGATTCCACTTATGGTATCCAAAGAGCTGCTTACAGAAATTTTCTGGTAGAGATGTGACAAGGAAGAGAGTGGTTTATTGCATTATTGATTAGGTGAGTTTATCAGAGCTGGATCCCAAGCCAACAGAGTTTAATATGGTGTCTTCTGAGACAAAGCACAGAAGCTAGATATGTTCCTCTCAGAGGGAATATCCTGGAGGATATTCTTCAACATACTTGTTACTGGAAGGAACACTTACTGTTAGGTAAGAAGTTCAGAAGTATTTGTCTATTAATCAACTTTGGTTAGCTAAGCCAGGCAAGGTTCAGGTTTCTGTGTTACTGTGTGAGTAATTCTGCTCTTTGTGTGCAGATGGTATTGCAATAGTTAAGAAAGATAGTCAAGGGCTGCAGAACTCATTGCCCTGAGCTTCTGGGAAAAAAACTGTTATACACCTCATGGAAAATTTTATGGCAGAAATGGGAGCGTTTTACGCAAAGGGAAACTGATCCAGGGAGATGGCAGTGAGCTAAACCTAAAATAAAATTTTATAAGCCCTGAGGAAGGAAATAACCAATCTCCTGTAAGATGGAATTAGTTGGCTTTTATTTAATGCATTTATTAAAGTAATTTCTAGAACTAAAATAGTTTGATTATTTGTTTACTTATCAGCAATTCATTATGGTCCCCTTTAGTTTTCTGTTGGAAAACCTGATGATTTGGATCTTTTTGTCTGAACTTTTGTTTTTCCTCAGATTTTGTTGTATCCACCCTGTTGAATAAAGCAGGATTCTTCTTCAGATTCACGTTATCTGGTTGGACTTTATCAGCTAATGCACTTTGAGCCTGACATAACAGGAAATCCAAAGAGCTACAAGGGCTGTATTTGCATTAGTGAATTTTTACTCTCATCCCCACCAAGAAATTGAGAGAAACTTTATTCTACCACAGAAAGAGGTATGTTCTAACCTCACAATTAAAGACAGATGAATGATCAAAATTAATCATCCCATTCTCCCCCCTGAGAATGCTGAATATACCAGAAAGCTGTCCCCTGAAACAGATGTGCACTGATTAAAACTGAGCACAGAACAAAATTATGCTGAGAAGTCAGGTCTTTGACCACATGTACATAGTCCAGGCACAGCTGAATTTTTCTGTTATGAAGATAGTCCTGAAGATTTTCAAGTACACGTTTGCAGTGACAACTTTCATAAATGGAAAGAAGTTGCATTGACTTATATAACCCTGAATAGGACTGACATTTAGAAAGCAAACTATTAGAGCAAGTTTTCTATCTTATTGAGAGAATCTGAGAATAGAATTTGAAATTAAAAGTTACCATTTCCTTTGTAAGTATGATTCATGACTTCTCCCAGGCAGAGGCTCATTTATAGCCTCCCTAAAGTCTCTTACTATCATTGACCATGGACCAAGCTATTAAATATGTTTAAATGCTCCTTAAACAACATCTTAACCAAAAAATTATTTTTTAAATTGTTTTGATGATCCAAAATGACACCTTTCTCTTGAATGACCAACAAAAATATCACTCCTGCTACTGAAGGGAATATAGGTGCTGTGACACAAAGATCACAACAAGACACCACAACTTTTGTATCATAAAACGTGGTCAGGAGGTGACTCAGTGGTAACACTATTTCTCCTTGATTCACCCTTCATGTCCCAGTGTGGAACTGTGGTCAGTGTGCATCCACCATCACAAAACATAAGCTCAAGTCTCGGTCTAACAACTGAATAGCAAATATGAACGCATATTTTATCTTAGTTATTCCCAACAGTCTCCATAGTGAGTTCCCTAGTTTTTAACCTATTTATCTGTGAAATGCACCAAGAGTTGGTGGTGGGGAAGCTTTGACATGTCTCTGTGCCCTGTGTGACAATTAAGAGAGACTGACTGACCTCTGCTGGATTGATCAGAGTTCGTTCACACTGTTGATGGTATCACAAATACATTCAAAGTGCAGAGGGCACCTTCAGTAAGCTGATGACCCCAAAGTGTGGGGAATGCTCGCTGTACTGGAAGGCATGGCTGCCATTCAGAGACAACTTGATTAAATGAAGTAAGAGTCCCAGAGGGATCTCATGGGGCTCAACAAAGACAAAAACTCAGTCCTGGACTTAGGGTAGGAAAACTACAGACTAGAGAAAGATTGGCTGGGGACCATCTCTGCAGAAAAGAGTCTGCAAGTTGAACATAAGCCAGCAGGGTGTCCTTGCAGCAATGAAGGTCAACCACATGCTATACTGCATTAGCAATACTGTAGGCAGTATGTCAAAAGAAATTATTTTCCCCCTCCATTTCAGAGGGGTTAAGCTGCTTTTAATAAGACACTGAATCCAGGATTGGGCTCCCCACACTGGCAAACAGGAGCACATCAAACAGAGGGTCACTAAGATGGACAACACTGTTCAAGGGGAGACTGAGGGGTTGCTTTTGTTTGTCATGGAGATTGCTTAAGGGGAGGGGGAGAGAAGGGAAGGTGTAGGACTAATTGCTGTGTCCAGCAGGGTCACAGAGGTGATAGAACCAGACTATTCTAAGAGGAACCAAGGGAAAAAAGCAACAACTTTCAAACTGCAGTGAGGGTGATCCAGCAATACAATGGGTTGTCAAGAGCGGCTGTGGCATCTCTGCTCTTTGAGCTTTTCAACACTCAGTTGAACAAGATTCTGAGCAGGCCGATCCAGTTTTTATGTCAACATTGCTTTGAGCAAGGAGAGACTACAGATCTCTATGAATCTATGAATACTATGAATGTATAGAAGTGCTTCTAAAAACGAAAAATTCAGCAACTCTTGAACATGCATTTTATTAAGATATGAATGTTCTGTATCTGATCATTACTTATTCACTGATGTTAGTGCATGCTGGAGCCATACAGCCATCAAAATTACAATATTGTCATCTCATACAAACATTAGCCAAAGTAGTTAATGCAGGTGACCAACTATCCAAAAAATGTGACTGTTGTCCTGCAGGGTTTTTTGTGTGAACCAGTTCTGCACACCAGAGTACTCTGTAAACCAGCTTGTTTCTTAACCTGACATCTCTTGAAACATCTACAATTTTTGTGCTTATAGTTGGGAAGAATCTGCGTCTCATCTGCCCCTCCTGATTTCAGAGTCAAGTTCCTGGATGTTCAAGGCACTCAATCTCCAAAGAAATGAAATGGTAGCATCACTTAGAATGGGACTTCCACAAATACTAAGTCAAATCGACTGAAGCCCTTAAGAGGGCCATTTCCTATTCATACAGCAGAGTAACAAGCATTAGTGCTCAAGTCCTTGTCCATCTTCTGATTTGAAGCCTGCAAGATCAGAGGTCATGTCTTACAGCAGGAACTGCTGTAAGAACACTGTATCCAGGTGACCTTCATCCAAACCCTGGGGAAAAGACCACAAAGTATTTTTCCACCTGAACATCTCCTATGCACCCACGGCATTTTTCCATAATTTGCCCTCTGGAGTCACCAAGTTTATTGAAAAAAAAAAAGGTAACTGAATACAATTATTCCATTTGGCTTCTCCTGTTTTGAATTACCAAGGAAAATAGTTATGCCTTAAAGCCATCTTTGCATCTTAAGTTTTTTCTGACATCAACTATAAACATTTGACTCCCAATCTATTTTCATGTGGTGCCATATATAAACTTCAGTTGAGAACTGATTATCCCTATCACAGACCAGATCTTAACTTCAGGGTTTTGGTTCAAGTTTTCAAAAAGTGGCGTGTCACCATTGCTCTTTTCTTATTTAGGTTATGTGGTGTTTTAAATCATTCCTCGTTTGGAAATTTCCTTTTCCTAACTCTTTTGAGATATTTTCATTTCCACCATTCAGTAACAAAACTCTGATATCTGTTACTTTTTCAGGAATAATGTGCTCAGAACTTGGAGTATGGGAAGCACCCACATCAATACCTTAATGCTTACAAAACCTGCCAGAGTTACTTTGGCAGCCCATATCCGCTGGCAGTTCACAAAACTCTGCCAACTTGTAGACCCATGAGTGCTCTGCAGCTGTGCAATTATTTCATGGACGTTTTTAGCTCCAAAACATTTCTGGTTAAAGGAGACTTTGAAAAGGTTACATTTTTGTCAAGGAGAATTTAGAAATAACAAATTGGAATTAAAAAAAAACCTACTAACAATATAAATTTAAACTGTATCACTAAATTTCTTCTCAGAACTGGTAATTCCTCCAGGTATGGCAACTGTGTCTGACACTACCTACTGTGATTTCTTTGCCATGGTATGATAAACACAAACTCTTGGCGGCATTTTTAGTTCACACGGTGCCAAGCAATGAGTGTTAAAGGTACCTTGGTGATGACTTTAAATGGGGCAATCATTCAGCTTCTCTTATTTTCTTGCATTACCTGTGTGAGATAAACTTTGTAATAATAAGCAGAGTAATGATAAGCTGATAATAAATCATAAGGTAATTTAACACTGAATAATTTAAATGATCCATTTGACCACAGCTGTCTACCCTATGTGAGTTGTTTACATTGAAATCATACCCAAGTGAATAGATGACTTTAAAAGAAGAATAACTTATCACAGGGCTAATGAAAGATCATTTTGCAGTTTTAAGAATAATTCTCACTACTTGAAAATGAATGTAATTGCTAGCATTTTATCTTTAGTGTCAGTTTTCTAATATTGCCTATGCACAGTATAGTATTATCCTTGCCTATGAAAGTAGGAAATATTTCTTCTAATATTTCTTCTTCTAATAGCATATTGTTTATGTTACATAGAAATAACAAACATTCCAAGCCATGACTAGGAAGTCATAGGGAGAAAACCCCGAGAGTTTACTTTTAGGGTTAACTGTATAATTTCACATGAAAAGAATCTCAAAGGCAGTCACATGACCTACTAAATATAGGGCATTTGAACTTCTCTACCTTTGAGGTTCTTCTTCACATAAACCCTCATGAATCTGCTATATTTGGAAATAAGGAGGAACACCAACATAAAAATCTTCAAAACAACTTCTGCTATTTGTTTCCTAGGGCCAGACTGCCAGACATGCACAAAGAAACCCAGGAAGAACCTGAGCTCAGGTGTCGTGGTAGTGGGCACGGTTCACATTCCAAAAATTGCAGATGACATTGCAGATTGGGCATCACATTATCAAGAGAATGATGGGAAGAATGCACAGTCTGTCAACTTCTGCCCTCTGTTGCAATTCCAAGAAACCTTTACAGTATTATCCTACTAGGGAATAGTCCTGTCACAACTATGCTTTCAGAACATGTTCACCTGCATCAGAAACAGGAAAACTCATTTGTTGGCAGTATTGATGTATTCCCATTTTGAAAGGAATATCTGTAAAAGGGAGAGTTACAGGTTTAAAAGAGCAATATCCAATAGATAAAGAGAAAGTTGAGCACATTACAGAAGGTATAGATAATGTGGCGCATCCAAGATAGCTGTACATTTGCAGCTGTTACCTGTCCAGTCTGTCCTGCGACACCGTTCTCAGTCCAAATGCTTCATGATGGGACACAAACACTTCTCTCTCTCTCCAGACAACTCTGTTTACACAATTCAAATAATTTACCAGGAAATAACATTGAAACATTCAATTTTGGATTGACTGGTTTTTGTTTTGGAGAACTGAAAGCAATAAAACCCAGACACTCTAAAATTTTAGAGTGTTTATTGTGCAACTGCCTATGTCATACACCTTGAAGACTATTTGTATTACTCTCACTTACCTAGCAATCGTGCAGGCACTACTTGAGTGAAATCTTGCCTCCAATGAAGACAATGCAGTTTTGCAATTGACTTTTTTTCAAAATCCAAATATATTTACATTTAGAGGGACAATGCAATCTCTTACATCATTCTATTCCATTACAGCAAGTCAATATTACAGATCCTGACTTATAGATACTGAAGGAAGAAACAGTGAGACTCAAAGAGTAAAACTTCTCTGAGCTGAAGAGAAACTGGAATGATATCTATCCCATGGGAAATTCAGAAGTGAAAGTCACCAAGGTTAACAAGCAATGTTCAATGACTATTTAGAAAACATTATTAGAATAATAAGAATGAAAGAAGAAAACTTTCCTTCATAATTGTATTTAATTGTTTAAACATGGAATTATCTATTTAGTTATGTTAATACTATATAGTTTTCCTTGCTATTAAAAGTGACTGGGATGTACTTCATGAGACAGACTGTGCAGCTTCAGGGCCAGTTCAGGGCAACACCTCTGACAGCAGTGAACTATCACAGACTTTCTTACCAACTACCTAATTATCTTGGATCGCCATCTTATCACTGTACTGCCCTCATTTACCCCAAACCAAATTACAGCCTGGAAGGAGACTGCAGTGGTGATTTGTGTACTTTATCTGATGAACAGTTACATCATGTGGTCAACTTTGGAAAGGGTTCAAGAGAAATTAAGACAGAACCTTGTATAATTGCCCATTCATAAAGAAAGCATGTCAGAACAATGTCACTGATGTTTTGCCTGGGGAGAAAGGTATTCAAGGCCCTGACAATGCACCTAATGACTTTTGCATTCCCACGGTTGTTATACTATTCGTCTTCTTTGTATTTTCAGAAACCAAATGCAGAGTTGCCTCACATTCTCATTTTCAAGAACTCTGGGTATATGTAGACTCCACCCACTTGGAGGTCCCATTCTATTGCCATAATTATATATACATTAATTCATTAAATTATAACTACTAATTATAGTTTTTAAATTAATTAAATAGTCATTAAATTGTATCTATTTCTGAATAGGACTTGGATCATTTAACTAATTATGAAAAATAAATTAGCATCTACATCATAAAAGCTGAATAAAAAAGAGAGGTATGGATAAATGCAGATTGCATGGCACAAGAACATAAATTGCATTGTACAAGCACTGCAATATCTATGGAAAAAGTCTACAATGCATGTTGGACTGAATCCCTGGATTTTTTGAGCTTTGTAAAAACCAGTTCCTAGATTTCATTGCTAAACAAAGAACCCAGAAAATATTAAGCAATTATATTCAGAACAGAAGGCACAAAATATTGCCATATTTTATTTCTTATAATCTTAGATAGTTTATTAATTTTCTTAAGAACGTGCTTTAATAACTGTGACTTTCTGAAATAAGAAGCTGAAACTCTTTTCAAGTAATTTATGTCATATAGTGTCTAAATTTGGTCAGGGTAGTAAAGTAAATTAGAGAAAAAAACATAAAAGTGTTCTAAAAACAAGCATAGTAAGGCTGTTCTAAGAGAAATTTCAATATTTATTGAATGCATATGGAACTGATTGTTGACAGACATAAAGATATTTGGATTAATGATGTGAGGCTTAACAGACCACACAGAGCAGTGTATCAACAATTAAAGCTTCTTCTGACTCCTCCTATGATGATGAAGCAATCAGGCTCTTTATGTATTTGAAAGAAGTAGCCCAGCAATCAGTGGAGTTGTTCTGATTTAGAAGCTTCTAACTGAAATTTCTCCTTTATCTGAATTCACTTTTCTCAAAATTACAGGCAGGGCTATTAATTTCACTTAAATCTAGATATTTTTTTTTAATTTGGTAAGTCTGAGTAAGTGTAAAAAATAACAGCTCTTTGAGCTGGTTAGTAAGGACTGTCTTGTGGAGGTGACTCTCGTGCTTTTACAGAATACTAGATTTAATACAGGTTTAATTCATACTGTGTATCTCGCATATGATTCTACTGTTAATATTTTAAATAATTAATAGCAGTCCAAATAAGATAAAATGAAAATATAAATGGCAAAAGAAGAGAATGAGAAGAGAAAGTGTTTGTACAACCCATGCCTCAGTAGAAATCCTATTTGCACTATTTTTTGAAATAATCATCCATCACTCCCAGCTCAGGAGCTTTTCATTTGTTGTTTCTGTGTCATGATGAGATAGACAAAACCTTTGGGGAAAGGATGATACCCACATCTCTTGCATGGGTTGACACAACCTGGCTGCTACTACCTTCTCTTAAAAGAAGCAAGGTTTTTCCATTTCCTGAATCCTGTATTAGCAGTGAAAAATGGCCACATTTCAATATCCTTCTGCAATTTTGACCCGTCCTAAGTTTTCTTTTTAGTGATGACCTCAGAAGCTGTGAATTCTGCATGAGAAAGCAGAGAGGGAGAGTACCTGCTTTGGGATAGTCATGGGCAAGGAACTGGACAGATTAGTTAGCATTGTGATGATAATACATGACAGGTAAATAAAAAGCCTGGTTTGCCAGAAGGGAACAAGTTTCTCGGAATTTGAAGTGCACTTTATGACTCCCAGCAACACCAGATCAGCAGCCATAATACAGAACTGCCTGCAATCCCTTCACCACAGACTTCTACTGGCAGCTGTGGCCCAAGCTGCAGCTGTTGATTCATCTCAAACACAACACCCATCATTCCTGTCTTGCAGCGGCCGAGTCATTCCCAGACTACAGTCACAAAACCCTCTGTGAGTTCCCTCTGTCCTGTCTCACATCTCTCCACTTATTCCTGTTCTGAAATCTTCACAAAGTTCTGCTTGCAGCATTCCCCACTACACTGTTGCCTGGACTTTGCACGCCTGGGCACTCCCAAGGGAATCTGCTTTCAGTCATGTGCTGGAGTTCCCCTTTACAGGCTACAGTATCCCCAAGTTCTTCATCCATTTCTGATCCCAGCATCAGAATCAGCCCATAGGTGTGCCTTCAGTTTCCTGGCACTATCCTGTTTTCTGATGAATACAACCTTGGGGTAGGATGCAGAAATTCACTGATTATGATCTTTTGGTCCATTCCTTTCTCCCCTTCATTGGCTCCTTTTTTGCCTCAAGGCCCTCACTGCTCCATCTTGGGAATGACTTTACAGCCTCATCCACCTCCTCATTACAAATCCAATGGGGTTTTGACCTCACATAGGGGAGTCATCTGATTCAGACAGTGATAACCTTCCTGGTGCTGCCAATTGTCCTGAGCTTCACTGGACCGGAGAGTTGCTTTTACTGGATTTCATGCACCAGCTCTTTCAACCTGATGAGGGAGAAAACATACATTAACTAGTCTGTTTTATCCCCCTCCTCCAACCAAGCCTGAAATCAGTAGCCCATGTGCTGTTCTGCCTTGGGTATTTTCATCATCTTTGCACCACACTGAGTCATGTTGCAAAATCTGCTAAGGAAGGAAAATGTGAAATACTGAGTCACAATCCCTAGAAAGAGAAATTATTGCTCTAACTGGTTTATCTAACTGTTTCAGTGTATTCATCTTTCTCATATCCCGCTCATTCTCTGGCATTGTACAGACAGAGGAATCCAAATCCACTGTGCTTTTCTACCTTGGAACCTCAGATTCAAAGGAGTCCAAGGACAGTCCTTTGGACTGCATTAGCAATCCGTTCTGTTGCCTGCAGAAATGAACCTGTATCTCTTGGTCTAGCAAGTAAAGCACAGCCTTAGGTGGGAATCTGTTTTCCACTGCAGTGATTGTGACAATAAACAGAAAGGACCATGAGGATTCCAGGAAGGACCAGGCCATGTGAAGTGAGGTTTTTGAAGGGGGTCATTCCTCTTCAGAAGTAAGAAGTGAGGTTAACCTACTACTGTGCAAGCCAGGAGAGCCAAAGCAAAAAAAAAAAAAAAAAAAAAAAAAGAGTTTAAAATATGTCCAACTTAGGCCCAATATCCAACAACTTTTAAAACAAAACAGTTTACTGGGATAGATTTAAGAATGTAGTACAATCAATGGGGTGGCAGTGCTGGCAAAGGGTGGTTTAATTCTGGGAACAGAGATGAAGTAGGGAAAAAAGTAATTATTAATTTAATTCTGTCACCCCTTTTTATCTGTTGTGCAGGATGCATACAAATTGAAATTTGCAAACATACTTGTATTCACATATGCAAAACAGAGAACAGACAGAGAAATATGTACACAAAGTCTGAGACGGTCAGATAAATATTCTATACTGTCAACCACGCTAAGGAAAAAATCATTAGTCAGACAGTCTGGTTCTCCATAATTATTTTCTTTAAAAAAACTTAGCGGTTTGATTTTAAGAGGCTCTTCAGAGATGAAATGGTGTTTAAAGAGTAATACTTAAATCTTTCCTTTTAAAGCTTAAATCTTCTCATTTCACATTTCATCCTATTCCTATTTTGATTACATATACTTTACTAAGGAACATAAATAACCACAAACAAAGCAAAACAGGAGTCAGAACTCTGTACTCGAGCAAGGATTGCCTAGTCACCATTTCTTTTCAAGGCCATGGCTTCTTTTGAATTGAGTGTCTGTCACTCAGTAAAGTGCAGTCCAGCATCCTCTGTTCCATCCCAATCATTTGTTTCTGCTGGCTCACTGCAGAGTAGCCTTTGTGTGACTGCACAGTTAACTGCATCAAAAACTCACCCAATAGAAAAGTGACCTAATAAAACCCGTGTTTAAAATTATTTTGTCACCTAATACATTAACTGAGCCACACCAACACTAGCATCAGCTAAGGAAAAGATGTAGCAGCAAGCATCCAGGGGCAGGAACCCTTGCTGAGCAGGAGTGTGAGCTTATGCCAGAATGAATATGTCATTGTGCCCTCAGTCATAGTAAGAGTTTTCACATCTAGCATCTATTTACTTACCTACTTCAGTGAAATAAAGAATTTCAGAGGGGCAGGTGAGGACCTGAAAGTATCCCACACTCCCTGCGAGGAATGCAGAACACCTTTGAAATACAATCTCATGCTGATTTGGGAACAGATTACTTCAGATGCAAAGATCGCTGTAGGGATCATGCCCCTTGAAGTTGCTTTACTAACTGCTCTGAAGGACTGAAAATTCCACGTTCCAGTCCCACTCTCTCTTACTCTTTTTGATGCAGATCTGTTGAAGTTTCTGTCCTTACCCAGTGTTAGTGTATACACCTACTGATAGCCAGTGTATTGAACTTGTTATTACACCAATCAGTAGGAGGCAGTGGAGACGAAATTTATTTTACAGTCAAACACATCATTTATTTGTTGAATGTAAAATTCAGCAATTCCACTCAACGAGTATTTCTGAAAAAATCGATCTTCTGACCTCCTGAAGTATATTTCTAATGAGCACTTTGAGGGTTAAATGTAAAATCCTTGCAAAGTAAGCGGGAAAAAAGATCGCTGAATGTCTTGGACAGCAAGCTGAAGCTGACCTAAGACTAGTGTAGAAATCTCAATGCCTACAAATCAGAATTTATATATCCTTGCATGTGCTTAAGTCTGTAGTAACCATCAGAGGTTCAGGATAAATATGATCTTAATTTGATAAGCTAATTCCCCGATCTGGCTTTTGGGCATATAGAAAAGAAGTGTGAAGAGCTTGAATGGAAGGACCATTGTTAATAGTAGAAAAGGGGAAAAAAAATCCCACAAACAAGAAATGACAACCATCCCTCAAGACCACAAAAAACCCCTCTAAACAAAACCAACACAAATGAAAATAAATGCAAAAGCAAAACCAAACAAAATGAAAGTAAAATCCAAGGGATCTTAACATAAATCTGTATGTAAATTTCAGGAGTGTGAAAGAAATTTGGTACAACTAATAATAGTTTGGTTTAAATGTGAGTTTGAAAATAAATAGAGAAATGTTTTCTACGTTACATGTTGAAAAGTCATCATCAGAGTTCTAAAATGCACTCTGGACAGAGATTTAATTAGAGTGGGCAATTTGGTCTGGCAACTCAATGGCAAGGGTTAATGAGACGCGAGATGGTTTCGTCTCTGTAGAAGAGGTGCTTTTCAAGATGAGTTGTTTCTACACTGATGTTGTTAGATCACCATCTAGAGGTCATTTAAAACACATGCTTGTCATTCGACTGGATTTTTTTTAAAAAAATCATTCTATTTACTGAGGCTGTTTGAGCCAAACAGCACAAATTACTAATAATTGCTTAAGCACTGAAGTGGGAAATTCATTACATTTTCCACTCCACTTGTACCAGTTTTATAAAACACTTTTTGTCCAGTTTCAGTCAGTTGTCAGCTACAGAAATATTCAGGATTAAGTGTGATTTGTTCACATTAGGTAGTGTCCTGTTGTTATGATCCTATTCCCTTTGTTCTCTTTTTTACCTTTCAGCAGAGACATACTTTTTAAAAATCATTCCCAAAAGCTTTCACGCTCTCCTTGCTTTGGGGTCTTCTTACCTATGTAGTGGGTGAAAGCCCACAGTGTTTCTGCCTGACAGAATGCAACACCTTTGTGTGTCAGATGGTGTCATGATGTCACAATGTGCCCCAAACAAGACCATGCTGGTAGTTATGTCCAGACTCCATTTCCTGAAAAGCAACAAGGAGCAAAAGTGTCTTGTGCTAGACAGAAAAATAGGATGGGGAATAATCCAATCCTGATAATTTTCCTGGGATTTGCCATCTATCTGATGAGTTTGTTTTCCAACCACTTACTGCTCAGTACCAGTGAAAATCAGGGCATGACTCACACTGCTGACAATGAACAGAAGAAGAAAGCAGTCCGACAGCAGGTGAGAGGATGGGCTGAAGTGAGAGGATGAGAAATAAGGGGCTTGGAGAGGGGCTAAAGGCAGGAAATAAGATTTAGGTATAGACACAGAAGCTTGGTTTTGTAAAAAGAAAATCAGAGGAGAAATGACAAGATATATGTCCAGGGGAAGTGGAGGTCAGATGATCCCTAAGGAATAGGGAGCTTGCAAAGGAGTGGAACAGACACAAGCAGGACAGGCTGGGGTGTCAGTCAGAGTCAGACAAGAGGTCACCAGGAAGGTCCACAATGCTGAGACAAGTCCAAGTTCAAGGAAGAATACCAGTCAGTGTCAGGACTAAAGCTAGTGATGGTGACCAGGGTCAGACACAGCCCAGTGACGGCCCAACTCCACACTTAGTCGGGACAGAAGACTGGGGCACGCACAAGTTCAGGACTGATCATGGATGCTGAGGCCTCTTAGATCGCCTGCAGCCCTGACTGGAGCCTCCTGTCTCAGCTGGTCCCCTCATACCCTACAGAGATCTGAAAGGAAAGGTCCAGGACACCCTGGGGACCAGGGTGAAATAATGAAAGAAAATAGAGTCACACCCAGTTACATGACTTCCAAGCAGGTCCACAGTGACGAGGCATATTCAAGGTCAAACCAGGAGGTCAATTTGCACATCAGGATCCAGAATAGCAGGGTACAGGCACAGCTGTGATAGAGATGGAGCTGGAGATAAGTATATTTGCACCAGACCACAGACAGAGATCTAAGATCCAGACCTGAGCTTAAATGCAGCTCTTGGACCCATGGAATTCAGGTAAATGCTCCAGTCATGGCTTTTAAGTCATGGCTATTACAGTCTACTGCTATAGTCATGGCCCTTAAAAGATAAAAGAATGTATCTGGGGTGACTTTTGTAATGGAAAAGTACAGGAAACGAGAAAAACATGAAGATATAAAACGGAGTGAGGGAAAAGTGATTACTGAAAGAAAATATTACAAAACCAGAATCACAGAAACAAGAAAAGGACAAGAGAAGCAAACAGAGGAAACAGATATGAAAGAAAAGTTGCTGATGGAGGAAATGACATTCAGTGAAGGTGAACCTCTTGAAAGTTTAGAAAGCAGGGAGAATAAAAACAGGTGGGATGCCATAGGTAAAAAGGCTTCAAGTATGAAAGAAGTGAAGAAGAAGAAAGATTATCTTGTTCCGTTTCTGCTCATTTACAGGCTGGGAGGAAATGGAGGAGTCATTTGTGGCCTCATCAACAGGGGAAGGAATGGAGATAATCGATATGGTGGAACCTGAGGGCTCAGAGACACTGAGCAATTCAGCAGTGAAGGATTTGCTCTTAGATCCGCTTCTTCTCAAGATTGCTTTGTTTTTATTAATGCATGACATAGAGTTTGAAATATTCTGTGATCATGAATGACAATTAATTTGAACATCTACCTGTGTTTCATGATCACTGACCCAACAATACAGAAAATACAGGGTGTCTTCACCAACCCAGGGAACGAACTAGAATGCTGAAGACAAGGGCAAGGACCCTGTGTACATATTGAAAGTGTTTTCCTTTCTTCTTGAGAAACACAATAAATTATCAGTATTTTTTCCTAAGCCAGAAGTCTCTTGTTGCATTTCCCATATGTTTTTTGTGTAAAAACATCATGGCTATTAATAAGAATTAATTCAACTCACCAATTTCATCAGTGGCCCTGTCTTTTAAATCAAATGTTATTAATTCAACATAAAGGAAAGCATATTCCAGGGAACTCTGTCTACCTATACACTTAACAAGATAGATAAAAGAAAAGTTACGTGTCCTCAAAATGGATATTGTCAGTACCTTTTGCTTTTTCTAAATACAATAAACACAGAAACCAAGTACAGTAATTTCACGATTATAAGCCGCACCATTTTGACTAAAATTTTGGTCCGAACCCCAAGTGCGGCTTATAATCAGGTGCGGCTTATATATGGACAAAGAACAAAAAGCTACTGTTTTAGTTTGGAGGACAGGTGTCTGCTGAGAAAGGCAGGAGCTTCTCTTTGAAATGGAGAATGTAACTACCTCCCTCCAAATTATTATAATTTTGAAATCAAGGGGCTTTCAGGCAAAGATACAGGAATTAGGAATAACAGTTCTTTTCTAGGGAAATTAAAATAGAAATGCAGTACTACAAAGAAACAAACCCCAAACCCTGACAGAGCACAACCTGACACCCCATCAGGCAGGTGTTGGTAGCAGTCCCATTAAATGGTGGTTGCAGTCCCCTTGCAGTGACAGATGTGATGCAGTCGAAGCAGTGCTCCTGTAGAAGGTGCAGTTTCACTCCGGAGGTCCAGTGGTGATGTGGAGAAATCCGGTTTTCCTCTGGAGTCCAGTGCAGAAAGGGGCTCCCTTAGTGTCCCAAAACCTCTGTTTTTATTTTGGTAAGAAATGCTGGACTCTTCCCCCTGGCTGGAGCAACTTCCAATGGGATGCAGTAATTTTATCAGTCACACAGTGGGACTCAGGGGCCATTAGCAGAAATGACTGGCTGGAGGAAGGATGGGTTGTGAAAAGATAAAGAACAATGTCCTGCCTGGTTTCAACGGATGGCCTCTTAGCAGAATATCTCCCGCAGAGATAAGGATTGCTGCCCCCACCCTCAACAGATGGTGACAGAATAGATACTTTTATCACACTCTGTATTGTACCCAAGACAGTTGTTGACCACCCAGACGTGCGGCTTATAATCAGGTGCGGCTTATAATCGTGAAACTACGTAATTTCACGACCATAAGGCGCACCGACTATAAGGTGCACCCCCCGGGAGTCGGCAAAATTTGCCACTTCGTAGATCATATAAGGCACACCGGACTATAAGGCGCACTTTTTTTTTGCAGCGAGGCTCCGCCCCCAGCTCTCCCCGCACGTTTGCTGGCCAAGGCCCTGCCCCCACCCGGCAGCCATGGGCCCCCAGGCCCGCCCAGACCCAGGAGGGGTGGTGCCGTGGGTCCCCGGGCCCGTCTCCACCCAGCTGCCGTGGAACTGCCGGCTCCCACCACGGCTCATGGCTCGCACTTCCGGGGTGGCAAATTTCACAACTTTGTGCATCATATAAGGTGCACCGTACTGTAAGGCGCACTTCCGGATTCGGGGAGGGTACGCCTTATAGTTGTGAAATTACTGTACTGTAGTCTCAGAACACTGAAATAATGTCTATGTTATGCACTAAGTGTAATGCAATGTTATTTGCTATTAGCATAATTTTAAAAAAACTGGCTGGACATGCTGCTAGGAGAAAGTCGATTCAATGAGTGAAGGGAGAGTATATGCTGTTTAAATGGTAATGACAAGCACAAGCCCAATTTTGTTATTTTTTATGATGGCAAATAAATCAAATTATCTTGAGTATTCTTATTTATTACTTGTGAACTTCAGCTAAGAGTACCAGACAAGTTGTAAACAGTATAAAGACAGAAAAAAAGATACAGGTCTGATGATAAAGCATTTGCAATCAAAGTAATGTTTTTTTTCAGAAGCAAACACTTTATTAATATATTTGTTAATTAATGAAAACAAAATCTCAGAACAGTCCATTCTTGGAAAAAATTTCACTGTATTTGTCAGTACTTGAAAAGGATTAACACAGTTATTTTTAAAATGCTTACATTGATAAGGGATGTTTCCATTTACCATTGTCTATTCCACAAACAATCCCCAGTCAGCTAATACAATAAGTAAAATAAAAATGTTCCCATAAACAAGAACAGTTTGAAGAGTATGCAAAAGGTATATGTATTTTGTATAGTTAATAATGTCAGTAAATTTTAGAAAATTGGTATAAATTTTCTAATTATGAGAACCTGAAATAGATAGAATTGTTACATTGCTCTTAAGAATCTACTTTAGGCCTTTTCACTACCCCACATCATGTTGCTTCTAACTCTTGCTTTTGCTGTAAAGCAAATTGATACCTAAAGTTCAATTTCAAGTAGAAAGTACAGTCCTATAACAGCTCTACTCCTCTGCTTGGATGGTAAATATTTGCAAATATAGGGAGAGAACCAGGTTTAGGATCCACAGAAGCTCTTGGAATTCTAGTTGTTCAACCTTCAGAACCTTCTAGAAACCTTTGTGACTCTCCCACACTGCACCCTCTACCATATCTTCAACCCTAGACACTAAAAACAAGAGGATCTTGTCAGAAAAAAGAAGATAATCTGTTCCCAGCTCCCCAGTTACCCTCCCTGTCATGGGGAAGCTTTCCTCTTTCCTCTTATGTCTGAGTTTTGCTGACGAAGCAAAAACAGAACAGAGAAGGCCTTCAGTAAACTTCATTATTAAGTCACTTACCTTTCAACCTACAAATTGTAGCCACCGAGTCTTTCCTAGCACGTGTCTCAATTTATTAGCAAAAGAAAAGAATAGGATTCTTTCCTCTCTTTAAGTTATGTATGGTTTGCCCAGACACCCACAGGATTCCCCAAGACCTATCATAAGATATGAACAAATCTTACAGCTCCAGTTTATTGATTTGCCCTTTCAACAGGACTGTGAGGCTTCTGGAGCAGATAGGAACAGAGGGACTAACAATGTAACAACTCCTCACAAGCTGCTGCCTACTAGAAACTGGCCAGTCACCTTGCTGCCCTGGGACTTGTCACACATCTGCGACCGAGCACTGAGAGCCTTGGAGGAGATCCTCTCCTTACAAGACCAGTTTAAGAATTTCCCTGTCATCAAATGCTGAGGAAAAGATAACAAGAGAAGGAAGGCAAAGGTGTGAGTAAGAGCACCATGTCACCATAGAGGCCCTGAGAATATGGTCATATTTCATGTATCAGGCCTTCCTCTCTCTGCGATCACATCTCTCTTCCTTCTCTTCCATGTGCATTACCAGATGCGGCATTTGATGTCTGGGTTCATTGGGGATCCCCTGGGACACTGGAAGCTCTTGGAAAAGTCCTGGCTATTGCTGACAGGCCCAGAGACACGAAGTGGCAAGGGACTGTGTGGATCTGTGTTCAGGGAGGAGTGGAGCTTCTCTGGATCCTGGTGTCCACACATTGCCTGAAGGGCAGCAAAATAGAAAAGTCAGTTTGGCTGAAAGTCCTCATGTGAACAAGACTAAGGGTTCCTCACGCCTCTGCACATGTCAGAGGGTGCTGGAGTAAATAAGGAAACGTGCATACATGGCTAACAATGGTCAGATTTTCTTCAGATTGTTTTCCCTTTCCTTAAACTTCTCTGTCCCCATTCCAGTCCATGACAAGTCATCTGTACTTTTTCTATACTGCATAGTCCAGAACACAGAAAATTTAGGCCAGCCTGGCTAGGTTCATCTAAAAAGTGGTACTCTATCTAAAAAAGTGGTAAAGATGTCTCAGTGTCTTCAGCTTCTGAAGTGAAATCGATGAGTGCTCATCAACAAGGAGAGCACTTATACAAAATCCCATTACTACTCTAGAGACTCAGGAGAGTATTATATGACTTTACTGGTGTTAAACTGGCAATCGTAGTCCTCATTCTCGCTATTTCAGTCTTTTTTTATCAACAAATGACACAGTAGCTGCCATTTAGCCTCTAAAACACAAATCTTGCCACCAAGACCCAATAAGCTGTTTTTTCATGCACTGCTCTGACTTAACAATGACACAAAACAACTTCCTTTGCACAATTACAGTGATTTATAAGGATGTGATTTTTAAAGCACAGAAATCCAACCATCTATTATGAGGAACATAGCAGCACAGCTATGCATAGCTGCACAGTTTACTGCAGCTTCCCACAGAAATAGCAAACTATGGGTGCATGTACTTCCAGTTCTTGATCTCTAAATAACATTTGAAACTCTTTTTTTCACGATCAGTCACTCAGAGTGATGTGACATCCAGCTATTCACCATAACAGAGAAATGAATGAAGGAAGGGAGGCACAGATACACAACTTTCACAGTCAGATTTCACTTTCCATGTGTAAGATTACTCACAATGGAAGAAAAAGTACTCAGAGGCTGCCAATGCAGCCTGCTATCTCTGGCAGTTGGTCTGCTATGACTTAATTTTGGTGGATTTCAGTGCTTTGCAAAAGATATATTTGTAGACAGGTCTTTTTGTTAGCTTTGAGATCCATAATAGGTTAGGGGCTGTAAATATGAATTTTAGTTTCTAAGTCAGATTCTGAATCTCACAGAAACACTAGTCAGTCTCAGTTCTGTGAATGGGGGGAAGGTGATTGAATATTGAGAAAGACAATCTGTAAGAGTGTGGAAGAAACGGAGAATGAAAAAGACACAGGACTAGCATTCATTACATGAGCAAAACTGAGGTAGAAAAGTTGATCATGTGAAAGTCCAATCTTAGGTAAATCCTTCTCTTCTTTGTGGTTTTTCAACCAATTCTTATAGGCCTGTGGAGAGATAAAATGGATAATCATAAATCTTCCTTAGACAGTAGTGCAAGCTCATGTCTTCTGTCAATGAAATATATCAATCTAAGATATATTTAATAAATTAGCAAGTTTGTATCTCTCTCCTCATTCTGAGGCTCTCTGCTGCTGGCCATGTCCTTAATAGATCTAAAGTGGGAGAACACAACACAATTTCTTTCCTTACCATTTCAGATGCTACTACACAGATACTACCATACATATTGGCACAGGATGTGATAATTATACTATGAAAGAATGAAAATTATTTTCAAAACAAATCACAAATATTTGACTATAAATTAAAGATTTTCTGTCTCCCTATGTCCTTCATGAAAGAATGTAACAAGTACCATATTAGACCTGGAGATCCGCATTACCCTCAGCAGCTGAACTCCTGAAGTACTGCATAAGGAAACAAAAAATTCTCTCTAAAATACTGCTGAAAACATTGCTAGGGAGTCATTTTACTACCACACAAAATTGTGTTTCATGTCTCAGTTTACTTCCTCAAGTATAACATAGGTGTATATACAATAGCATGTTTTTGTATGCTTGATATGAACAGGGACAAGTAAAGGTGGTGAAAGGGAGAATTGAGGCTATGAGCAAAGCCTTGTGAGGAACCTCTCTGCACTAACAAACTGAGGACATGCTGGGCTTATGCTCCACTGGCACAGGTGTGCAAGAAATCTGGAGTTGGAGCGAGATGTGGGAGAGGGGAGCATCACGGTGATCTTGTGTTACGTAGTGAGACTATGACATGGCAGAAGTAAGTACATCACAATACCTGGTAAGCGACAGCAAGCCCTCCAGTGTCAGCTGTATTCTCCAACAGTGTGAAGGTGCCATTGATATTCAAGCTGTAGCTTTCATACTGTTCAACCAAGCAGTCTATAGATCTTTGTAGTGCACTCCTATTACATTCAGGACAGCCCTCAGGCAACACTGTGGGGGAAAAAGTCTTAGAAGTACAGCTATTTATGGCATTCACCTGTGTTCCTCACATTAATCACTGATTCTTCCTAGTAGCCAGCATGGACTGAAATATGTTTTCCTTAAGTTTATCTACCTTAATAATATATGTCTATATTGATGTAAGGACTAAGATTTCAGATCTTCTAAGGGGAAGTACAGTGGAACCTAGAAGAGTAAATGAAGACACCACAGCCAGTACCCACCATAACCATAGAATGAGTGAAGAATTTCATGTGCCATGAAGACCCCGATGGCTCCAAAATTCACAGCGCTGAAAAATAAAGACGAAAAGAGTGCTTTTGAAAAGAAAAAGAGGGCAGAGGATCATTCTTTATAGACACTGAGCACAACTGTGTGTTCCATAGGAGTGTTCTACTCTGGGACCACATGGAAACACTTTCTATGTACTGTCACTCAGGTGTGTAAAAGTGCAAATACAAGTGCAAACTATCCTACCAATGCTTAAAATTGTACTATGGGCTTGTTTTAAAGTATTTGTTGCTAATAAGCCATCATAACAATGAAGAGTCTATGAATGAGAGTCTGCCTTTTTTAGCTGTAATGAAAGGTATTATTGTTGCTGATATATGTCCCTATTGAACCTCTACTGTCTGACTGCTGCACAAACACCAACTGCAATGGTAACCCTTCAAAAGCAGGATGTTTGGAGAAGCAATCTTGCAACTTTTGTCTAGTGAGAAAGGATACATAAAATTGGCAAGGCAAATTAAAATCATTATGTTTTGACTGCAATTACTCTGGTCCAGCATTGGCAATCATGCTACAAGCAAGAGGCTGTCCTAGAGACCTCCAATAGTTCTTTCCAAATGGATTTTCTATGGTTCTAGGCAATGAATTTACAGATACTCTCACAAGGAAGAGAAAACTCAAAATGGATTTGCATTATATGAAATTATCGGCTCATTCTTTGTTCTCATGCACTGATTAACACTGCTGAAGCATGACATTTTTGTACTAGTTCATTATTCTTTCACTGGGAACTCAGTATGAGCGCTGTAACTAATAATTTATAAATTTTACCCAGAGAAGCTGTGGATGCCCCACCCTTGGAAGTGTTCAAGGTCCAGTAGGATGGAGTTCTCAGCAACCTGGTCTAGTGGAAGGCGTCCCTGCCCATGGCAGGGTGGTGGAATAGGTGATTGTTAAAGGTTCCTTCCAACCCAACCTTTTTACAATTCTATGATTCTATAACAATTGTACTGCTTTGCTGAGTTCTTATTTTAAAAATTATCCTCACAGCCACCTGAATTAGGTTTTTCCAGTAAAGTTTAAACTCTGGAGCATCATCTGAGAAAACACTATTGTACCAACTCACCAAAAGCTGATCAGGTTTTACTTATCAGTCTATCCAGCTGAGGTGACAGTGAGAAAAATGTACTTTACTAGCACTGAATACAGAAGGAATAAAAAGGCATAGACACATTTTCACAGAGAAAGAATATAGTGACATCCCATACCACTGAGAAAAAAATTACTTTTCTACTATTCTTTTGAGATTTCCTTTTCTTCATACTATAATAAATTAATTAAATGCTGCAAGCACTAGAAGATCACCATCAAGAAAATAATTAACTTTTCACTGAAACATGCTTCTTTTAAACTTAAGCCTCTTGTCACAATATGAGCTTATTTTTCAGTACAATGGTATTAGGACAAGTATGTATCCACTAGCGGGAAGAAGGACATAGAATTGCATGTTTACTGTCAACTGTTTGGAGTGCTTTTATTATCAGAACAAATATTGCTTAGGAGATCTGTTCCATACGATGAAAGAACAGAACCAGAGAAGGATGGTCTAGAGAGGTGTTGTTATTGTAGGGGAAGACTCAGAATTTAAAATCTATTTGCTTAGTAGAAAGGGTTTCTTAAAAAAAATGAGAGAAGAACTGTGATACAATTGAAGAAGACTTCTGACAAGAAATTGCTCTGTGAGGCTCCTATTTTCTCTGGGTTAGAATCCTTGGAATTTAGAAAATGAGAGGCAAAGGTGAAACGTCTTCTTTGCAGTTAACCTACATGTGACTTCTGCCTCTTTCCTCTGGAGTAACATCTTTGTGTTAGTTCAGTTTGACATAGGTTCTGATTTTGCTTCAGCAGTGTCAATGATTACTCTCTCTCAGACTGCATCAAGCAGTATCAATCTGGCTTTAGAAAAAGCTGGGTTTCCCCCTCTTTCCTGTGTCTTTCTAGGATGAAGTAAGACAAAGATATTATAGAAAAACCACCCACTAAGATTCCTCCTGGAAGCATGGTGCAGCCCAGGGACTACATTCAGCTTGCACCTCTGAAGCCCCTTCATACCTGGGAAACTCCATGCGGAAAAAAGGACTGCGGAACATTCCAGCCGGAAAGACCACTATGTGGTCTCTTATTGAATAGTATGAATGCACACTCCAGGGGTGCACATGCCAGCTAGAAGCAAAATGAAAAGAGAAATTAGAGAATGTATTAACTCCATATTTCACACTTAATCCTTTCCTTCACTGAGTTTGCAAAAATAGTTCAGCTGTTCACACAGCACCAGCAAATGATGAAGTTCATATTATCTAGAGTTACAGGTGTTTTAAATAAATCTTCAGTTGTTTACAGGTGGTCAGAACTAATAACTTTGTTTTCACAGACATGAAGGGATTCTCCCTCACAATTTCCCCGTCAAGAAAATTAGGATTAGTAACCTCCTGTGAAGTCCTGCATAGAATACTCTGCAGGAGGTGTAAGGCCCTAAGTCCATCTGTCAATGCTGCCTTCCTTCTGAGGCATCCTATGTCTTGCCTTTGAGGTGACTCCACCAGCATTCCTGTCATCCCAGGGCTTTGCTGTAGGCTTTGTTAGGAAGTCCAGAAGAATCAGCTATTCCTCTTAATTAAGGGAGCATGGTCAAAAAAGTGGTTTTTTCCAGGGGTTCTGGTGCTCTCTTCACAATGATGGAGTACTTTGGTAGCACTGTTCAGGCTCAATGTAGGACAGGCTGCTAGATTCAAAGTTTCTTTAAAGCAGGATGCAGTGGTACAGATTTGCAGCAACATTCAGAACTGGTGAAAACACATTCAGAGGAACTGAATCCAATTCTGTTCACTGGTTCCTACCTGCCCTTCCTCATCTTCCACAGCAAAAGAGAGATATAGACATAGTTATCACAGTTCTGAGTGACCTGCTCTAACTAATCCTGCTTTGAGCAGGAGGATTGGACTGGTCATCTCCACAGAACATGTCCAAGCTCAGCTGGTTCACAAGTATGTGATTCTGTTATATTTTTCAGATCACTATCTGACTTACTTTTTCTGTGGGTAATGCTGAAGGAGCTTCAGGTAGGAATTTTCCCTCAGTACTTTCAAGCAAGCCACCACATTGAGGAAAAAAGTGTCTTCATTTATCTCCAGCTGAGGGAAGAGACAGGGAGTGCAACTGTCATAGGGCATAAGTGAGGAACAAATTGAACAATTGAGAAAAGGAAAAAATAAGGAAAAAAAAAAAAGTCTCGTGGATCCAAAAAGAGTTAATCAAAACAGAAACCAATGGGATACTTGTAGTTTTTTTCACTCCCTGTTCTAAAGACCTTCAGTGTAAGATACAACAGGAATGTTATCTGAAGGCCAAACAGAACATACAAACAGGTAAAAAATTACTTCTATCAGGCCAGCCAGTCTAAATAGGAGACAGTATAGCCAGCAATATAGAAGCCACTAATAAAGGTTCTCTGGTCCCATATGTTCTCAAAAAAGGAGCAGTAGGAAATGTGCTCCAGAGGCCATAGCCTCTTCTGTAAGCAGACAACATAGCAGTCGATACAGGTAAACTGCCAATAATGAGGTAGGCATGTTTACATTATATAGCTCACATTCTGGTATTCCAGGTTCACTTTGTCAGTCTGGAGTATGTGAGCTGGATAACCAATCTCCACTTGTAGTTTGGATACCTAAAATAATAAAAAACAAACAAACATAAAGAAACTTGATCAACAGAGGTTTTACATTCTGGAAATCAAAAGGCTATTTCTAACCAATGTACGCATGATCTGTCAGTCAGCCCTTGAAAAAGGACATCTACTCTGTTTCAAGAAGACATGTTGTCCTGCTGCTCTGCTTTTTCAACTCTACTACCTGAGGCCTAATGTTGTTCTATTCTTTGTATTGCCTTCTGCCATTCACCTTTTATAGCTTTTAACCTTACTAGATGTATAAAATTGAATTTTTATCTCAATAAAATTAATTCAGAGTATTCATGGACAGACAAAAACTGAGCCTCTCTATGCCTACACATCAGCGTATGTACCCATGTATGCTGGCACTTATAAAACCACCTTTGATTTTCAGTATGACTAATGCATCTATTTAAGACTGTGTGTCTGTAGGAATATGTAAAGGAGCAGGTCTCTTCCATTCCTTCTCCAAAGGCTTCAGGGAAAAGAAGGCCTCAGTAATTTCTGCCTTCTGCACGCACCAAGGCTTTAGCATTTTGGCGACTCTGTTCATCCATCCATTCCACCTGATCAAGGCGGTCACAGAGGGCATCTTGGATCACAGAGAACATCTGCTCAGCCTGCCATGGAGAAAAGAAGTCATGGTCACACAACTGCACAAAACCACTGCTCACTCTTAGCTACTATCTTCCCACATTCTAGCAATTCAACCACAGAGTAACTGGGGCAAAATTCCTTTTCTTGTGTGTGTGGTGAAAGAGAAGATTTCAGTTTCTACAGTGATTTAATCTTCAGTTATTTGGCATTCACTTTTTCCTCACAGGGCTCACCGTTCTCTCCCACATACCTTTTCATCTGGCCTCTCACAGTAATTAAGAGGGAGACAGTTCTTTCTCATACAATAATGAATAATTGCCCCTCTTCTTGAGCGAAATGAAAATCCAGTATCCACAAGTATTTCTTGCTAGTGTCTCCCTTTCCAAAATTAGGGCAAACCTTCTCAAAATCATGCTTTATGCATTAAAATTTACACTTCACTATGTGCAGCCTTGCCACCTTATAGACTTCAAACTCTTCTCAAAACCTGGCACTACACTAACTTACTTCAATAAAAGAAGGAACTCTGACCATCACAGGATGAAAAGAAAATCTTGTCCACACTGCAGTCAGGTGTTCTTTTTACTGTGGATCCATTCAGAATGTTTTTGTATGATTGCTTAGTCTTTGCTATTGAAAATCTTATTGATATATCACACTGGTGATGAATACTGTTAACACTAGCTGTTATTCCAGGGAACACACAGAGATTGCATGCATTCGTAGGACTGTCCTATCTATTGGTGCTGCACATATGACTTTTCTAACAGTTGAGATAAAGATATAGCTGGTATTTAGCATTGATTATTCTAGAATGACATCAATGCCTTGTTCTGACATATTCCCAAAAAAGGAGAGGAAGTGCATAAGCAGAAGAACAAAAGGCAGGAAACCTACAGATGATTTTGCTGCCTTGATGTGGTCTTAAGGTGGTATGTCAAAAAAAGAAAGAGGTGAAGCTGAACTCTGCTAGGGGGTTTAAGATGATGAATACCTACAAATTTCTTGGTCTGCTCAGGGAAAATTTCTTGCACAAACATCTTCCCCAGAACTGCCTCAAAGAAAGAGCTGGTATCAGTCAAGCACTTCCTCCATCGCTCAGCTGGGATCTGCAGGAACAAAGAAGTAGAGACACATGAGAGCGAGGACAAAGAACTAAGAAATCAGTAAAGTGATATGTAGATGTGTGGACAGTAGCACTGTCTAAAAATGACAGCAGAGAATGAGCAATGTGGTTCTGTGTTAGCTACCACTTAGTAAACATTTCTAGTAAAACACATATTTCCTTATGATATATTCCACTTACTTTTCCTCAAGATGCAAATTTGTATGTTAGCAGAGAAAAAGCCATAGAAGAAAGTTTTCCCTACTCCATGACTCAGTGCACTCAGCTCTGTAAAATTCCGAGTGTCACGTCTATTCACACATTTCTTTTGCGAAAAGAAGCACTTAATGACCACGGGAGGGTAGTTTTTCCCCCCAAATCTAACAAACTCCATCCGTCTAAGGTATCAAGAGAACATTCAGAAGGAATCACCTACAGTGTTCAGTTGTTGTGGAGGCTGAAGAAGCTGATAAAAGGTTAACTCACCATTCTAGATCCCATTTTTCCATAAAGGATCTTATACAGCTCCAGGCGTGCATCTTGGAATTGGCTGTCCAGGGCTGGGGAGAGATTCCCAACCAGACAAACAATCATATAAATGTGAAGGACCCTGTAGACAGAAGATTGAAGGATGGTCACCATAAACACAGAAGCAAGGCAAGCATCAGAGGAGTAAGCTGAGGCAGAGAAATCCTAGGAACCTGAACAACAATCAAGTACTCTGAATGGAATATACCTGGGGCTACTAAAGGAGGATGATTGACATGAGTCAACTAAAGAAACTCCCCAAAACACTGTGGAGACTTAAGGGATAACTTCCTGATGGGGCACAGTACTCTTCATGGAAAGCTGGAGAAGGATACTTTTTAGGACTGGGTGAAACATATAGAATATTATGAGAGGCCTGTGGGATTATGTAAGATTTATGATGACATATTTATGTCATCTTTATTGACATGGCAAGGACCAAAGGCAGGGAAAGGGAAGGATCATAGTGGATTGGGAGAATATATGTGGGAAAATGGAGAGGAAAGCCAGTAAGAGGGAATGGTTGAATGTAAACTTGTGCTAGCCAGGGTGTCTGCCTGACTGAGCTCTGCACATGGTAACCAGGATATGTCCTTCTGTTTTATTAAATACTATTGTTAAGTAACATTCTACTCACTGTGTGTGAAGATGGAACTGAATGCTGGAGAGATGACAAGTTTGAGAGTTGAATACTGGAGGGACTTTGGATCCAGCTAGCTTCTGGAGAGAGCAGCAATCTGAGAGCTGGCTATTGGAAATACTAGTAGTTGGGAGCAGCTACTGAAGAGACCTGATATAGGTGTGTTTGTAAGAGGAAGACACCAGAGTACCAACAATCAAAGTAGGGCTAAAAGACTCATGGGCTCTTATATTCATGTGATATATCCAAGTGGACACCAGGGGATCTTGGTCAGCTTCTTGACAGACTAAATACCCATGACCAGTTATTGGAGTGAGCCACATCATGCATGTGCACACATATTTCATAGTATATGTAGTTTCATAGTATAGACCAATCCTGATCATCTGGAGCTGAGGAATAGGATCAGTCTGGGTTCATGTTGGTATGAGTGCTACAGGTGGATAGGTGCCAGTCAAGACACTATGTTCCCTCTCTGTGTGACACACATAAATATATTACTTTATTTTATACGTGTATTTATACATGGTGCATGCATATGCAAACCTATTGGGAATATATGCTAATCCATAGCACTGGCCAAACCTGTGGGTATAAAGCCCCAGCAGCCTTGCAATGGTTAGACTACTGAATTCATCAGCCTCTAAGACAGCAGCCTCTAAGCTATTGAACTTACAGTATTTGAAGAAAATATTTCTTGGGGCAACCATAGATATTGACTCCTACCTTTCCTTGTTACCTTTCCTCATCCATTTCTCGATGAGCTGTGACATGTTGCTTAAGTAATCCATGTCATGCACTGCAATCGGTTGAGAGAGGTTCATTGGCATAGAATAGAAGACAGCATTGAGACATGCCAGCCAGTCAATAGCAGGTGCCTTTTCCTGCAAGTAAAACAAAACTTACATGCTGAACTATGAAACTAAAATGGCTCACAAGAAACAATAGAGAAACCAGGATAGTCTTCCTAATAGTGTCTAAGAGATACTTTCAACAAGTTAAATTGTTTGTATAATGTGCATCTTGAAGAGGATAATTTACTTTTTTTAAAAGGAATTAGCACTGGAGAGGGGAGAGAGTTGTGGCCTGAAAAAAACTCTGTCGGTTAAAAACCCTAAGTTACTGGGTTATTTAAAGCTCAACAGGCTCCAAGTGCAATTTGCAAGACAATTGCATTTAAACACAGTGTCTCATATCTCTTTTGATCTGGATCTTCAGAATGAGGACATAAATGCCACATGTAACTGTGTTGCTCAAGCTTTAAGGCATGGATACCTGTAGCTCCCTAATGGTAGTGCGAAAGAACAGCATCCCCCTCTGTCGTCTTTTCTGCAGTGGAGTGACAAATTGCTGGAGGTTAGAGATGAAGGACAAGGTCAGGGAAAAGGAATCAGAAGGACCATCCTCTGTCCATCCAAGTAGGACTCCCAGTTTCTTCAAATATGAAAGATACACACGGAGAACCTGCAACACAGAGCATATGACCAATGGAAGATCCATGACCGAAAATTATTCACTCCATCCATCCATCCATCCATCCATCCATCCATCCATCCATCCATCCATCCATCCATCTTGACCATATAAACATCAGTCTTTCAAAACTACTGCAGATCCACCCCATCCCTAAAACTGTTTTCTTGCTGCAACATCCTTATGTAATTATTCATGAGGAATACACTTTGCCATGTACAGTTCCTCTCTCACTGAAGAACTCTGAATTCCCAAAAGATTATTTTTTCCACAGTTCACGAGTCAGAAGAGAGAAATTCGTGGTATAATGAGCCAGTATTTTAATGGAGAGAAAATGTCAACTTCTTGTTTCTATCTTCATGAAGTTTCAGAGAAATGCTTGTGATAGCTCAGGGGTTTTTTTGAGGACTTTTCTAAAAGACTCAGATTGAGAAACTGACATAACTCAGTTTTTATGAAGTTCAGAAATTACAAAGTTCATTTTGTTACAATGTCCCAAGGTTAAAGAGCTTCTTCCTCCAATGTATGTTCAAACACTTTAAAGTAAGTTTTAAAATGCTAGCTATGCCTCCCTACAATACACAAATTTTGTTATAAAGCCTTATTTTGGACAAAAACTATTTTTAAAAAACATTCATTCAAGGCAAAAGCTAAAAGAAATCCCAGGTTCAGACAACTTAGCAAATACAAATTAACATTATAACATTCTGTTTCTATACCAGAAGTTTTAAACCTGGCATCTAAAATGGGTTACATTTTACAGTCTATCCATTGGAAAAGTTGAGTTTCATAAAGAATTCCTTCTGGAGGCATTTTTAGAGGTCACTGACCGTAACCCATGGAAACAGACCACTCTGAACCAGGAGGCAATTCAAGGAGATCCCTGCATCAAATAGCTATTTTTACCTTTCTTCAGCCTCTGATATGTTACCTCAAGATAATTTTTCTCTTTGAATTCACTCTCAAGTGGAATATCAAACTCAGGATGGTCGATCTGCAAAAAGGAGTAAAGAAAAAACTATTTTCAGAAACATTGCAAATGTGAGGATATTTTGGTAATTTCTGCATCATGGAATTTGAAATGCTATTAACTTGCTTTTACTTTTGGAAAATGTTTGCTAAATTCTTCAGAGAAGGATATAGGTTTAACTTCTGCAAGCCTTGGTCTGACTCTTTACTCACAATGCTTCCTTGATAATGGTCTTTCTTTAGCACTCACCTGAATAATATTGGTCTTGGGGTCAAAAGGACTAGGTCCCACATGGACTCTAAAAAATGGAAAGGTGCTATAGTTGCTCATGAGAATCTGAAGAGTTTCATTAAAATCTTTTGTTTCCCTCACACCTGTGTTATGCCATCCACCAACCTAGAGAAAGACAGAAATACTGCAAATGAGAAAAACTGGTTGGATACGTATTTACTTTTTTTTTCTTTTACACCTATAAGTTCAGTCATTCTGATAACTGAGAAGCAACAGAACAAAGAGCACCCAGGGAAACTTGGGAAGCGCTCTACATACCCTCCTGGCTTTAAAATGACCTGACACCTTCCCCTAAGCAAAGCAATGAACTGCAAAATGACACAAGGAAATGGAATTGTAATTAGCAACAGAGTAACGTGTGCAGGAAAACTGCTGGATAAGCAGGAGACAGGAAATAGGTCTCATTTTTCTAAAGTCATCCAAAAAACCAAAAAGGGATCAGTGAATACAGATTCCACCTCCCTTACAAGCAGATTTACAGGTGGGCCTGTAGTCACTGTTCCTTTTGCTGGAAGGTTCTGCATCCTCTTTTCACACAGGGCATAAATGCTCTTTGATGAAAGGAAGATGTCCAACCCTCCCTGGCACCAAGAGGAGTGTCCAAGAATGGAAAGAGAAGGATTTTCTCCTTTAAACAACCTACCCTGAAAACCTTGACTACTGAATGATCGTCTGGTTTATACATAAAAATTTCATCCATCTGGAAGATGTTCCCCAATGTGTGAGGCAGATCCTACTGAACCAAGCTTTTGAGGTCAAACATGATCCCTCTTTGTAGACTTGGTTTTTTTACCATCCTTAAGTAATACATAAGGTTATGAGGAGAAATTCAAGTACCTGACGTCAGAAAATCAATTACTGAAATAGCATTTCAAGCTAGAAGATTTATCACTTAGAAGTTGTAGTGTGAATCATGACTAGGGTCAGATTCTAGAAAAGTTACATCACGAAGGGGTCAATATGACGCTGCCTGCGAACTTTCGTTCTCCCTGCAGGAATTCTCTTGCTGAGGGAGAGGGAACAGCACAAACATTCACCTGATTTAGGAGGTCTTTCAATGGCTGAGCTCCTTGGGATTCTATTCGTTCAGTATCCATGCAGGAACGATAAAATTGTATTGCTTTCTCTTTGGCTGAGCCTCTTACCCCAAATTGTGAACTTTCTGAGGAAAGTAGATTTAAAATTTTAAAAAGCAATTAAAAAAGAAGTTGGGACAGTATTAGAGCAAAGAACAGTTCTAAGAAAATACTGTACTTTGATCCAGAACTTTTTAACAAATACATCCACACTTCCCACAGTGACCCAAAGCAAGGGCCTTTCTAGTGCCGTGACTCTTCCTGAGGTCAAATATGTGAGTTTCTTTGCATTGAAACAGAAGCACAACAGGAAGTTGGTGCATATCTTGGCTTCAGGCCCCCACGGAGACAGGACACATCACCAGAGTGCACATTCAGACTAGCACAGCAACAATGGCCTGCTTTGACAAGGTAACAAGGTTTGGGGTGCTGTCAGAATTTTAAAGCCTGACTTTCATCTGTTACAGTTGGCAAGAGGAACTAAAATGTTTAAAATGCAGCTACTGTAACATGACATGCTCAAAAAGTAAATCTGTACCTGTAATAACAGAAGAACGAAGAGAGGGGACTCAGTCCCTGTTAGGAATGATTGTGCTCTCAGTTACTACTACTGTCAGCTCTGATCGAGGCAGATGCCGAAGGTAACACACCAATCATCTGTCCCTACCTAAAAGCCTTTTCAGGATCAACAGGTTTTCTTCCAGCAACACATCAAATACATTTAATGATTCTTCTCTGGCTCTGCTTGACTGTTTGCCTTCCCATCTGCTACAGGCATATTTGTAGAAGTTCTCACAGGGGTTTACAGTGTCATTCCTAGAATTCAGAAGTCTTTCCAACAGAGCAAGATCTGACTCAGCATCACAGGATCCTGAAGAGGAAGCAAATAAGAGAGAACTGAGAAGTGACAATGGAGAGTGAGAACAATTACAAACAAAAATCTTTTAGGGGACATTTATCCCAAAGGACTTATTTTTGGCACAAGCTGCTTTGCATGCAGTGTTGAATTCCTTGTAAGGTATTGCTGTATGTGGAGGAAGTATTTTCTCTTTCACATCCCAGGAAGATTGTTTGTAGTATCTAGGCAGCCACAGGTTGGATTATTCTGCCTTCTCTTTCCTCTGAATCAGCCAAATTTAGCCACATGATAAACAAGAAGCAACTGATGGTGTCAATACACGACACAAGAGGACGTAGCACAGAGAAAGTAATGGGATAAAATTAAAACATGTTTTTTTCAAGCATGGGAAACATTTCTCAGCAATGATATTTGTCAAAAGAGGCCAAGGACTTTCTAGAATATCTTGCTTTGATCTATAATTTTCTTTTTCTAAACTGCTTGAAATCACTGGGTATACATTGTAATTTTAGTTCAGTATCTTACATCAACATCAGATCAATTATTTACTGAAATAATCCACCTGTAAATCAAGGTAAGACTTCCCATACAATGATTTCAAAGTAGACATGGGAGAAGGTAAGCAGAGTGGAAATGGACTAGATCTAAACAGTTTTTCCTTGGTCTCTGCAGTGAACCATCTCCAATACACAACAAGAGCTAAAGAAAAAAGCTAGGTAAAGGTTCAAGAGTGCCTTTTTTGGAGCAAGGAATGTCACCAATATAAATGCACCTTCTATATTGAGCTTTCTATATGCAGAGACATTCACATGGACCATTCTGCAGATAGTTCTTCAGCAAATTTGGAAGGCAAATTCGTATTTCTGGTCTATACTTACAGCTTCTCTATTAGCAAGAAACTAACTTTTGCTTTTACTCTATGACTGCACTAATCTGTGCTAGAAAACCAGAACTAGACTTAAGTCAGAGATAGAAAGGCAAAGGAGGAGCTCCAAGTCCCAGATTCAGTTCAGTTTCTTGACTACAGACAAGGCAGAACACAATGATGGGGTGCAAGACAACATAAGGCTGTTCTCCCTCAAAATTAGGCTCAGGCATATTAAATAGCAGGCAAAGGAGGATAGGTGTGGAGGATCTTTCCCCACTGTGACTCAAGGAAGAGGTAGAAAAATGTATCTTTTTGATGAAAGGTGTTATGATTACTGGAGATTCTGAAAGTCTGGTTCTTAATACTGATCAGTGGGGGTATGTAAGAGAGAAACGGATCTTTAAAATGGGGTGGATGAGGAAGAATGGAAAAGGATATCTCATACCTAGAGCACAAGTCATCACGAGGTAGGTGATAAGCAATGTAAAGCCAAGGATGGTACTGAGAAGAAGTGCACACAGAAGTAGGCTTTTCCCCTGAAGGCATCGTTCTTTCTTTGCATCTGTTCTCAGCTCCTGGTCACAGGTCTAAAGAGACAGAAAAAATAAAGAAAGAAAATTTCATTTTAAGGTTAGCACTAATAACATACTCCACCTCCCACCTAAGCTACTAGAAAATCATTCACAGAACTAGTGCCAAAGCACCAATAATCATCTACATGACTGTGCTCCCACAGGCTTTCTCACTTCTTAATTTCCCTGTCTTTTCAAGCTGTAACTATTGCACAGTGTTATGAATTACTCACTGAAAATCCAGCTTGCTATGAGAAGACTTCCATGGTTCATTCTGGTTTATGGAATCACCTTGCATATATTTCCTGAAGATATCAAAGCCTTTTTGAGTCTATAAAGCTAATCATAGGATGGCTAGGACTGGTGGTCCTTTATTCTGCCAGAATCTGGCAATCTGAGCACTAATTTCAGATCTCTCCTCAAGAAATGAAGTACTGCATCCTAAGCTCTCTAGTCAGTTCAAATGAGAGAAAAGATTTGTTCTATTCTACCAACTGGAGTAAAGTGTATATTGCTGAGTAGATCTTACATAGAGACAGGTTTTATCTCACTTAAATTTAGTTTTGCTCACAATCTAGGTGTGTTTTTTAGTCCATGGAACAGGCTAGGGACCTAATGAGTACACCTTCCATTTCAGATATCTGTTTTGGAGTTATTTGTCCTTTTCTCTGTTGGCTGCAAAGGAAGCTAGATGACTACCATAGGATACACCCTTTTAATCTACCTGAATACAGTTAGATAAGATGACATTTTCTCTCTTTCTGCATACTTTAATGTACATGAGACTGGAGAGCAGCAGTTTATGAAAGAACAGACATGGGAATGCATGCTGGTAATATATAAGGAAAAGAAATAACTGGAAAAAATGAGAAGTGGAATGACTGAATAAGAGTATACAGTGAGAAAAGGGAGGCAGAAGAGGGGAAAAACCTAGAAGATAATGGAAAACCTCAGCTGTAGCAAACAAGCACAAAATCTTACAGCTGAGAAAGCTGATGGAAGTGCTACTGGGAAGGTCCTACACATCACTGTCAAGGCCTGGCCTGTACTGTTCCCACAGGCTCAAATTTAGCTCCCTGTTCTGTCCTGGTTCTTTAATAAAAGAAATCTGTTTGAGAAACCTTGTCAGGCATTGGAAATCTTTGAGGAAAGGCAAGAAGCAGACTTGGTGCACATGCCCACTTCTTCACGTGCCATTTGCAGCCCTCCTGCAGAGTCTCCATCTGAGCTCTGCTGCAATGGCAGCCATGCCTTTGTCTGGACAGGCATCCCATCAAACTGGATCCTGACCATCACTTACAGACTTGATTCTGCAGGTTTGCCCTTGGACCTGCCTCCTCACAAGGGACTTGCCTGGCAATCTACACTCTTGGTTGACCCTGGGCACTGTCACCAGGCCTGCCTTACACCCCATATGCCCATACTGGGGGATGCACTCCTTGCTTTTTAAGCAATTGCTTCTTGCCTGCCTTGTCATGACTCTCATGTTCCAGATTGTCACCTCTTCTGCCTTTGCTACTCCCTTACATGCAACAGCTAAACTGCATTTGTCACCACACTCAGTAGCTCTGTTCTTTGTCACAAAATTAGGAAACATGGATCTTGACAAAAATCACAAGAAATGGAGCAAAATCTTACAGGAATTATGTCCCAGTATATGTCTCTTCACCTAAGGGAGCGTTAAGAAAATGAATGAGTTTGCTGTTAATCATCTGAATTATTATACTATGTACAACTTCTGCACAAAAACATTAATAGAAGAGAAAACGAAAATAAGCAATACAAAAACAGACCTCATAATTTTATAATCTTTCAAATATGCATTTTATTCAGTCTTTAATAAAAGCCTCTGAAAGGCTTACTCAGCTCCTGGAAATTACTGACAGGAGTTGAGTGCCTAATGTTCTCCTCCTTTAAAATCCTATTCTCCTAACTTCTTCAGGCAGGATACAGAATAATCAAATGGAGAACAAGTGCATACAACTGACATTAGAAGTTACTAAATACAGAACATGGTCATACTGGTAAAGTACAATATAGAAACTACAAAGGAGGAAATCCAAATTCCTTTCATAAGTCCCTGTAGCAAAACACTTGTTTTGCTCCTGCAGTAAAAATAAGTGTCACAAAAGAATGACAGGGAAGTGAGTGAAAGAAAATTAGCTTAGTGGATAAAGGAAATAGAAAAACTGTTCTTTGGCATGCAAGCCTTCACCTCTCACCATTTAGGAAAGAGTGAATGATTTACATTCACAATTCTCCTGACTTCTCTGTTGAAATAAACTTCTTGTTTTTCACATGGAAAATCTGGTCTATTCCTACCACAAAATAACAACACTTTTGCAATTGTTCAATTTGTAATCAGAAGATATCAGTTTCTCGCTTTTGAGTAATAAACAGCATGACTGTGGAGATACTAACAAGAAACTGTAGGTTCAAGACTGTAGGTTCAATTTCTTATGAATTTTTGGTTAACAGCTTGTTTCAGGCTATGCATGATGTTTATTTTGAGATGCAAAACGCATCATATAACAGATTTTTAAAAATCTCTAAGAGAAACAGCACTGCCCCCCCTCAAGTCTCCATTGTGAAACAACTAGAGAAGTACCTGGCTGAGAGCAGCACGCCCAAAATAATAACATAGCACAAAATAAATGACAGGGGATTGGAAATTGTTTGTGGACCTCTATGTAGAAACTGGATTATGGTCTGTGTTATGCAAACCATAAGCATAAAATAGTTCTTCAAACACTTTAAATGTCTTTCTAATCTTACCTCTGTAACTGGGGTGGGATTTGAGAGAAATTGTGGAACTACAGAAACAGAGAAAAAAGAGGAGGGCAGTCATGTTTAGTTCTCCTTTATGTCTTTTTCATGACAACAGCTTAAACAAATCCAGACAGACAAATAGCTGCTTTTTCAATACTCTCACAAAGATACTGACCAGGGCAAAATTCCTGTCAGACTCCTGATCTAGAATGAACTTCACTTTTATGTCACAATGGATGAAGTGGTTCACAGGCACTAAAATACAGACCCGTTCCTAAGGCAGTGATTCTTGGCCAAGGCAGAAGTGTGGATTTAACTAGATGGACCCAGAGCTGGCATACCAACACTTTGAGGGCACAGGATACAGGAACATTACACAGCTCACAGGAAGTGGCAGCACTTCATTGTGGAATGTTTTGAGACCCTGATTGCTTCCTCCAGCATGCTCCATATAAAGATACAAGTGAATGGTTTGAACAAGTCAGTGGAAAAGGATAAAAAGACTTCAACCTCTGACAGGGTTTTTCCTTGTAGGCCTCACTTATGGGTGAGAAGAAAAATCAGTATTAGCATGAAGATGAATGCAATTTCCAGTACAGTGTCAGTTCTTTCATGCTTTTAAGCATGTGTAAATGCTCAAATTTAAGTGGCTTCACTACAGCTAAGTGAGAACACATGGCTGTAAAATCATTAAAAGATGAATTCTAATAATTGTAAATTATAAAAATTTATAAATTTAGTGTACTATATGTATCATCTGATTCAAATGCAAGCAAGACTTAGGATAGCAGAATCATGACAAGTACTGTTATCACTAAAGCAAGAAATGTTTGATACAACTAAATCAACCAAAGAATTGGATTTTCCTTCAGTATCTCCTTTCTGTTTGTGAACCATTCCTGAGTTCTGAAGGGAGGCTGAAGTTACTCTGCCTAATTCTTACTCCCCTTGCATTTCCACAGTTCCTAGTGCTATTACAGAAAAAGAAGCATTTAGTTTTCATGAAAATAAAGTAAATTAAAATAAAGCAATCAAAGGAAGAGAGAACTGAAGTTATTTTTCATAACTATTTACCAGATAATTTAGAGGTATTATTTTGCAGCCAGTAGATTATTCATGAATTACTGAATTTGGCTGTTACCCAAATCATGTTTATCACAGATGGCATATTTTCAGACTAATGCCCCAATATCACAAAAACCCTCATTTTCTTAAATTTGTCTTTTGTCAGCAAATTATTTAAGCACATAAATTGAGCCCATTAAATGCCATTTGAGAAACATTTTAGCCTGTGTTTGAAATAGAGTACCTGCTCACATGAAATATGAAACAGAAAGGCTGCTGAATTATATTCTGGACTATTAAAATTGTAAAGCAAAACCATGGCCAACAAGTAAAATTATGATTATGGTTTGATGTTCATCACACAGAAATTTGGGAATGGATATACAAAACAAACATTTCTGCAAATTCTTCAACTGTTAAAATGCAGACAAGATAAAGATAAGGGTCAGTTTGCATTACAGCCACAGTCACACTGAACACATCACAGTGTAAAAACATACACATATTTTAGTGTTTGTATTATTTAGTAATTCAGAACACTACACTTATCTCTGTTGCCCTTGAATGTTTTGTACTTTTTAGCAACCTTGAGCTAACAGTTCAGTTCAGTGTAATTTGTAAATATGCAATTAAGACTTTGATAGCTATTTATATAAGACATCAAAGCAGAAAAAGGACACCATGCTACATGGGAAGCAATTAGGCTCACCACGTCATTCCCACATTCCAATAACTATGCCTCGCTTATCCACAACTCTTTGTGGGGGGGAAACTACATGTTTCTGTGTACTTTCTTATAATACCTTGCTTAAAATTTTGATATAGAATAAAAGATGTCATTAACATTATTGTTGTTGCTGCTGTTGTTATCATTATTACTACTACTAATAGTTTTACTATTACTATTATGACTTGGTCGGTGCTTCAAACAGTTCTCAGAACGGCCATTAGCACGACCAACAGGAAGGACAAGAACCCCTAAATCATCACACCATATCCCAAATCATTAGTTCTGAGACCCTGACAAGACCTTTCTGGATACAAACTGTCACAAATGCTACCGCTCTGGTCCCCCAAGGCAATAAGCAGTGTAGTTACAAAAGGGACAGGAAAAGAGAGGAGTGCAATGAAGGTATCTCAGCCGATTGCAAGACAGACCCATTTCCTTACCTGTGGAAGAGTGCTCATGCTTGTCACCGGGCAGGTTGTGCTCCTGCAACTACCACAGTTGTGAATTCTGTTTACTTGGTTGCTATCAGTCTTCTGTGCCCACACACTCTGCTAAGTTCGGAGACAATCTCTTCTTCCCAGCTTGACTGCTTGCTGTGGGGAGAAGTGAGAGGAAAAGCTCAGAGACAAACACCCTGAAGAAAATGGGAGGGAGGGAGGGAGGGAGGGAGGGAGAGAGGGAAATGGTGTTTCTGCAACTCCCCACCCACCTTCCCTAACACCTCTACTTCTCATAAAAGGATATTGTTTTCCCCTTCTGTGTCTCTGTGACCCACCTGCCTTTCTTGCCTCTTGGAGCTCCACTGAAATCTTTTTGAACAGAACTATGTGATTCTCTATCTCTCTCAGCCTCTTCTCAACTATTTGCTGTTTCTTTTCTCTCCAGCAGCCTCACTATCCTGCCCACCCAACAAGCCTGTTTTGGTCTGATATTCTCCCTGCCACTAGCCTGTTTCAACCTGCTGCTGCCTTGGGGCCCGCAGGCTTCTGCCTATTGCTAGATAGTGTAGGCTACAGATCCTAGTGCTCCTCCTCCCAAGAGGAAAGGCCAAGGTGCCGACTTGATTCTTGCTCTCTCTCTCTCTCGCTCTCTCATCTGCACCCTAGTGTCCATTCAAGGGGTGAACACATCTGACTCTTTCCCACTAAGAGGCATAGGAAAAAAAATCATTAATTACTGGTCCTGTTTGCACTTGTTCATTGCTTCTCAGGAGATGGCCAGTCTGTGTGTCTTTGCTTATTTAAGGAGGCATAATGGGAAGATTTGGGAGGGAGATTTCTCTGCTTTGAGGACTGGGAATCTGGATTACTTCTCTGAGAAGTAATTAAATTAAAAACTGAGTAGGAGAGTGAGACATTGGGATTTGAGATCTTCTCAAGTGGCAGCTGTGAGCTGAGAGAGGTAGTGGGGACCAGCTTGGTGTCAGCTTCCAAAGTGCTTGAAACAAGCAGAACACCAGGACGGGACTGTTTGCCTCTCCAGGTTGCAAGTTTCTGAGGGGAATATGATATCTTGGTTCACGAGTCTCAAGATAATTTGGTATCTGCTCAGTTGTTCAGAGCTCCTATCAACCTGATTTCGCCCTATTTTTGTAGTGTTTGCATAATTTAACACTCTACTATCACAACAGATTTCTTGCATAGCTGAAACCAGTTATTTACTCCCAGTTCTTTGTAGCATTCAGGTTACTGGTAGCTATATGTTTCTCTATTTACCGAACAGCTATAAATACAGCAAAAAAAGTCCTTGCATACTGACAAAAAGGTCCCCGCTGACCTTTCTTTCCTTGTAGTGTGTAATTTCCCTTCACCTTAACATAAATTGCATAAATTGATTGACATTTGACTTAATGAAAGTGACAAGAATCTTTTGTTAGCCACAACTGAGATCTTACAGTGAAGATGTCTTTGTAAACTATCTGGACAAATTTGTTCATGACAATATCCATTTTTTTAATCTGCCTTAACTGTACCTGAACTCTCCCACCTTCATAATTACCACATTCAACAGATCCCAAGCTATATGTAATGAAGTAAATTTTACTTCTCTTTTCTCTATGAACACTAAGTTTTAAAATTTACCTGGGCAAGGAATTTATTGGCCTTTTTTATTATAAAATGGTTATGATAATTTTGAACACAATGTAGTTAAAATTAAAGCAAGCAATAATAACTTAGCTGAAGTATTCACTTTTAAAATTATGCTTGAGAAGACAAAAAAAGCCTTTGGTTAATATGCTGGGAGGATGTGGTTTGAGTTAATGTGTTTTCATGTATCTGTATCTTTTAAACAGGTACTCTCATCGCCTCTTGATTAAATGGAATTTTACCACATAATTTGGCAAAACATTACATTGATATTGCCACAATACATGGATTGTCCCATACATGCTACCTAGAAATACTTTGAATGTGTGTGTATGGACAATTTTACCAGAGGTTGTAAACTAATCAGGACACATCCTGAAAAGTAGAGGGATCACAACTTCATTTCAAGAGTGCACAGGATGTTTCAGGAAAGGAAACCTGAGAAACACTTCTCTTTCTAAATGAGGAGCATGGCTCTTTGACTTAGTACATGTTTCAATGGTGCTGTGATGCTGAGAAAGCTGCCTTGGAAGATCTAGTGTGGCGGTGACATTTCTTCTCTGGAGGCATGACATACCATAGTAACATTATATGTTGAATCTAATATGCATTATTGTTGGATTCTGGATACTGTTGGAAAAGTATACTCCTGAGTAGCATACTGCTCTAGTGGACACCGGGTTTTGAGTTTGTTAAGTCATTCAGTAAAGTTGAGCTGTTACGGAGAAGTTGTTAAAACTTCTATTAATTCCAAAATTTGTATATCTCTTTGGGAAGAATGTGGATTTGTTTCACACAGATGTTGCCTCTGTGACTGAGGTCTGAGATATCTAGGTATAAGACATATTTTGTCTGAAATTATATGATCCACACTTCAGAATTTTTTTTTTGGCTGTGGTTATTAGTTGTTGCAAAGTAATTCAGACACTGTAGTCATGTACATTTTCAAGCAGAATTTCTTGCACCTGTCAGTGTAAGGACAGAGCATATTTGCATCTGATGGCAATAAGGCTGTAAAGCATATTTTACATTTTCCACATCACCAACTGGATATGGAAATTTCTTTCTAATCACGTGCCACAGGACAGTGGCACTTTCTGTCTGAAAGTGACAGTCTGTATATATATTTAAGCCTTGAAAAAGCTCTGCCTTGGGGGGGATTGCATGATGGTGTGCTGGCATCCTGATGGGGTTTTGAATATACAACCTGTAGAACTTTGGGCTTCTTGAGAGCTGAATGCATGAATACATACATGAAAATGGTTCTATTGTTTTTCCTGCTAGCACGTAGGTTTCTTTGAAGACAATTTTATCACCTATGGAGAACAAAGACAAAAAGTTACCCTGTAAAATTTTTCTAATTACAGAAGCAGGAAGAGGGGCTTAGGGGAGGGAGGGAGGCAGGGAGGGAGAAGACGTCACAAGTAATCCTTATCAACTCATTCCCTTCTTATCTTTAAGGCACATATGACAGCTCTGCTCCCTTGAGTCCACAAATTAGTAAGAGAACCTCTGACTTTTTTTCTCTGTGACAGACGCTTTCTCCTCTCTATACAGTGCACATTGAGCACATTGATGAGCACATTGAAGAAAACAAAAGGTTGGACATGCCTTCCAGCTGTTGCACATAAAAATGTGTAACAGCAATTATCTTTTAGAAACCTCTTAGAATTAAGTAGACATATGATTCAAAGAAATATGAATGTATTAAGTGTGTAAATGTGCATTTGACAGATGTTGTTGCAAGTATTTCTTATGGTAATTTTAAATGGTTAGTATTTCAAATGGTTTGGAATCAAAAGCAGATTTCAGCAAATTATTTTCCTAATATTTGTCCTGAAGTGAAATTGAATTGGAACCTTGATCTTCTATATCATGTGAATAGTAAATTCCACTGCAACAGTTTGGTAGAGTGAAGTTTTGCTTCATGGATTGATATTCCATCCTCAACATTCCAAAATACCTATGTATCGGAGACTGCACAAAAGATAGCTCTTTTAAAAAGAGCATTAGAAAAACATGGTGAGGCAATGTTAATGTCACTGGCCATCTTGAAAACTCTTGTGAAAAGACTACAACTCACAAAGAGACTGTGCTTAGGTTTAAAAAAACCGACTTGTTTAACTCAAGCTCTTCTACCTCAGTGGTACTACCACTGAGCAGTGTGACATGTGGATTAAAACAGCATGAAAGATAATATCCTTTATATGAAAGACTGTCTGCTAAAGGTTAGTAATAATTTTGGTAGCTATGAAAAGCACAAATTTGTCTGAAGACATCAAAGCACTGTAGCACTTGTTACTTTGTTAAAGAAGTTCAGAAAACTGGAGGCAGGACAGTCTGAGAGCCATAATATTCTATTGTGGATTGGAGGACTGATGACAGGATAAATTCCATTTAAACAGCCCATAATTGGAGCTGTCAGTCAGGGATCTGGTAGAATGATCTAACTGCCCTTAAGGTGACAGAGAGGGATCTCTTCTGGGGCAAAAGTGTTCTCAGACTCTCATATGCAGATGGCAGCTTTTCACCCTTTTATCCACCAAAAACTTGCTCTCTCATTTAGCTTCAGTCCATCAGTACACAAACTCAAAGACTCACAGAATGGCTTGGTTGGAAGGCATTCATCCAGTTCAACCATCCCACTATGGTCAAGTTGCTTAATCTCTTTCCAGGCCTTGAACACTTCTAGTGAGGGGATATCCACCACTTCCCTGGGCAACCTGTCCTTCCAGGTTTCTGGGACATCTTTATTCAGGAAAAAAAATCATTGATACTTCTAACCACAATCACCAGTTAATAGACTTTAAGTTTAGAGGAGGCAGGAAGAAGGGGAGAGACCGAAGTTTGTAACCACAGATTAGCTCAATGTGTGGCCGTTCAGTTAATGAATGGATGAGTGGATTAACTTGTTAAAGACAATGGGGAAAAAATGAGGAATAGCCTGACCTGTGTGTGTCCCTCAAACAAAAGATTCATCATTCCATCCATAAGGAAGACTGTACTCAAACCTGGGCTCCAAGTGGATAGAATGGATACAAGATATGTGAACTCAGAGGTAGACAGGAAGGGTATCCTTGATGACAGGAAAGAAAAGGGGTCAGTTTCACATACTAGGAAAGGAAAGTCTCAGAATAAAGGGTAGGAGGGTAGAAAAGATTAGGCAAGAAAGACAGGAGAAGTAGTGAAAATAAGAATGGCAGAAACACTAAAGTTGAAACTAAAAAACACCTTATTTTTCCCTGTCCTACATGAATGTACATGAGTTTCCCTGGTCATAACCCTGTCCTACATTAATGTCCTACATTAATATCTCATTTGTTGCTTCATTGGGCACAACCTCTAAGAATAAATAGCATGATTAGAATATATGGCAATTTTATATATATATATATATATATATATATAAAACAATTCAGGCAATTGTTAAAGATTCTGTAGTTTTTTTGTAGCTACTGTACCAGTGAGAACTTGACTTTTTTTTCTCTGCATCAGGGTAAAGACTGATATTAAAAAAAGATTATTGTGGTTGTATATCTTTTTACTCATTCAGACATTCACTGTGAAACCATTCCAAAATACCCATGAGGCATAGTTTTCCATTCAGAAAAGCAAGTCCTAGCTTCTGAAACATTTATCTAACAAGAAGAGCTAAAAAATAATAAAAGCATGAATAAGCAACCACACAGCCTTCTACTGAAGAGGCATGCTAAGGCAAATGAAATATCTGAGACTAGCAGACTGCCAGAGGGCTTCTCTTAGAATTGAATGTGTATCAGCTCTTGCTTCTTCACAGTGCACCACCTTCCAAAACACATCCTAGAAAATCATTTTCCATAGCTCTTTAAAGTGCTTGCTATCTGCTTTGTTTTTCTCAATTGCTGATAGGCTGATTTAAAGGGATATTTCCTGTAAAACTCCATTTTGTTTCTGAAAAATGACTATAACAAAAATACCCTTTCATATGCAACATAATCAAAAGTGGTGAATTTCATAATATAAAAGCTATGTCCTGTGCTTTACTATATTAGCCTTATGGATATAATTCAGATGAAAGACAACCTTGTGTGAGACGTGGAGTGGTACCTACATATGAAAAAACTCAAGCTAATTGCTGTGCTTGGTAACAGCAAAATAGAACAAAGCCTTATAACCTAAATTATGTATGTGAGGTGAAAATAGCATTGAATTTCAGAGATTATGGATCTATCACACAGCATTGTTTATATTTCACATCTAGATTCTTCTGGTGCAGAATCACTTGAATCATGAATGTTACAATGCAATAACCACTTCACCACAATTCAGATTTATGTCTCAAAATGTGCATTTTAACTGTAATGCTGCAACAAGAAACTATATGGAAGCATAGCATTTACAGCTAATTTCAAAAGTATATTAACTTCATGGCCATCCAAAATACTTCAGAAGGTATCAGCAAGACATTGTTTTTAAGTTTTTTTTTTTTTGGTAGAAAAAAATACAGTAATTTCACAATTATAAGCCGCACCTGATTATAAGCCGCACTTCCGGGTGTTGGCAACTTTTCGTTCTTTGACCGTATATAAACCACACCTGATTATAAGCAGCACTTAAGTTCGCAGCGAGGACCTGTGTGCAACAAAGTACCGAATTAGTAACAATTGCACGATTGTGGGGTTTACTGGCAGGTGCTCAATTTGCAAACATTTTTCACGGATTGGGGTAGCCTTTAAACGCAGTCTAAAAACTAAAAAATATACAGAGAAAAATCACTCACTTTTATTAAACCTGCTGGCTCTGCTCTTACCCAGGTGAGGGGAGGGCATGGCCCAGGGAGGGTAGCAGGGCCGGGCAGGGTGGGGAGCGCTGCCGGGCTGCCCAGGGCCAGGGAGTGCTGCCGCTGCCCCACCGCTGCCCCACTGCTGCCCCACCGCCTGGGGCTGGGTGGGCTCTAGTTTGGCTTTGGGCTGCTGCGGGTTTGCACTTCTGCGTTGGGAAATTTTCAAACTTTGTTCATATATTGGCCGGTCCTGAGTGTAAGCTGCACTTCCGGGTTGGGACCAAAATTTTAGTCAAAATGGTGTGGCTTACAATCTTGAAATTACTGTACTTAAATTCATAATATCTACCATTAGTTACATATATGTACCAGACAGTGAAATGTCATCAGTCACAAAAATTCTCTTTGGTTCAGCCCCTAAATCTCCTGTCCCCATTTGTGTTTTAGATCCCACTTAGATACTAAATCTCTTCATATACTTTGCAATATCACAAAGTAATGCTTATGAAATCAAAGGCTGATATATTAAAAAAAATTAAAATCACCTCATCTCTCCTGAGCAGAACCCTCAAGTTCTCTCTTCTGTATTTCCACCACAATTTCATTTTATGTCTCTTCTTCTTGCCCTTTTCATCCTCCTCGGTATCTCCAGTTATTGCACTGTTTCTCGGAAGTTGAGGCTTAAATTCAGGATTCTGGAGATTTCAAATTCCATTTGTATCTTTGATTCTGTTGTAATATGTAGTTTTGCATCATCAGGTAACTTGCCAGTGCAGCTGTAAATTGGAGTTGTTTGCATTTGCCCAGCAATGTGGCATATTTTGAACGGAACTAAATCATTTCCTGTGTGACTATGAGGTATTATTAAGTACCAAACACTTTGGTTCACTGAACAGCCAAATTAGCTGGGAAAGATTTTCTCCTAGACTGATTAAATGGAAACAAATGTATTTTTAGTAGTTTTCTGTATAGTTAGATGAATAAGCTTTGTTTTCATTCACTTCTGTTCTCCAAGGCAGGATCAGCTTTCCCTGTGACACTCCTGCAGTTTCTTGTTCAAACCTTTTTAAAAAATTTGCAATGAAAATATATATGACTTTTTTTTCTCTAAGTTTTAATACAAATGGTAAAAAGGATTTGGCTTTGTAATTATGAAACCAGGCACTCCTTGTCCTCTCCATAAGGCACTTTAAGAAAAGTTTATTCCTGTGTCTTCAGAGTTATTTTTGCATGTTTGTTAGCCCTTTCTAAACTAAAAAAGGTTGTTGCTTCCAATTCCAACACAACTTTATTAGAGCTACATACAAGAGTACAATGCCTTAATTTATAAAACAAACAAAAAATTTTGCTTGCATCTCCCAGCATGGCATTTATTTTTATTACAACTTTCTTCACAAATTTATATATGCATGTGTTTATTCATATCTGTAGGCATTTGTCCATATTTCATCAGTCTCCAGTTTGCCAAATTGATTTCAAATTCTGAATGTGTCTTCCAAAACCCTGTGGTCAGGCTAAGCTGGTGTTATGTGTAGATTTGGTAGTGTCCAGTCACCCAGAAAAATAAAATTCCCTTCCAAATTCTGGATGCAATATTCCAGATACTACATTAAAAAGTGTGAAGAGAACCACTTTCCTGAATCCACTGGTTGTTCTCCTAGTAAACCAGATTAGAGTGCTGTATACTTATTCTCTAGACATTTACTGAACTACTTTATGTACTTAACTACAGTAATTTCACGTCCATAAGGCGCACCGGACTATAAGGCGCACCCCTGGGAGGTGGCAAATTTCACAACTTTGTAGATCATATAAGGTGCACCGGACTATAAGGCGCACTTTTTTTTTGCAGTGAGGAGCCGCGCGGTGCACAACGAAGTAACAAATTACTGGCAGGTGCTCAATTTGCAAACATTTTTCAAAGATCGGTGTAGCCTTTAAACGCAGCCGCAGGCACCCTCCCCGTGCAGTGGGCCCCGGCACTCCCGCCCGCCCCCGGCGCTGCCTGGCATGGCTCCTGTCTCCCAGTGTGCGACCGCTCTGCGTCCCGGCTTCCCCGTGGCCAGCAGCGTCGTCGTTTGTCACCACTTCCCCACGGCCAGCAGCAGCGATGCCGCTTCTCGCTGCTTTCCCGTGGCTGCGTCACTTGTCGCCGCTTTGCCGCGGTCGTAGGGGCCGTGCCGCCGCCACTTTTCGGCGGCCGCAGGGGCTCAGCCAGCACCGCTTTTCAGCGACTGCAGGGGCTTCGCCGCCACCTCTTCGCCACCACCGCTTTTCAGCAGCCTCAGGGCCTCCGCTGAGTCGCTTTTTGGTGGCCACAGGGGCTCGGCCGGCGCCGCTGCTCTGATGCCACCGCTGGGTGGGTTGTGCTTGGAGCTGTTGCGGGCTCGCACTTCTCGTTCCCTCCACGCCCGGGCCAGGGCTGCCCGGGTTCTCGCTTCCCCCGTGCCCGGGCCAGGGCCGGCACTGCCTGACTTCTCATTCCCCCCGCGCCCAGGGTGGCGCCGCCCAGCTTCTTGTTCTGCCGGGGTCGGGGCCGGCAGCAGCTCCCTCCCTCCCCCTGCAGCTCCTGTCCCCCCTTCGCAACTCGGCGCTCCCGCGGCACCGCCCCCCCATTGCGGCTTGCACTTCTGGTTTGGCAAATTTCGCAACTTTGTCCATCATATAAGGCGCACCGGACTATAAGGCGCACTTCCGGGTTCGGGGGAAAAATTTAGTCAAAAGGGTGTGCCTTATAGTCGTGAAATTACTGTACCCATCTACTGTGGTAGTTAATTCTGATTTCTTTGTTAAGCCCTTTGAATTTACTTGTGTTGAATACTGCTGATATAATTCATTTTGCCACCAGACAGTAAAAGGGTTGTACTGGGAAGGACTTATTGATAAAGTTCCCAGGTACTGCTATGGTAAATATAGTTAGGGGCTCTGCATTGCTTTTGGGGTTTTGGCTTCTGAGTTTCAGAGCCAACTTCCACAGCACAGCTGACTGACCCTTAAAACAAATTGCTGGGACAAGCCTCAGTATTTCTCAGCGCCCCCTACTTTCAGGAGCTGCCTCTAAGCTGGGTGCTCACCCTTGAGCTGTGCTTCAGCTTTGCCTGGGTGTCTCTACCTGCCTAGCTCACCTGGATACTGATCCTGGCCTGTAGACTGAAATTACTGGCTTGATGTCTTATCACAATGGACACATCTGGTATGACTGGACTGCTGGCTGACCCATCACAGAGCTTCTCTGCTATCCTTGCCCATATGAAGGTGGGACTCCATGCTTGACATCCCATTCTTGCCTGCCTTGTGGTGATGCTGACTTTTGGATCTCCTTTCCTTATGGAACAGCTCCTCCTGCTGCTCCTTGACATGGCCATTGTAATCTATGCTTCAACCATCATTTTCCCTGTGGGCTTACAGCATGTTGAGCAGCTTTTGAAATAGTTGACTACTAAGCTTCTCTATATAGGCTTCTAGTTGACTACTTAGTCTTTCTAAAAACTGTGTATGGGGATATATATGTACTTTGTTAGTTGACTCCATGAGGATGGGGTGTTCAGGTTCAGCTAGCTCTCATCTGATCTCTGATGTTGATTTTGACTCGTGAGTAGACATTCTGGAGGATGGCCTGAGAGACTTTTGTCTCCATCTGCACTGTGGGCTCACACTGGGTGCCTGACAATCAGCATCAAGTGAGTAAGGCTGCAAAATGCAATGGAGCACCTTCTGATGTGTTGGCAACCAGAATGTAATACGGTGACAGTGACTGGCATGAAATCACTACATAGAACCTCAAACTGACCCTTTTCAGGTCAAAATGTGTCACTTCCTGCTGTTCCACTAAAGTGCACAGCACAATATGATCCCAGGAACTGGATGGTCATTTTCCACAGGGTAAAGGAATTATCCACCCATTAGAATCTTCCTCTGACTCGTCCTGAAGAAAAAGGTTTGTCCAGTACTTTCTAGATAATTCCTGAGCATGACCATAATTGTGAATACATCAGCAGAATGAAATCCAGCAGCTGGGATGGCAGCAGTGTCACTCAGACTGTCAGTCCATTGCCAGACAGGCTAGACTTGGCCTGGCTTTTGAGGTCTGCAGTGAGTAGAATCTTATGAGTCACCCTGGGTCTCTTAGCCATGGAAACAAAGGTCATTCCCCGACGTGGGTTACCAGGATAACATAAAGTTGCATGAAACAACTGCAAGTTCTCTAGTTTGTTGAATATGGTATGAATTGCAATTTACTAATCGCCAATCAAATCTAAATTTAGCATTATTTCTGTAAGCAGTTTGCTGACTGCAAACTGTGTCCTATTCTCTAATTATACAACATTTGGAGGGTACTGTAGTATGTTAATAACTACTAACCGATGTTGTTCCATTGTTACATAATTTCATTAAATGTCTAACCTATCCGGTTGAAACATCTCCAGCAGAGATGGTATTTATGATATTTGTTAGAGTAGTCTCTATACTTGCTATTGTACTTAGATTCTGTCATGTATGGGCTGTATTGCTGAAAGTGGATGAACCCGTTATCCCGATGATGCATGGATGCTATGGCTCTGTTTTCTTGAAGTCAAGCTAGGGAGTGAGGCTGAGCACAGACTCCTTGGATATGTATCCCTGCCCGTGGTGGGGAGGTTGGAACTAGATGATCTGAAAGGTCCCTTCCAATCCAAACCATTCTATGACTGAATCACCCTGTGATCTGTAGAAAGACAAAAGCATACGGTCAGACTACTCAAACACACAGTTGGTCATGCAGATCACATGGACCGGAAGTACTTGAAAATTTTACTTTGAGAATGCTTTGAAAATTTTGATAATGTCACTATGAAACCATCAGAATTAGCAAGACATTTAAAATCTAAGCATCCAGAGCACAGAGACAAACCTCTACATTTTTTTCAGCAATGTTTCAAGCCAGGTGACATTTAATTCAGTACTTCACAAAATTTCATCAAACCTAATGGCCAATGCGTAGAGAAGCCTCTTTGAGGTTTCTTGCTTCACAGAAAAAGAGAAAATGTCACACAGCTCCAGGGAAACACTTATTCTTCCTGTCATAAAAGCTAAAACTTGCTGTGATAATACACAGAAAGCCATAGAGCAGCAAACTAAAATGCATTGCTTTGTCAGCAAACACTGTTAGAAGACACATAGAAAATTCTGAAGGTTTGAAGAGACAAGTATCAGTACAAATTACATAGTAGAAGAGGATTCCTGAGTAGATGGATGGAAGTACAAATGTTTCTAAAATGCCTCAGATTAAGGTATTTGACAAATTCTGTTTCAATAGTTGTTGGGGATTGGGAGGGTTTTACTCTCTGTCTTTTGTGGAGAATTTTTCCCATTATCATGTTAAGTCTTTCGGGTGGCTCCCTTAGCTTTTAATTGCTCAAGACAAAAGGGATGGGTGGAGGCTGGCTGGCTGGCTGAATGGGTGGCAGGGGTTCTGGGGACCTGGGTGGCTGGTTGTTTTTTTCTAGCTGGGGACGAACTCGCCGGTCCGACGCTGAGGAGAGAGGTTTCTTCTCTGCGGTCGGATTTGCCCTGCACCCTGCACTGCTACAGTCTCCTGCCTCTGAGACCACCGTGGAGAACTGGGACCAAAAAACAGTGAGAAGAGTCTTCCTTCACCCTCCTCCCACCTGGGACACGGCTCCTCCGCCTCCCTGCTCCTGCTGCTGCTGCTGTGGCTGTGAGGGGCCCACCCTGCCCCGCTATCCACCGGGACCGTGTGGAGAAGAGTGTCAGTGACTGGAAAAGGGACTGAGTCTTGTTCTGTTTTGTCACCGATTTTTTCATAGCTGATGTTGTTCTTGTTTGTCTTGTAGATATGTCAGTAAAGAACTGTTATTCCTAAACCCATGCCTTTGCCTGAGAGCCCCTTAATTTCCAAATTATAGTAAACTGGGAAGGGGAGGGATTTTCACTCTCCATTATAGGAAAAGCTCCTGCCTTTCTTCTGGCAGTAACCTGTCCCCTAAATCAGGACAATAGTGAAATAAATTAAAAGCTACCTTTTGTAAACCACTGAAGGGAAGATGTACCACAGAAGCTGAATTCTCAGTAAATTATTTCTTTAATAAAAATGTTATCAGGAACAGCTGTGCTGTGGAACAGCTGCTTTGACTGGCATAAGAGAAGGATTCGGTGGTAAAGTTTCCACCAATTCATTCATTGAATTGGAATTCATTTACTGGAATTCATTCACTGCAATGTTCGTAGACCAGTTTTTACAGCAAGGAAACTGGAGCCAGACCTACAAAAGGTGCTACAGGATATCAGTTTGGTTCATTTCATAAAAACAAGACTTTCAAACACTACAACCTTTAAAATACTGTGCAATGACAGGGAAGAAACAATGAAAATCCTTTATACCTGTGGTGGGTTGAATTTAATTGGCTGTCACATGCCCACAAAGTCTATTAGCAAATATTCTATTACATCTGCTAAAGGCAAGGACCTGCTCTGGTATTAGGAGACCTCATAAACTAAGACATGACAGAGGAAAGACGAGGACAGATTAAGGCATTAGATTTAAAAAAAATCTAGGCATGTAAACCAAAGCAGGACATCAAGTAAAAACCCACAGTTCTATAAACCCCAGAAAGCTGGTCTATAGCCGTTCCAATACAAATTCCTTCACCAAAAAGAAAACAATGTAATTGAATCTTGACCCATTTTGCATGCTTACACAAATCAGCTGAGCTATCAACCCCCAAATCAAGAGTGAGTCATTAACTCAAGGCAAGAAATGCAGATACATGCATGACAGATCCCTACAGGACCCCTCTCTATTTGCATTCCCATAAGCATGCCTGGAATTTTCATCATTGAAATTCTGGACAACATGCAATGGACTCAATCTTCAGTGCCAATCAAACGTGATTTTAAGAACGAAAAAGCCTTGTGCCAGGATATACTGCTTTTCTGTGTGTTGGGACAGAGGAAGACAAAAAACTATGAATGGACTTTCTGGTGAAATTAAAGCCTTGCTTTTGGGGGTTTGGCTGCCTCGATTCAGGGCCAACTTCCACAGTGCAAATGCCTGACCTTTTAGCACATTACTGGGACAAGCCTCAGTGGGGCTTAGCCCCTGCTACATTCTGGAGCTGCTTCTAAGCTGGGTGTTCACCCTTGAGATCTCCCTGAGCTGTGCTACAGCTTTGCCTGGGCCTTTCCACCTACTTAGCTCACCTGGATACTGATCCTGGCCTGCAGACTGGAATTACTGGCTTGATCTTGGATGTGTCTTATCACTCTGGATATGTCTGGCAATCCCTGGCCTTGTGGCTGTCCCTAATTGTCCTCACAGAGCTTATCTGCTATCCTTGCTCATATGTGGGTGGACTGCAGGCCTGACAGTGCTCTCACTGTCTTTGCCTTGCCTGGAGGGGATTCCTTCAACGTGGCAAAATAATTTAATTTATTGCCAATCAATAACAGATTAGGGGAGTGAGAATGAAAGAGCAGCACCTGAAACCTTTCCTCTCCCCATCCACTTCTCTTTACTCTTCCACCTCCTCCCTCCTTGAGCAGGGAATGGGGACTGCAGGGGGGATTCTCTAGTGGGTACAATCTTCCAAGAACAAACTGCTTCAGCATGGGAACCCCACAAGCTGCAGCCCCTGCCAATAGCCTTCTCTATCATGGGATCTCCACAGGATGCCAGGGGGTCTCTTCTCAGGCTGCAGTGTGGATATCTGCTTCAGTGGATGGACTAATGAGGTACTCCGTAAAATTATTTTCCTTTTCTCTGTGCTTATCCTCCAACAGAAGTTTAATGTTCTCCTTTGGGGCACTCAGAACAAGTATGCAAGGATACTTGTGCTTAAAAGTCTCCACACAAAATAAAAACATGATAATACTCTTTGCAGCAGAAATTTGAAAATATATGATGAAAAAAATTGAGCTACCCCAGTATTAGAAGACATCATGGCAAGTATGTCTCAGAAACACTAAATAGATAACAGAGTAACAAAGGGAGACATGAAGGCATCAGACAGAAAAAGCAAATCTAGACATGTAAAGCAGGACATCAGACAGTGGAGTGCAAACCCACGTTTGTCAACACCACAGTTCACCTGCTCCTTAATCCTTCCAATGCACATCCTTTCACCAAAATAGGAAGCATGTAATTGAACCTTGACCCAATTTGCATACTCAGACAAATCAGCTGAGATATCAACCCCCAAAACAACATGTAAAACAGCAGAAATATTAAATGACATTATTATACTGCTGCCCCTGAGATAAATAGGTGAGCATTGCCCACAACAGCTCCTTGGGACTGACAGTGCCTGACAGAACTGAGGCTTTCAGGGGCCCAGGTGAAGCTGAGTATAACTCAGATCTTTTGGCTTACAATGATGACATCATTTGCTCTCCTTTGTCTATCAATTGCTATAATTGAATCCATGGCAGGAATTCTAGGAAATGGAATTATCTTGGCTGCCAGTTCATCAAGCTGCATTGGGAGAAAAACATGGCCCCCATATGATATGATCGTGATCTCTCTGAGTTCATCTAGATTAATTTTGCAGTCATGGACTACTCTGGATTTATTAATGACTATATTTTATGAACCCTCCAGTTATATCGAGCACGTGTTTGCAGTTTCGAAGACAATTTTTACTGTTCTGAACTACTCCAGCCTCTGGTTTGGAGCCTGGCTTAGTGTCTTCTATTGTATCAAGGTTGCCAGTTTCACACAGTCTTTCTTCATCTGGCTGAAGCAGAGAATTGCCAGGCTCATGCCCTGGATGCTGCTCGGATCATGGGTCTGCTCCTTCACAGCAGCAATTCCCTTCGCCTGGGATGTCTACAGCGTGCATGACAACTTCACTGCTCCTCTACCTATGACAAATTCTTCAGCAATGAGAACCTCAAGGAAAGACAATTTGGGTTTATTAGCTCTTTTCTGTAATGCTGGTATAGGTATGCCTTTAATACTGTCTGTTGTTTCAAGTGTTCTGCTGATTCAGTCTCTGTGGATACACACCAGACGGATGCAGCAAAATGCAAGTGGCTTCAGGGACCCCAGCTTAGAGGCCCATATGAAAGCCATCAAGTCAGTCTGTTCCTTCCTTATCCTGTACATCATATATTTTATTTGTGTGCATGTCATCTTATTCCACAGCTTTTCACCTTTAAGCAATGCAGAAACAATCTTTCTTGTTTTAATGATTGCCTGTCCTACAGGACACTCCTTAGTCTTAATTTGGAGCAATCCAAAATTTCAAGAGCTGCCAGCTAGGATTTGGCACCGCATTAACTGTCCTGCATGTAAAACACAGTGGCTTAGCCTGGACTTTCTAGTATAGATCCAAAATTAATTAAATTGAAATCATCACAGGTATAAAGAGATGTTGGAATGAGTAGATTAGGGCCTTGATCTGGAATAATGAACAACATGGCTATTTGCTTTACTTGGGTGTGAGTCTTGTTAGAAATAAATCTGTAAGTTGTCTCCTATCTGCTGTACTTTCCTTGGAAATCACCACAGTTTCTCTAACATAGCAGAGAAACAGGGCCAAGACTCATGTTAAAATGTTATTTCTTGGAATGCTTTAAGTTGCAATTCATGATACTAACAGAACAAACCAGGTTAAGCACAGCCAGGTTAAGATATGCATGGTCACATTTTCTTTATGAATATAAGGCTTGAGTGCTGTTTCTGAATACTAAAAGCCCCTAATGAGGATGCTAAGGAATTCCCAATATTTTCTGAATATACTACTGATCATATTTTGACTCTGGTTGAACGCTAGAAAAATATTTGTTGATTCTAAAGGTGTCTATAAAATTCCAGTATGATTCAGGAAAGAATGACATGATCTTTTGAGCTTCCTGTTCTTGCTGAAATACTGATCTGTGTCACTGCATTTTTGTTACGTCAGAACTGGGGCCTCCAGATGCTTTTCAGCTGCAGTGGGATTTTACACACTTTTAATGCAACTGCCACAGAAACATTCATGATGAAAGCCTTATGTTCACTAAGCCTATCCTGATTCAATGTGTCTGGTTTGGATGTTGTCAATGTGTTTGAAGCAATGTACCCGTAATTGATCTGAGTCTGTTCCTGAATTGTTCTGTTTTAAACTTCAAAGAAATACCAAGTCAAAGGATAACTTGTGTTGGAGTCTTCCTTCCCCTCATGAGAGAAACTGTTTCACAGTGGCTTGCAGGAACATTTTTAATGCCATTGAACAGACATGCAGGAAGTTCAGCACATGGCAGTGACACCCTGACATGCCGCTGTCAGCACCAGTGACACATGCTGGTTCTCAGCTCAGCACCATGAAACACCTGCGTTGGGAGAGTTGGTCCATCCTCTGCCCTTCCCTGCTCCCCCGTCACTGGCCTTCGGGAACAAACCTCAGCTCTCTGCCCACACCAGCAAGCACAACATGTGGGCTGTGCTCAACCCACTGTCCATGTGTGCTGTCCTGCTCCTGGCTGAGCTCTGGGGCACACGGCTGCTCCGCAGAACACCCTGAACAGCTGCTCTCACACAATTTGGCTTAACATTCCATTATTCCACATTCCTGATGCACATGAGATTCAAAACCCACTCCTGTGCTATCTTCCTGCCTCTTTAAGTACATCTGCCTCCCGAAGCTCCCTTTCCATAGAATGATATCTAATACTTACCTTTTGGAATGCTGCTAGTGAACAGAACTATGAGCCTTGCTCAGCTTGTCGCAACTGACATGGATGTGTGAGCCATAGTAGGCTGCATTGGCTAGCATTAGCGGGATTCTGAAAAAGGAATGTAAGAGATAAGAGTGCTTGGTACAAGGTGCTTAGTGTGCTGTTTCATGGAGAATCGTGCAAAATACTCTATGTATCTGGTTCGCTTAGAGCGAGGCATTGATTAAGCAATATTACTTAGTTATAATTAAGCAATATAGTCTAGCTGCACAAATATTATTGGTGCACTCTATTTAGCAATAACTGAAATGGTATATAAACTCTGCTTTGTGTATTAATAAACAGCTTCTTGCCTTCATGCATGCAAATCATGAAGACCCATCTCTTCATTACAACGGCCATCAGTAACCAGTTCACTTACATGAATTTAGGGAACTAAGAGGGAAAGGGGAAAACCCTTTTAAGAGGGAAAAACTATTTCCTATTAAAAACACCTTCTTGAATTTAAAGATTTAAAAATCTTCTCTGAGTAATTCAGAGGAAGAGATCCCGACTTTTTTTTTTCTAAAAACCAGCCTTTTCCATGTGAAAAGACAATACAGTAATTTCACGACTATAAGGCGCACCCTTTTGACTAAAGTTTTCCCCCGAAACCGGAAGTGCATCTTATAGTCCGGTGCGCCTTATCTGATGTACAAATTTGTGACATTTACCACCCCGGAAGTGCGAGCCCGCCGGCATTGGGACGGCCTCGCCGGCATCAGGGCGCCCCCCCCCCCATGGGGAGGGGGAAAGCCACCGGAATCAGAGCGGCTGCCGCGCGGGGAGAGAGAAAACCGTCGGAATCAGGGCACCCCCCCGCACGGGGAGGGGGAAAGCCGCCGGAATCGGAGCAGCTGCCGCACGGGGAGGGGGAAAGCCGCTGGAATCGGAGCGGCTACCGCGCAGGGAGGGGGCAAGCAACCGGAATCAGGGCAGCGGCGGCACGGGGCAAGCCTGCCGGCATTGGGTCACCCGGAGTGCCAGGGGACTCCCGGAGTGTGCCGGCAGTGTGGGGTTCCCGGTGCGCTGGGGAGCGCGTGACACCCAGAGCACCAGGGAACTCCTGGAACAGAGGGCCCCTGGGGACTCTGCACAGAGCGGCGGCGGGCATAGCCCGGCCCTGGGGACGCTGCACAGAGCGGTGGCGGGCATAGCCCAGCCCTGCCAGGTACAGGCAGGCCTGGGGGCCAATGGCTGCCGGGTTGAGGCGGGGCCTCGGCCAGCATGCGCGCGGGGGGAGCTGGGGGCGGAGCCTCGCTGCAAAAAAAAAGTGCGCCTTATAGTCCGGTGCGCCTTATCTGATCTACAAAGTTGCGAAATGTGCCGGCTCCTGGGGGATGCGCCTTATAGTCTGGTGCGCCTTATGGTCGTGAAATTACTGTAATTTGATTAGAGTCCTTAGCTCAAGGCAAGAAATGCAAATATCTATGGGAAATCCCTACAGGACCCCTCTCTATTTGCATTCCCATAAGCACGCCTGGAATTTTCATCACTGAAATTCTGAACAACATGCAATGGACTCAATCTTCAGTGCCAATCAAACATGATTTTAAGAAAGAAAAAGCCTTGTGCCAGGATATATTGCTTTTCTGTGTGTTGGGACAGAGGAAGACAAAAAGCTATGAATGGGCTTTCTGGTGAAATTAAAGCCTTGCTTTTGGGGGTTTGGCTGCCTCGATTCAGGGCCAACTTCCACAGTGCAAATGCCTGACCTTTTAGCACATTACTGGGACAAGCCTCAGTGGGGCTTAGCCCCTGCTACATTCTGGAGCTGCTTCTAAGCTGGGTGTTCACCCTTGAGATCTCCCTGAGCTGTGCTACAGCTTTGCCTGGGCCTTTCCACCTACTTAGCTAACCTGGATACTGATCCTGGCCTGCAGACTGGAATTACTGGCTTGATCTTGGATGTGTCTTATCACTCTGGATATGTCTGGCAATCCCTGGCCTTGTGGCTGTCCCTAATTGTCCTCACAGAGCTTATCTGCTATCCTTGCTCATATGTGGGTGGACTGCAGGCCTGACAGTGCTTTCACTGTCTTTGCCTTGCCTGGAGGAGATTCCTTCAACAAAGAACTTTGCAGATGTGATAGGGGGAAAGCCATTCAGAGCAAGTATAAAAAGAAACTGAATGTGTAGCCAGACATTTGAATCACTGTGCCACAAAGTAAGAAACCCAGTGTCTAAGAAAGTAATGAAACATATCAGATCACATTGTTTTCACTAATAATAATTCTTAATAATATTTTTATGAGAACAGAAAAAGAGTTTCTACCAATACTCAAATAAATTAGTTTTTAAAATAGTGTTTATTTCATCTTGATTTATTTCATTCTTTATTTGAATGTGTTTTACAGTATATCAGTATCTACGTAACATGCACATAGCACATACAATAGTATATGTATGAAATATATAAACAAATATACATATATCTGAGTTGTAATGCTCACAAAGTTTTACTCCTACAGATGTATAATCAAAAAGGTTTGATCACTGACCTAGGCAGTCATAGATTACATTAAGCATTGGGAAATGCAGACTACCCAAAGAAAAAACCTTGAAAATGTCTAAAAATTTCTCATTTGATCACTGCCCACAGATTCTTACTGTACTACTGTGAGCTACTTGTGTCACAACATTTATGAGAGCCTTTGTGTGTTGCCTTCTGTGTTCTAGGCTACAAAAAAGAACGTGAGTCCCGAAATTTTTCAATGAACCCAAGCCTCTCCACTCACCTTTTTCTTTTCAGATGTGGAAAGTGTTTGAATTCAGTTTTTTTAGCAAGTATAACAGAATTTTAAAGGTATGCTTGTTCCATATGGGAGCAAAACTGACTTGATTAATAGTTGTGTCATTACTCCTGTATATGATGTTGTATATTGCCAGATTGTCAATTCTTTTGTCAATTCTGGCATTTTTTCAGGAAACTTGTGAAAAATAGGCAAGTCAAGTACCCTGGTAACATGATTTTCCATTTCTCTGTGCTTATCTTGCCACAGATTTTTCTTGTCCTCTTTTGGGACACTCCGAGCAAGCACACAATGATAAGTAAAAGGCTTAAAAATATCCATACACCAAAAAAAAGTGTGAAAACCCTCCTTGTACAAGAAATTTGAAAACACCTGATAAAGCAAAGGATCTGCCCCTAAATTAGAAGATGCTATGACAAGTATTTCTCATAAAATTGCAAGCCATAATAGTTCAAGAAGGGAGACATGAAGGCATCAGATAGAAAAAGCAAATCTAGACATGTAAAGCAGGACATCAGACACTTGTAAACACCACAGTTCACCTGCTCCACAACCCTTCCAGCGCAAATCCCTTCACCACTGCAATGCAAATGTTTTCACCAAAATGAAAACTACGTTAATTGAATCTTGACTCAATTTGCATGTTTAGACAAATCAGCTGAGACATCAACCCCCAAAAGAATACGCAAAATAGCATACTGCTACCCCTGAGATAAATAGGTGAGCATTGCCCCACAACAGCTCCTTGGGACTGACAGTGCCTGACAGAACTGAGGCTTTCAGGGGCCCAGGTGAAGCTGAGTAATAATTCTGAGCTCCTCATTTAAAATGATGTCATCTTTTGCTCATCTTTTTCTATCAATTGCTATAATTGAATCAATGGCAGGAATTCTAGGAAATGGAATTATCTTGGCTGCCAGTTCATCAAGCTGCATTGGGAGCAAAACATGGCCCCCATATGATATGATCGTGATCTCTCTGAGTTCATCTAGAATTACATTGCAATGCTGGATTATACTGGATTTATTCTTAACTGTATTTTGTGAACCCTCCTATTTTGAAGAAGATATAAATGTAGTTATCAAGACTGTCTATATGTTTCTGAACTATTCCAGCCTCTGGTTTGGAGCCTGGCTTAGTGTCTTCTATTGTATCAAGGTTGCCAGTTTCACACAGTCTTTCTTCATCTGGCTGAAGCAGAGAATTGCCAGGCTCATGCCCTGGATGCTGCTCGGATCATGGGTCTGCTCCTTCACAGCAGCAATTCCCTTCGCCTGGGATGTCTACAGCGTGCATGACAACTTCACTGCTCCTCTACCTATGACAAATTCTTCAGCAATGAGAACCTCAAGGAAAGACAGCTTGGATTTATTAATTCTTCTCTGTAATGCTGGTATAGGTATGCCTTTAATACTGTCTGTTGTTTCAAGTGTTCTGCTGATTCAGTCTCTGTGGACACACACCAGACGGATGCAGCAAAATGCAAGTGGCTTCAGGGACCCCAGCTTAGAGGCCCATATGAAAGCCATCAAGTCAGTCTGTTCCTTCCTTATCCTGTACATTACATATTTTATAGCTTTCACTTTTCTTTTATATGAATTATTTTTACGTTTTAGCACCCCAAGATCCATATGTATAGCTGTAATGGCTGCCTGTCCTACAGGACACTCCATAGTCTTAATTTGGAGCAATCCAAAATTCCAAGAGCTGACAGCTAGGATTTGGCATGACACAAAGTGTCCTGTCAGAATTGCATCCATGTAAAAGATCGTGATTTATCCTGGACTTCCTAGTTTAGTTGCAGATGAACTAATTTGAAACCATAAGAGTTATAAAAAGATAGAAGCTGAAATGGTTAGATTAGGTCACTGATATGGGATTATAAAGAAGGTGGAAATGGTCTCCTATTTACTCTTTCCTTGAAAATCACAGTTTCTCTAAGATGGAAGAAAAATAAGACCAGACCAGAATGTAATCTCTTGAAATGCTTAATGTTACCAATTCATGAGACAAACAGATCAGACCTGTTTGATCACAAGCATGTTCATATTTAATTGGGGCATATTATGCTTGAATGCTGTTTGAGATTACTACAAGCTCCTAATGAGGATGCTTAGGAATTCCGAGTAATATGGGAATATTTTACTCATAATATTTAATGACATTTGAATTGTAGGAAAAAATATTTGTTGACTCTAAAGGTGTCTATAAAATTCTAGTATGGTTCAGTAAAAAAAGACACAGTCTTTTGAACTTCCTTGCTGTTGCTCAAGCAGTGACCAGTGTCAGCGTTCCCAGTGAAATGATGCATTGGAGGACTCGCTAAAATCCTGTGATTAGAGCTAATAGGAAATGTCTCAATATATTCTTGGTACATTAGGACTTCAGCTTCAGAACTCTTTTCAGCTGCAGTGGGATTTTACACACTTTTAATGCAACTGTCACAGAAACATTCATGATGAAAGCCTTATGTTCACTAAGCCCATTCTGATTCAATGTGTCTGGTTTGGATGTTGTCAATGTGTTTGAAGCAATGTACCCGTAATTGATCTGAGTCTGTTCCTGAATTGTTCTGTTTTAAACTTCAAAGAAATACCAAGTCAAAGGATAACTTGTGTTGGAGTCTTCCTTCCCCTCATGAGAGAAACTGTTTCACAGTGGCTTGCAGGAACATTTTTAATGCCATTGAACAGACATGCAGGAAGTTCAGCACATGGCAGTGACACCCTGACATGCCGCTGTCAGCACCAGTGACACATGCTGGTTCTCAGCTCAGCACCATGAAACACCTGCGTTGGGAGAGTTGGTCCATCCTCTGCCCTTCCCTGCTCCCCCGTCACTGGCCTTCGGGAACAAACCTCAGCTCTCTGCCCACACCAGCAAGCACAACATGTGGGCTGTGCTCAACCCACTGTCCATGTGTGCTGTCCTGCTCCTGGCTGAGCTCTGGGGCACACGGCTGCTCCGCAGAACACCCTGAACAGCTGCTCTCACACAATTTGGCTTAACATTCCATTATTCCACATTCCTGATGCACATGAGATTCAAAACCCACTCCTGTGCTATCTTCCTGCCTCTTTAAGCACATGTGCCTCCTGAAGCTCCCTTTCCATTAAATTAAACCATATAGTTACCAGTTCATTAACATGAATTTGGGGATCTAAGAAGGGAAGCTGACAAAAATATGGGAAGGCAGCTCATAGGGTCAGTCATGTGGAAGACCTTTCCATCTGTAAATGACCAGCACTATTGCCATATGAATAAAAATATCTTCAACATGGATTATATACACTATCTACTAAGTCCCTGTATTCTATTGGATCAATTATAAGATTAGTTTGATAAGGATTTGTTCTGGGAAAGGAAATAAAATCCCCTGTAATTAGTAGGAAAATCACAGTTACCGGGAGTACAATCCTCTGAAGACATGCATCTTGTCTGAGAGCAGGCAATCTCTCTTTTCTCTCTTCTCTTTCTAATCCAAAAGTGACCTTAGTCCTACCAGTTTGCAACCTGAAGAAGGTTTGAAAGTCATGTAATCAGACACTTCCAAAACATCTGAACTATTTCCACACACACCTATGCCACATAACTGCAATGGCAGCTCAATTCAAGTCTTGTACAGTGAACCAATTCAGGAAACAAACAAAATTCAAAGCTCATCCTGCTCTAGCACTGCCATAAGGACATCATGCAAATCATGTTGTCTTTTACCCCTTTCCACTGAGCATCCAGGAAAAAGCTCACAAAATTTTCTAGGAAACTGTTCACATATACTATAAAACAATAAGGCCAGCATTTGAAACAACGTCCTTTCCATTAAAAGCACTTTTCTGTATTACTGTAATTTAATGAAGAAAAAAGTCATCAGTGAGCAATTCAAAGAAAGACAGTAGTGCCCATTTATTTCCTAAAGCACAGTCTTTTCCAAGTAACAAACCAACAATTTGATTAGAATCCTTAGCTCAAAACAAGACATGTAAATATCTACATGAGAGATGACTACAGGATCCTTTTCTGATTTGTATTCTCATAAGCATGCCTGGAATTTTCATCACTGAAATTCTGGATGACATCTGATTGACTCTGCTTTCCATGCCCATCAGAACATGATTTAAGAATTGGGAGCAAATGTACAGCTGATAACTGGGCACATTTTATTATGGTCCTTTATTAGCTCTGCATGTACATATTGAAATGAAAGGCAGTAATGGAATATTTATCTGGATAGCATCTAACACCAAAACACACATCTATTAAATGGACAGTTTCTTCACCATAATTCCTTTTTTCTCATCTCAGAGGGGCTTAGTTTGTTGAGAAATGCATGGAAATTGTAAGTGTTACTCACGCCGTCAGGTTGCAAGGGTCTTACGCAAGCTAAATTTTGTTGTTTATTCAGGCCAATTCACTGAGCTCTTTTTGCACCTTTTACTTATGCAGTGAAATCTCTTAGAACAGTAAATTTCTCTTATGAAGGGACGTTAAAATACCTGCACTTAGCTTTTGAATTTTTTTCATCTATCCTATGAAATGGAATGGAACACTATACTAAGCTCAGAGTTGAAAAATGAAAATTCTATTATCTTCAAGTAGTTGCACACATATGTAAATGTGTGTTGAATTAATCTAAAATTCAAGATGAGTGGAAATTTCAGTTCAGCTATGACATCATATATGTGTTTGTGAAAGCCCAGGAGCAGTTAACATCAGTTGCTCAAAATGTGAAGGAAATTTCTGCTTAAGGGAGTTGTCAGCAAATCACTGCTTTTTTTCACCACAGTCAGAGAAAGCATGTATTTACAAGTATATCTTACAATCATGGATTCCCAGCTCACTTATTTTACAGGGGAAAAAAGAGATCTGAATAGAAAATCTCATTATTCAGTGTAACTGAAGTTGAGACTGCTTAAAAAATCACCAGCAAGAGTATCAGTAAAAATCAGACTTAATACTAAGCAACAGCATGACAAGTTCATTGGCAAGGTTCACTCTACTACTTACTAGATGTTTAAGGCACACCAAGGGTAAGGAAGCATCAAACAAGATGCACTCTATCAAAACAGAAATGAACCAAGAACTATCTATGTGTATATGTGTTTAGGTGTGTGTTTCATTGTGTGTGATAGAAGGATAGAAAGGGCAAGGATAGAAAGGAAAATGGCCTAAAACCTTAACAGCACTCAACCTTAACAGTACTTAAACTTTACTTGTACCTTAAACTTGACAATTTTAGCAACGGAACAAAACTTAATAGCATTTAACATAATTTAAATTATACCTTAAATTTAAAATTTAGTGAAGGAATAACACTCAACAGCATTTAACTTAGCTTATAACTTAAAGTTACAGGCCTAACTTACCTATATATCTAAGGGATAAACACCTAAGAGAGCAGCATTTCTCCCATTCTGCCATAGCATATGCACACTTCTATGCACACAGACAAAGTGTCAGTGCAAGGTACCGGTGAACAATTCCCCTCAAAGGTAACAAAATCCTCACTTTATATGCCTTTGCATCTCCTCAATGGGCAAAGGGGTCTCGAGGAGCAGGGCTATCAGCCCAGATTCGGTGATCTCCAAGTGCAGTAAAGGGAAGTTTGCTGGCTCTGAGAGGCCCCTCTCAGAGGGAGGTTTCTGGTCACAGCCGCTGCAGTCCAGGAGAGCTCCAAGAGTCTCCTTTTGGGCCCCTGTTTATAGGCCACAAGTGAGTGGTCTTAATCATAACAATGCTTCAACCTGGCCACACTTCAGGTCAGCATCCTTTCTTTGAAAGTGTGAGGGTAAGGAAGAAAAACAGTTTCCGAGGCTGCTCATAAAGCATGCAGGAGTTCATTAGGCAGCGCGGGTTCCCGGGAGCAGATGGAGTTTCTGAAGAGCTCAAGAGGAGCCGGGCCCAGGCGCTGCTCAGCAAGGTCGAGGCCTAGCGAGCATTTCTCAGATCACAGCGTGGTCTGAAAAGGGAGGGGTGGTGGATAAACCACCACAGCCAGTAAAAAGCTGAAGTGATAGACAACAGCCTAAATAATCTAAGAGGAAAGACCTACCAAATCCTTTTCCAGCCTTCTCTGAACAAACACTAAGAAGATCCCACCGCATAAGAATAACACATGAAAAAACTTGCACTCTCAAAAGTGGGAAGAGAGTCGAAAGGGCAGATGAACATAACACACACTCTTGGTACAGAACCAAGGGAACAAAAGGGTCAGAGAAAAAGTGAACAAGGTAGACTATTGTATAACTGGGTACAAATGCAAGAGACCAGTAGTGCAAAGGGAATTAATTAATGAATTAATTGGTGTAGCTTTCCTTAATTATCTCTTGCTTTATCTCAGCATCCAAGTTTCTTCATCATTTATGTTGGACGTCACCACAATTTTCAACCCCTGGACAAGCAAGATCATCAGAGTCTTTAGCATTTGACACATTCCTTCCAGTCAGGGGCAGGATCATAAGGACACATTATGTGTCCCTAAGGGGATTGCTTTACCAAATCAATTTCATACAACCTCCATAGCCTGGTTATTGGTAATACCTAGGTTGACTCTATTCTATGTGTATGATGCTCAGTTTTTCTGTTGAAATCTCTTCAGACAACAGTCACAAAGCTGATGCAGTTTAATTGACACAACTTGCACTGAATTCATGATTCTTATATTGCCTGTTCTTTCTGGGCACAATATGGAAATGCAAAGAAGGATGATCCACAGGTTCTATTCATTTAACATAGAAAGAGTTAAATGCAGCAACTAACAATATGCAAACAGCTATTCACTGTAGTTAACATCCTTGTGACTACTGGTTAGGCTTTTACAATCAAAGCATTTTAGCCTCAGGTAAGAGAAATGGAAAATCCTATTGCATTTTAGAGGTTTTCCTGGGCATCCACATCTTTGTCTTTTTCTGAGTATATACCTTAAAAGCAATACTATCATCCCGGTTTAGTTTGATTAATGCCTATATACAGATGATACTTGTCAAATGTGACATATAACTTTAACATACTATCTTGAAAATATGCCTAATACATTTTTGCATAATAAAAAAATTATAAAACCCTCCAAACATTCCTAAAAAGTGACTAATCACATCTGATGCTTATATTTTCAGTGCTGAAATTATTGCCTTTAAAAATATAGTCATTCTTCTATATTCCAAATATGAAAAATTAAGGATTCACTTAGCCATACATAACTGCAGACCTGGCAACTCTTGAACAGATTTTCTACTTTATGTATCAAGACATGAGACATGTTTACTGCAAATTCCATTTTCCTTGACAGAAGATCCTGCCATGCAGAAAGAGCACAAAAAGTATTTACTTCGATGTCTTAATTAAGAGGCTATTTTTTACCACACATTTTAAATTAATAAATAGATATTCACAAAGCAAATACACTTAGCTTGCATCATTTCCTCTGTCTTTCCATCTCACATGCACACACACACTCATAGTAACCTGCAATTTAATTTTAAAAGGATAACATATTTAAATTATTAGCAATAAATGATCACCAGTGCTGAAGGAAGTACAGTAATTTCACGAATACAAGCCGCACCGATTTGACCAAAATTTTGGTGGAAACCCGGAAGTGCGGCTAATATTCCGGGGCGGCTAATCTATTAACAAAATTCTAAAAGCTGCCAACACGGAAGTGAGAGCCCGCGGCAGCCCCAAGCCAAGCTGGAGCCCGGCCGGCCCCGGCAGAGGTGGGAAAGCCTGGCAGAGGCGGGGCCAGCAGTGTTGGGGGCGGGCGGCAGAGCCTGAGCCAGCAGGGCGGGGGAGCCCGGGAGAACTGGGGCTAGCAGTGCAGGGGAGCATGGCAGAAGCAGGAAGGCCGGCGGGTGGGGCTGCCTGGCAGCGGGGGAAGCCCAGCAGAATCGGGGCCAGCAGCATGGGGGAGCCTGGCGGTGCGGGGGCCTGCAGTGCCGGCCAGGGCAAGGAAACGCGGCGGCGGTGCAGACGGGAGGGGGCGGCCGGCGAGCCTGGTGGCGGCGGCGGCAGCCCTGCCGGCGGGGCGAGCGAAAGCGGCGCTCGCGAAAGCGCCGCCCGGCGAGCGAAAGCGCCGCCGCTCGCGAAAGCGCCGCCGCGAGCCGCGAAAGCGTCGCCGCGAAAGCGCCGCCGCGAGAGCGCCGCCGCGAGCCGCGAAAGCGCCGCCGCGAGAGCGCCGCCGCGAGCTGCGAAAGCGCCGCGGGGCGGGTGCGGGGCGGGCGCAGCGCGGGGCGGGCGCGGCGCTCGCGAGGCGCGGCGCGGGGCGAGCGAAAGCGGCAGCGGGGTGAGTGAAAGCGGCAGCGGGGCGGACGGCGAGCCCGGCGGCGGCAGCCCTGCCAGCCGGGCGAGCGAACGCGGCAGCGGGGCGGTGCTGACGGGAGAGGGGGGCCAGCGAGCCCGGCGGCGGCGGCAGCACCACCCGGCCAGCCCCGCCGAGCCGTGGCGCTGAGCTGGGCCACCCGGCCCCGTCGGCAACCATGAGCGGGCCGAGCCTGCCTGGCCCCGCCCCGAGCCAGTAAAGCCCGCTATGCCGCGATCCTCTTACTAATTGGCCAATTTGTGAAAGCTGCGCACGGATTCTCGCGACGAACGAAAGTGCGGCTAATATTCGGGGTGCGGCTTATCTATTGACAAAGACAGCAACATTGTCGAGGCACCGGGGGTGCGGCTTATAATCCGTGCGGCTTGTATTCGTGAAACTACTGTAAATATGCAAACATTGCAAGCAGCAGTAGAATGTTGATTAATGAGTGATTTGCATCCCTCAGATCACATCTGAAATCCCTTTCTTAAGCTGTGGTGTTTTGCTGGTTTGGTCTGGAGAAATTGTGGGTCTGGAGACCAGCTATCAGAGATGTGGTCCACTGTTTTTAATTTGTGCCTTCAAATTCAGGCATGGAAGATTTAAATATTCAGAGGAAAAGTTTAGAAATCTTATCTTACAAGAAGAGATAAACACAGACATACATGTCACCTGGTTCCTATTGAAACTTGAATAATTTTGATTTTGAGAACTGAGATGCTGGCATTTAATTAATAACTAGATGTGTCCTCACAATTCTCTCAAGCAAAGGTCAGAGCATAATCTGCCATAATTTATGCAAATTTTCAGTGGCCATTGGATCAGTTGTTCCACTATTAGCTGACTGCACACTTATCATGAAGTCCTAACAGTGACCCCAAATTAATTTTAATACACATGGTTTGAATAAATAGTGATTCTGTGATTACTTGGAATTAAGAAAACTTCAGGGGAAAAATAGTAACAGAGAATCATATAAAAAGATTTTTAAATTATTAAGGAAGAATGATACAGAAAGGAACAAGAGTCACAAAAACACCCTGTATAAATGTATGTATAAATTAAAATGTCTCAGATGAAGTGCACTGAAAACATCTACCTTAGACCACAATTGAAAGAAGTCATTAAAATTTTACTTTCAATTTGTTTAACTCTTCATTCAATGGGTCATAAGATTAAAATACAGTTTATTCTGTAACTGAATAACATCTTATCTTTTCTTGCAATAAAAATCATATTGGCTCACACTTAAAGTCTTCCAGAAACCAAATTTTGTCAAATATTAGTATTTCTTTAGCGTCTGCTTTCTTCAAGTGATACTTTTGCTGAAAAATTTCTGACAGACACTTCTCCAAAAGCATTTGGGCTCACAAGACATTAAATATATAACTATCTTTTGGAAGATTTTGAAAAAATCATTCATAAAGATGACATGAGGTAAATACCACTACAGATAACTTCATTTCAGATGTATGTTTAAACCATTGTCAGTTTGAGATACAGAGATTAATCCGTCTCAAAGCTCAGGTTTATCTTAACCACAGGCTAATCTCATTTCTCTAAAACTCAAAATCCCTCCAGCACAGCCTGCATAAGGAAGAAAGTGGTTTCCTTCCTAACTGCTTGTTTTCCTTCAGGCAGCCCCAACTTTACCTTAGCACTTAGCATATTACCTTCATCTCTTAACTCCATCTATGTTTTGTTTAAAGATAACGGCAGTTCAAAGGCACATGTACTTACACAGCCCCAAAACAACTTTTGAAGCAGCCTGTATTAACTTCAAACCACAAGACATGCATTGGGTGTACTTATCTTTCTCACTTTCACAGGCGTTTGGGACTGACAGTCGTAAGACCTGGAGGAAGCCTTCAGAAATATGTACAGCCTTCTGTACAAAAGGTTCATACTCTGAATTGAAACAATTGGGCAAGAGTGGTTTGTCTATTAGTTATCTTGCAGTGAGTGATGTACTTCAAAATTCTGTGTTTCAATGTGTAGCAGTAAAGGTATAAATTTCCCATAGATACAAAAGAACTGTGTTCAGAGGGATTGGAGGTAAAGATTACTGCTGCAAGATGAAATCATGGGGCAGGACAGTGTCCTGTGGGACACCTGATGACTTTTGGATCAACTGTGGCTCTGCATTTCTCTCATAAAAGACCACATGGGGTGAATTTGAATGAATGAACAAGGCCTTTGCATGTGATACCAGAAACCAGATCAAAGAAAGAATGGGTAGGTGCTGAGAGGTGAGTGAAACTCTCCTAAGAGTACATAAGGTCAGGAGACTCTCAGTCCTGCAGATTCACAAGAACAGAAAAATTGAGAACATCAAGATTCTCAAGTCTCTCAAGGCCACAAGCACGTCGTGATACCAGGTAACAGTCAGAAAGTGCCTGAGTGTGAGGCAATAACTGAGCATAATGTATGAATTGTTATCTGCTATTAATAATAACAGCTTGATTCTACTAAAAGTCTAACTAGTAAGAAGTGATCTAATAGATGTTAATTGCGATCTTTTTCTCTCCTAACTTGAATATATCTCATTGTTAGAAACCTCCTGGTGACATCCAGTCTTAAATGTCTTCATAACAATTTATGCTTTTCTTTACATTATATAGTCCTTGTTCCAGTTTGTGTTAACCTGTCTCAAAATACTTAGAAGTAAAAGTCTGTTTTGTTAGGCTGACAATTTTCTGAAGTCTCTTCATTACCCTTTGACTGTAAAATGGACTTTATATTCATCTGATCATTCCTGAAGGCATTCTTTGTATTGTTCCAAATCCAGTGCATCGTTTTGTGTTCAGTTTCTTAAGCAAAATATCTCAGAGTTGTTCTGCTGTTTCTAAGTCAATTTTCCCAGAATCATAGCACCATTTTAGTTAGCAAAGATGTTAACATCATCAAGTCCAACCATTAACCTAGCGATAAACCTAAGGGCCTGTGGCCAAGTGCCTCATCTACATATCTTTGAAATAAATCTGTGGAAGGTAACTCAACCACTACTGTGGGGAGTCTGTCCCAGTGCTTGACAGTCCTGACAGTGAAAAATTTTCTCCCAGTATCTTACCTGAGCCTTCTCTAGCACAATGTGAGGTAATTTTCTTTCATGCTGTCTGTTCTAACATCCTTGGTCACTGGCGTGTACCTGGCCACATGGACATAGTGCCCATAAAAGAGGCTCTGGTCATCAAGTGCCTGTACACTGAGAAAGAGACCTTACTCTAAAGGCTTCCTGGAGTGGGTTTAAAATGTCAGTGAGAATTCAGCTGGTGGACATCAATCAGCAAAGAATAGTGCCAAGTGAAACCACTGAACCTCAGTATAGGAACAAACATGATAATGGATATTTTACCTACCTCTCATTAGCACATCTGTAGTGGGATTTTTTCCCCACCCTGACCACATTTCCAATGGAGTGACAATGACTTTTTGGTTTTCAGAGTTCTGTTTTGGGTAGCAGAAGCAGGATGCTCTGCAAGGGAAGGTCAGCAAGGAACTGAAGCTGACAGCAAACCAGGCATGAGGCAAGACCGTCACAAGAGTTGCAATCCCATAGTACCTGAACAAAAACAAGCTCCAGAATAGGTCAGCAACAGCAGCAAGGTTAAGCCAGCAGTCCAGGCAATCCATACAAAGCCAAGATCAAGCCATGAAGTCAAGTCAGCAGATCAGGGTCAGGTATCAGCAAAGTTCATGGCCAGACCCCAGCCTGGCTGCCCTGTACCTCCAGCAAAGACCATAGGCAAGTGTTTGAGTTCCTGAGCAAAGAACCTGCAGACCCCAGCCTGGCTGTTCTTCCTCTCAGCTCCTTCTGCATCAGTCTGACCCAAGGCTATCCTGTTGCAAAGTTACACTGAACTTGAACAAGCAAAGCCCAATGAGAAGGGGAAGAGGTTGCAAAGATTGGTGTTCTAAGGACCCAACAGCATGGATGTTACTGAACTTGGGACTCTGGATAAAGAGCAGATAGAGGCTATCAGACAAAAACAGGGTGCTGTCAAAGAGAGGAATGTGTGTTCAGACTGGTGTAAGCAGCATTCTGCAACCTGTTCCAGTTGTCAAAATGAGTCAAGTAGCCACTGTTTAATTAACATCAGCTTTTATTTCCCTGAAGTTGCCATTCTAGAGTGAATGAGAGAGGGTAGAACTACCAGCAATGGTCACCGGAAATAAAAAGAAACTCAGCAGAAGAAACAGGAAGGTCTGTAATTTAATCCTAAGGAAATTTTTTTTTAAAGCACTTCTGCCCAGAAAGTTTTGGTCAAATAAAGAAGCCTTAAGCCTGCCCCAAAGACAGAGAGGGTATCATTTTTAACTCACCGAACCACCTCTATTTCTGTTGATTTCTCCCAATAGGGCAGAGAAACTACAGATAAAAGGGATTTTCTTTGTGTTTTTTCCTTCTGAAGTGATTCATAAATAGCCAGTGTTCTGCACTTTCATATTCCTTTGTCAGGTCAGAAATAACCACTTTGTGCATTGCTCTGCCTGTGCCACCAGTGTTGGTCCCACGTAAAACAATTCCGATGATGACATCAGATACACAATCATCCTTCATATAAGGTCACAAGTACACTTTTTTGAATTTTATTGGAGGTTTTGACTCCTTCAGATTGGAGATTAGTCTGCTGATAATGTCTAAAAAGGTGAACAATATTTCTATTGGTTCCTTAAGGTAGCTCGTGCTAGCACGTGAATCGATATATTTCCTCCTTTGTAGTCATTATCAGTCCGTATCAGTGAGATACAGGAATGCCCAGCCAGAGTTTTATCTAGGCAGTGCCTTGAGAGTGAAGTCTCATCCATTTGTGGTCAGGATGGCAACAAAAGGACATCTTTCTGCTCCAGTGCAGTGGTTGATTCTCCTCTCTATTCAGGTCTCCCTTGGTAAGTACATACTTTATTTTGCATAAGGCAGTGAGATTAAAAAAGTATGCAAATTTAATATAAATAGATTGTTATTCTACCAACCTCTAAAGCAAAGTGACAAAAAGGTGTTTAAGTATGTATCTGTATTTGATTCAATCTCCTTGGTAATCCTGAGATATTTTACTTTTGTAAAATTTTTGTATTTTACTCAGATATCAGAGACTGGCCATTCTCATAAGAATTCAAGTCCAAATTTTGTAAACAGTTTAGCTGTACTAAAAACCAGTTGGGTATTCTTGCTACTGTTTTATCTCTCCTGCTGAGCTCTTTGTAGACAGAATTAATAATTCCAGGTCTTTGTTCAACACCAGTTGAAATGATGCAGTTCTACCCTGTGTGTCCAGTGGAATTTGGGTAACACAACACCTCCTCACTTGCTCCTGTATACCTGAAGCTTATCACTATTGGTCTCTCTGCTCTTTTGGAGTTTTGTGTATGTGCTTGATGCTGGTGATGAGAGACAGATTTTGGAAACCTCATTTTTTTTCTCTCTACACATGGAGGTGACATTATAGCATTGCGGTGGTGGTCGCATCCCCATATGATGGGAACAAGACATCACGGCTGATGTTTTGCTATAGAATGGTCCCAGTCTTGAAGGTTCTCACAAGTTGTCTGGATGCAATCAGAGCTCACATGGCAGGGAACAGGAGGCACTCTTGACATACATTTTCATAATATGAAACATTTTTTATTTAGACACCTTTGTAGTCATGTTTTAGTGTCCACTGACCTGTACTGCAGAAATGAGAGTGGATTTTTTCCCACCTACATGTTAACACCAGGGAACAGTAACAAACTGACTGGAAGATGCAGACAAAAGTAGCTTTCCAATGACACCATTCTCAGCACCTCCCCGCCTCATCTCTGCTTTGGCAGCACTTGCACTCTCCATGCTGCTGCAGGAGTTCTGATGCTCCCCAGGCACACAGCACTGTGCAGACCAGTGCAGGAGTCACAAGTCTCAGGGACTAAGCTGGCAATGTGCCCTTAGGCAGCAGGCCTGGGCTGGAAACCTCCTCTTAGGGTCTGGGGACAGGAATGCATGGTGTGCACTCATCCTTTGCCTATGAGAAGAACTGTGTTTTCTGCTGGAGCAAGCAAAAATCTCATGCCTTCTCAGCCAAGCAGAGCACCAAACCACTGAAATAAATGAAGATACTTGTGGGACATGCTGTGGAGTGTGAGGAAATACAAAGTTGCACCTGTACGTAATCATAAAAAATTCACAGAAAAGTGATTACAGCAAATGATAGCTTTTACTAGGAAATATTTAAATTTGCCTATTGGGTTATGCCTTCCTCTGCATCCAGTCTTGCATGCTGTTACATGTTGAAAACATCAGATGTACAATTATTTTAAAATTCAGGTGCACAGAAGTCATACAGTTGAGTGAATAGTTTGTTTTGCTCCTGGATACGGCTAATAGAAATCGGTTATATGGTTATATTAAAGGTTTTAATATGGCTTAATGGTTTTAAAGGTTATATGCCTTTAAAATGTATTAGGAATTCAACTTTTCTTAGAATTTATTTATCTTTTAAATGCATAAATGTTATAGCTGAGAAAACTCTTTTTTTGGAACTATGTTCTTCAAATAGCCTGCGGGATGTTCTCCAGAATATCTTTGTAGAGACTTATAAGATTTATCACAAAAAGATTATGCTCCCTCTGATACAATGTTGCAGGCACAAAGTGGTTTTGTAGCTACCTGAGGATTGTGCTATGCATGTGACTTTCTTATTCAGGAGACTTGAGGAGAGAGGATATTTTGCAAAAAAAAATGGTTTTGGAAGTTACCAATTGTCAGTCACTCAAAAAACCACCTTTTTTTTTTGTTTGTTTCCAAATTGTAAATGATAGGCAGGAAATTGTGAGGAAATCCAGTAGTGTTAGCAAAGAGATAAAGCCTTTGCCTGTGTATGACAGGTAATCAGGTGCCAAAGCCACACTGTCTGCGTCTGATGAAGCAGTTACAGACCACATGAAGATGGAGGCAGAATTGCCTTCCAACTGACTACTGTTAGCAGTTTACTCTGCAATAGGAGATGAAACAATGGTTAGTTTTGGAAAGAAATGGCTGCATTAGCACCAGCTCATGGGTTAAGACTGATGCACTTGCAGTGAGTCGAGAGAAGAATTAGATTTGCTTCCAAATGTGAAGAAAAATTAAATAATCTGATTTCACAATGTCAGACAACAGCAAGATGTGTGATATGTAGAAATGCCTTTCTTTTGAGGAAGAGAGTGAAGGTGATATTTTACATAAAGGATTTTTTTAAAAAAAATCTTACAGGAAAACCCAAGGCTCTTAGTGCAAATTATCTTTTCTCATTTCTCAAATGGCATCATAAATAGGAGATTATCTTCCTATTTTCACTGTTTGCAGAGCTGCACTGCTTTCCATCCACAGTGCTGGGCCTGGATGAGTACTGCAGGTTTCTCTTGGCAGCTCGTCACTGTGGCTGTGAGTGCAGATCAACAGGACCTATGTCCAGGCATGGCTGTGCCAGAGTGGAACACAGATGCACCTCCCACATAGCACAGGCAGTGAGAGAAGTTCCAGGTCTGTGCTTGAAGCGGCCCTTGGGCAGAGCATGTGGGTGGAAAACCCAGGTGGGGAAGGCCAAGGCCATTAAGGATTCTTAGTGCACTCAGGACATTGACAGTTGGATCAAACCAGTCCTGTAAATGTTTGCTTTAATATTCTATTGTATGTGTCAGGTCTTGAAACTGCAAAAATTTGTGACCAAAGTTATTAGGCTTCTTATGTGACTGTCCTGTAAACCTCCTTTAGCTATGTGGTCAATCTGAATAATCTCCCAGGCCCAAAAGAAGCTGCCATCTTTCTTCAGAGATTTACCTGTTCCATAATATGCTGAAATGCAAACCTGATCAAACTGAAGACAAAAGTCAGACATAGTGGCCAACTTCTTCCTGTTTCCTTTGCACGTATAGCTTGTAGTTTGTCGTTAACCTGGGAATACAACAGTCCTGCATGTGGTCTTCTACTATTTGATTTTCCACCCATTTCACGAGTATCCTCTTTCATGCTTCAAACAGCAGTGACTTAGATCCAGCTGCTAGTGAGGCTAACTTTTAGTCCAAAACCTATGTAATACTCACATACAAATATGTACTTACACACACCACAGCTGTACATGGCTGCCCACACAAATGGAAACATGCGACATGTGACACATGACACAAACATAAACAGCACCAGTGGCCTCACAATGATCCATCTTAACTTCTGTAAGGCCTTTGACATGGTCCCACACAACAGTCAATAATTAATTATTTAATTAAATTGGACATATGTGGGTTTGACAGACAGATTATTCAATGGATAAGAGAGATCAATAACAAGTGGTGTCCCTTAGGGGATGGGATGTTTCCAGAAGACACCAAGCTCAGTGGTGCAGCCATTGAGGGAGCGAATGCTATCCAGAGGAATCTTGACAGGCTTGAAAAAGGAGCCTCATCCCATGAAGTTCAATATGGTCAAGTGTAAGGTGTTGTACCTGGCTTAGGACAACCATCAGGATCAGAATGGACTGGAGGAAGTATGGCTTGAGAGCAGCCCATGGAGAAGGACTTGGGGATAGGGGTGGGGATAAATTGGACATGAGCTGGCAACGTGCCCTTGCAGCCCAGAAAGCCAACTTTGAGCTGAGTCTTCAAGTAGATCCCCCGACCTCACCACCTCTCCAGTAGCTGGTCTGGCCCCTCTGGTCCCTCTGGTAGCCAACTCCTCCAGTTACCTCACTCCCAAAGACACACACACAAACTTGGCTTCCAGGCCAATTAACTCACAGGATAACGAAGTTTGATCTACTGTATCAATCATACACTGACAGACAGTCCCCTCACCCACTCCAGCTGTCGGTGTTTATTGTGGCAGGCTTTGTGAATCACAAAACAGTGACATTACTCTGCATCTCCCAACCCTGATAACTCAGTAAAAGAGAAAGTTTGCCTGTCATAAGAAATAATTTACATTTTAGTAGCACAGCCAGTTCAAACTTGTAAATACAGATATAACTCTTGCAAAAAAATGCTCTTTAAATTGGAATTATTAGGAATGGTGAACCAAGTAAGTCTGATGTATGAGTAAATTAAGAGCAATAATGATCTCATTAACATCTGCAAGTGGTAATCATGATTAAGCTCTGTCCTTTCTACAACCTTGCTCTGTCTGAAGGTGCTGATGAATTGAGGCTGTCAAATGGAACTGGCCCTTGCTCTGGGAGAGTGGAAGTAAAACATGAGGAGCAGTGGGGAACTGTGTGTGATGGTGACTGGACCATAAAGGATGCTGAGGTTGTCTGTAAGCAGCTACAATGTGGATTTGCTGTTAAGGCCCTAAATCGAGCTCCCTTTGGAGAAGGAACTGGACCAACGTGGTTGTACCGAGTTGATTGTCATGGTGATGAACCTGCTCTCTGGAACTGCACACATACAGGATGGGGTGCTTTTACCTGCCCTCATTATTTTGATATTGGAGTGATCTGCTCAGGTAAGAAGTGTTCCAATCTTGTATAATAGAAAAAAGATACGAGCCTGGGATCAAACTTTGTCCTAGTTGGATAAAGCCAAGTATGTACTCCCTTTACTCATCTAAATCAAGTTGCTCCAGCATTAAGTCTTCTGCTGACTATGAGCAAGCTGACTTTACCTGGGCACAGCAATGACATAGAATGAACATATTAAATGACATAGAACAGAAAAAAGAAAGCACTATTTGTTTCTACCACAGCTCTCCCAGGCAACAGGAGAGCAGTACTGAACTTGTCTATGATCAGGAATGGGGACTAAAAAAGCAGCTGGAGGCAGAGAACCAAGAAAATGCAGTGTTATGTCATACAACTGCCCTTCTTCTCTAGACCTTCAGTAAGCTGAGACACAACAGTCTGCAAGGGCAAAAAGAAGTCCAATATCCGTTTGGCTGCTTCCTGTGCAAGAGGGACATGGTTTTACTCTTTGGGAAAAAAAAAAAAAAACACTCCAAGAGGTTTTTCCTTCCCACCTTCAGAACTTTACATTTGTCCTTTTTTGATTTTTGTAAGGTTCCTGTCAGCCCATTAGTCCAGCCTGTCTAGATCTCTGAATGGCAGCTCAGTCCTCATAGTTACAGTAATTTCACGATTATAAGCCGCACCATTTTGACTAAAATTTTGGTCCGAACCCAAAGTGCGGCTTATAATCAGGTGCGGCTTATATATGGACAAAGAACGAAAAGTTGCTGTTTTAGTTTGGAGGACAGGTGTCTGCTGAGAAAGGCAGGAGTTTCTCTTTGAAATGGAGAATGCAAACCCCCTCTCTCCAAATCATTATAATTTTGAAATCAAGGGGCTTTCAGGCAAAAATATGGGAATTAGGAATAACAGTTCTTTTCTAGGGAAATTAAAATAGAAATACAGTACTACAAAGAAACAAACTCCAAACCCTGACACAGTCAGAGTACAACCTGACACCGTCAGGCAGGGTGTTGGTAGCAGTCCCATTAAATGGTGATTGCAGTCCCCTTGCAGTGACAGATGTGGCTCAGTTGGAGCAGTGCTCCTGCAGAAGGTGCAGTTTCCCTCTGGAGGTCCAGTGGTGATGTGGAGAAATCCGGTTTTCCTCTGGAGTCCAGTGGAGAAAGGGGCTCCCTTAGTGTCCCAAAACCTCTGTTTTTATCTTGGTAAGAAATGCTGGACTCTTCCCCCTGGCTGGAGCAACTTTCAATGGGATGAAGTAATTTTATCAGTCACGCAGTGGGACTCAATGGGCCATTAGCAGACAATGACTCGCTGGAGGAAGGATGGGGTGTGAAAAGATAAAGAACAATGCCTTGCCTGGTTTCAATGGATGGCCCATTAGCAAATTATCTGCCATTGAGATAAGGATCACTGTCCCCACCCTCAACAGATGGTGATAGAACAGATACCTTTTATCACACTCTGTATTGTAACATGCGTCTTATAATCAGGTGCGGCTTATGTATGGACAAAAACCAAAAAGTTGCTGAAACCCAGAAGTGCGGCTTATAATCAGTGCGGCTTATAATCGTGAAATTACTGTATCTCCCCAACCCCGCAAAATCGTAAGAGTGTACAGTAAATTCCCGAATACGAGCCGCACTGAGTATAAGCCGCATCTCTGGGTGTTGGCAAATATTTCGGTTTTTGTCCATAAATAAGCCGCACCTGAATATAAGCTGCTCTGTTGTTCGCAGCGAGGACCCGTGTGCAACAAAGTTGCCAAATAGTAACAGAACCACGGCATGGCGGGGTTTACTGGCTCAACTAAGGTTGTGCAGGCTCGGCCCGCTAGGGGCAGCTGATGGGGCCAGGTGGTCCAGCTCGGTGGTGCCGCTCGGGGCTGGCTGCCGCCTCTGGGTTCGCTCGCCCCGGCCCTGCTCCCGCCGCGGCGCCGGCCGGGCACAGAGAGCGTGCCCCGCTCCTGCCGCGGCGAAGGCCGGGCACGGAGCACCCCCTGCTCCCGTCACGGCGGCGGAGGGCGGGGGCAGAGCCCCCCGCCCCACTCCTCCCCGAGCCACGGCAATGGCGGTGCGGCCCCCCCCGTTCCTCCCCGAGCCGCGGCAATGGCGGCGTGAGCCCCCGCCGGCTCCCCGGGCTGCGGGGTCCCCCCGTCTCTCCCCCAGGCTGCAGCAGAGGAGGGAAGAAGAGAGCTCTCCTGCCTCTCTCCCTGCCCCCCGTGCTGCCTGCAGGGAGCCAGGGCAACAGAGTAACACTGTAACAATCGCGGAATGCCGGCTTTTACTGGCAGGTGCTTGGCTCAGTGCCCTGGCTGGCACGTCTGGGGTTGTAAATGTCAGAAAATTATTCACATATTAGCTGCCCCCGAGTATTAGCTGCACTTCCGGGTTTCCACCAAAATTTTTGTCAAATTGCTGCGGCTTGTATTCGTGAAATTACTGTACTCCATCACCACCTCCATGAAGAGAAAACACTGAGCAGAACAGGCCCCTGGAAAGACCCAACAAGTGATATTCCACTTACTGACAGTCTTTAGGTAGAGTGCAACTCACTAATGACTGAACCTGACCATTCAATCAGCTGCTTAACCATGTTGTCCTTCCAGCCAGACAGTAACAACCTATTTTTGAACATAAGAATATTGTGCAAGACAGTGTTAATGGCAGTGCTAAATGTGAGGTAAATGACATGCTGCTGTCCCCTCATCCATAAATCCATTTTAATCAGAGAAAGCAATATAGTGCCACAGGCATGATAAAACCATGCTAGCTCTTCCCATTCATCTCCTTTTACCCACAAATTATTTCCTAGAAGTCTCACTCCATGTTTTTCCAAGTACCAATGTAAGGCAGGTCAGCCTGTAGATCTCCAAACTGTTTTTTCAGCAATTTCTGAAACTGGGTGCAGCATTTCCTGTTTTCTGTTCCTGGGGTGCTTCAGCTTCCTATTCATTGAAATAATGAAGTCTCAAGGACAGACACTAGTAAAAGGCTATTTGTCTATTTATCTATTTGGGGATTGCTACTTCTCAGTCATTGGCAAATGTTCAAAGCTTCCTTCCTTCTTTCCCAAGGATTTAGTGTTTTCACATACTGAGAAGTAAGCCATGTCATACACCACTATTTTTTTTATCAGTCCTGTATAGGAATTCCCACAGTCACAATTAAAAAGTATCAGGGGTCCTCATAGAAGTTAAATGTGTCTTGCCCATTAAGATACAGGAGTTATAAAAATAGGTCAGTACAATCTACCCTTGATGCTGCATTTCTTGTTTTTTGGGTTTTTTTCCAGGCTTCTCTGATCTGCGTCTGACTGGAGGGGACACTGCCTGCTCAGGACATCTGAAAGTAAAGCAAGAAGAAACTTGGGCGGCTGTCTGTTTCTCACACATTGATTTCAAAACTGCCTCTGTTATATGTAATGAGCTAGAGTGTGGCCAGGCTGTGGATACCTTGAGAGGAACTCACTTTGGAGACACACATGAACTCATCTGGCAAGAAGAGTTTCACTGTGTAGGGAATGAGACCCACCTTGCAGACTGTCCCAGGAACATACACCATACTAGCACGTGCTCTCATGATGCCACCATTGTGTGTTCAGGTGAGAATTTGGACTGATGGGCATAATTCACCCATGTCCTATATGCCTTCTTTCTGTTAACCCCCAGTTCAGGGCATCTGTGCACTTCTGTAGTCCTCAGGATCCTCACATGCTTCCCCTACCATGTCTTGAGCCATCCAAGAGGGCTAAAAAATACCAGAGAGCGGCCCCACAATGTCTCATTCATTCTACTGAGAGTCTCATCTAACATGGGCAGTTCTAATCACTTCACTACCTCACAGAGACCTCAAAAGGGCTGTTATTTCTTTTATGCTATTAGAAATATGCACTAAGAATGCTCTACACATCCTTCTCTTATGAATAAAAGGAAAAATGGCCAGAGCAGACAAGCAGGAATACTGAGACAATTATTTTTTCCTGTGGTGCCAGTGTGTATGCTAATCCCTGGCACTTCATGTAATTATAAAACTGGAAGAGGTACCATATCTCCAGAAGGTTGAAGGAGGCACAAGTTACAAATGTAAATTATTTAAAATAAAATTTAAAAAAGAAAAAGCTGTCAGAGACCTAGATGACTTTCATTGTGACTGGAAGGGAATATTATTTAAGAACTCACTACAGTCATGGCTGCTGGGGGTTCTGAATACAGCTATGTATTGCCACCCACTGAAAAAGTGAAGATTAGACCTAACAAACACAACTTTTTTCCTGAGGCCACAGTTCTAAAGGGGTAAACTAAACCCAGGGTAGAGCTGTTGGCAACAGTCTGACACAAAAGAAGCCTGGAAAAGGGCTGGAGTTTACATCCACTTCCTGCCCAAAGGGCTTCAGTCTGTTTCAAGACTGCCTTGAACACTGTGACCAGTGGCAGCCAAATACCTCAGTTAAGGCATCTAACAGACCTTGGCTCCTGCCTCTGTCTTGCAAGAGTCTTAGCTCAGAGCTGAAATCCTGGGCTCATTAGGGGTGCAATGCAACGAGACAAGGTAAGGGTAGAAAGCAGCAGTGTGAGAAGACAGAGGGACTGCATGGGGTTGGCAGTAGGACACCACAGTGCCATCCATGCTGCCCTTAATTTATTGGGAATATACTGGTGGTTATGGCCTGTTGTGTTCAGAGCCTTGCTCTGGGGTATGGATGAAAGCTGAGAATTCCCCACTGCAGTTTCTGCTTACCAGGAAATGTGACATGACCAACTACTGTAAAAGTGATACCAGTTGCTCCTACTCTGAGTTCCTCACATGCAAGGCAGTGCTGAAACTGCCTCTGCAAGAGAAGATGTTGAAAGGTCGCAGCAGTATTGTGAGGGGAGGAGAGAAAGAGCAAAGAGGAGACACTGAACATTAAGAGCCAAAAGACTTTTAGTCATACAATGCAAGCTACAACATGGACAATGGACACTTTTTTTCAGAGCTGGCTTATCAGCATCCTGTTCTAAGATGCTTTCCAGTAACCTGAAACATAAATAAGTGCTAGTTTCTTGCAGACAGAGAGAACTCTCTTAGAGTACAGAACTCTCATACCACAAAAACCAAAAAGTAACTGCTTGCTAAGCTCCTTTATTCTTTCTGCAGGCTATGGCGGGTACAGGCTGACAAACAGGTCGACAAACAGCAATACCACGTGTTCAGGGAGAGTAGAGCTTCTTCACGGAGGCACATGGGGAACCCTGTGTGACTACCTGTGGGATTTACCAGCTGCCAATATTCTCTGTCAGCAGCTGGACTGTGGAGTTGCACTACTGATACCAAGTGGACAGTCCTTTGAGGAAGGAAATGGATCTGTCTGGAATGGCACATTCAACTGCCAGAAGAATGGCTCACTCCTGAGAGACTGTCCCGTGCATGCTTTAGGTCATGATAAATGCCCTGCTGGAAAAGAGGCTCGTGTGGTGTGTTCAGGTGAGCAGAGGAAAGGTCTAGGAAGAGAGCTGAAAAACTCCTTCCTTGAGTAAAAATATGGACTCAAAATTCAGAGGGCATATGTGGAGTCAGGCTCTGTCTTTTGACTACTGCAACAAGAGTCAATGCTGTACTTCAACTGTACTACAAGGCTGCTCTCTCTGAAATTATCCTAGTGTCAGGTAACAGCAAGAGCAGGGCTGCTGCACAAGCCAGGACAAGCCGGGCACAGAGGCTGAGCACAGCACAGGCAGAGTCCTTGCCACCAAGACACAATCCAAACCATCTGCACACAGGACAGAGGAAGGTACTGGTAATAAGGTCTATGAGCAGTCCCAGACAAGTCAAACAAAGAGATGTAGGATCTGGCTGGAGAGAACAGGCAGGCATAGCATGAGATACGACAAGACTGGAGAGTTATACCTGTCATGTACTTGAGGCAGGGACTGAATTCCTGGTTGAGGTTTATGTGAGGACTTGGACCAGCAGTTGAAGGATCCAGAGCTGTCAGCCTGCGGTGATATTGGTCTGGAAAATTAAGGTCCATTGGTTGACCCAAAGTCCCAAAAACCTAGTGCCCTGATTTTAAAAATTGCAAATGGGACCTGGTCCTGAGTTCTAGTCATTCTTCTCAGTAGAACAGACTGGACTGAAGTCTAGTTATGTGTATGAAAATTTCTAGTTATGAGTATCACCCAGTTAAGTAATTTTTACTACTAAATGATAAGGAAAATTCATTCCCATTTCCCAGTCACTTCCAGATCCTGCCCATGAGCAGTTGCAAATGTAACACTCCAATATTCCCTTTCCTTTTACATTCAGGATGTCCAGGAGGCAGGTTGGTGAATGGTACCACATGCTCTGGCATAGTGGAGATCCGTCATGGAGACACATGGGGAAGACTCTGCCACTCTCACTGGAATTTGCAAGCTGCCAATGTTCTCTGCCATCAGCTGAACTGTGGCTATGCAAAATCAATCCAGATGGAAGACGGTTTTGTGGATGGAAATGGGCCTATATGGAGAGATGCTTTTCACTGTAGAGGGACAGAGTCCTGCCTGTGGGATTGTGCTCAAGTGACTTTGGGCAATCCAGCCTGTTTAGCCAAAGAAGTAGCCACTGTAACTTGCTCAGGTAAGTCAGGAGTGGCCTTTTACGGGTGGTGCAAGTTCAGACCAAAGCAGTGCTGGTGATCTCACTGACAGGATCTAGTCTTTAAGGTGGGGAAGCCTTTCTTGCTTCTCATTGCAGGCCCTTGTGTGATGAAAGCAAACAAAGCCTTAAGAGGGGCAGCCTCCTTAATCAGTGGTGAGAATAAATATTTTACCAGCACAGAAATTTGTCTTCCATAGCTTTCCTGCAAGTTATTTCTACTGCAGTGAGATAAGTAGATGTTACTCAACATATTTCCCAACTCTCCTGAGCCCAGGTCTTGCTGAATCACTCAGACTCTCAGGGGGTGAAAGCCGCTGTGATGGGCGAGTTGAGATCTCCCTCCATGGTGTGTGGAGTAGACTCCTGGATGACGACTGGGACATTAAGGATGCCCATGTGGTGTGCAGACAGCTCCAGTGTGGAACTGCTGAGAAAGCCTATTACCTTCCAAAGTCTGAGCGAGGCATGGGTCTTGTTGGCCTAAGGAGCATTCAGTGTACTGGAAACGAGACTCAGCTGATGCTCTGCAACACCTCCCATTATCAGACAGTGCCAACAGGAGTTTCTGAAGATGTTGCTGTGATTTGTTCAGGTGAGTCACTGTGTGAAAGGTACAGAATGTTTCCTAGGGTTTCTCCAGCCCACGTTGTGCTGTGGTGTCACAAATCTTAAGTCGGCATGAGTCTGAGCTTGATGATAGTTAAGGAAGCAAGTGTAATTTATGTAATGCTTTCTTCATCTGAATTTCTTACAGAATTATCTTCCAGAGTCAAAAAGAGCTATTAGAACACAGAAGCCATAAAAACACTAACTGGGCTATGATTACCAAGCATTCTCACTGCCACTTGATAATTAAATAGCTTTTATTTTGTGACGTTTCTATATTTATAGATACTTACAGCTGTTCTACAGAATATTACAACTGTTTCTACTCTTCTCTGATTTTGTAACCCATTTATGACAGGAACAGTGTCTGTCTCCAACTAAATTAGTATAGAAAACAGGTTGTCTGACTTTCTAAGATAAGGTGACCTCTGCAAATACTTAGTTTGACTAGACACTTCTTGCTTGCAATATCTCACAGGAATTATTCAAACATTCGCATGGTGCAGCACGAGGCCTTTCCCTTTATCCAGTTTTAGCCTCACAGGACTTCTGCTCAAGCAATCATAGCAGAAGAATAGAGATACAATAAGAACATGATGTCTTAAAAGTGCTTTAAAAATATTGTCATTATGCTGACCTGTGCATTATAGTTGTGTTGCATGTTGACAGCTGGATTTTCTTCCTACAGGCAGCAGACAGATGAGGCTGATGAATGGAACAAACCGCTGTGCTGGGAGAGTAGAGCTTTATCATCATGGCATCTGGGGCACCATCTGTGATGATAACTGGGATCTATCAGATGCCAATGTTGTCTGCAAACAGCTTGGATGTGGACATGCCATCGAGGCATTTGTCTCTGCTCATTATGGCGAAGGGTCGGGGAAGATCTGGCTGGATGATGTGAATTGCACTGGGGCTGAATCTGATCTCTGGGCATGCCCCTCTAGGGTATGGGGACAGCACAACTGCCAACACAAAGAGGATGCTGGAGTCCTGTGCTCAGGTGTGTTTGGAAAACCCTTTTCTGAGCCTGTGGGTTCAAACAGGGCTGTATAAAAGGGAAGTCAAGATTAGTAGGGACTTGCTTGGACAGCCTCTTCCTGTCTTGATGACAAACACAGTTAGTCAGCACCTACCAAGATGCGAAGGATCTACAGAAGCCCATATTATGTACCAACATACACACACACACACACATGCAAAAGCCTGTGGTGTGGTAGGATATTTGGGAGATAAATTCAAAGAGTTTGTAAAGATTTCCACAGCAAGGCCCTGTGTTCTCATTACAGTCAGTTACAGCTGGCTCTGAAACAAATAGGAACAACACACTCTGCACCACAGCACCAGACAATCCAAGTAGCTTATGGTGGCTCTGCTCACACATATTTAAGACAGAATTGCAGCAGCAAGAGAGAGAAGAAATGAAAGAGAAGTGGAAAAAACCACTGATGACCCCTGAAGGGAGTGCAGCCTGTTAGGGCCCACGCTGGAGTCAATACAAACCCTGAAAGGACTGCAGCCTCTGGAGCATCCATGCTCACAACACAGGTAGAAACAATACAAGTAATTAGCACTGTAAAAAAAGTGTTACTACACAGGAAGGAAAGCAACATATCACAAGAAGTTTGTGGCACTAATTCCATTTTCATGCCTTCACTTCCAGATTTCCTGGCTCTGAGGCTGGTGAATGGCAATGACTGTGCTGGGCGTGTGGAAGTTTTCTACAATGGGACGTGGGGCAGCGTTTGTTCCAATCGCATGTCCCAGCTCACAGCAGCAACCATGTGCAAACATCTGGGCTGTGGAGATGGAGGAGGAATAGCAACAGACTTCAAATATGGCAGAGGGTCTGGGCCGACGTGGCTAGACCACATTGAGTGCACTGAGCAGCACAGCTTGCTCTGGCAATGTCAGTCAGACCCCTGGGATCCTCGGTCCTGTGATAACCGAGCCGAAGAGACCCACATTACTTGCATTGGTAATCAGAAATGCATTTGTATATGGCCAGACATGTGCATTAACCTATGCATGCACATATGGACACCACAGTAATTACTTTATGTTCACTTGTTATCTGGTGTATATTATTTCTAGTTTCATGAAAAAGGTAGCAACTTTTTTTTTTTTGTCTATATCATTGACTTAAATGAGTGAATTAAAAGCACAAGATTATCACAGAGTGCTGTGGCCCAGTGAAATCCTAGGGAATTCCCTAATAGGATGGTGCCATTGCATGTTTTTTTCAATGCAAAAGTCTATGATACACGGTCAGTCTGTGAGATCTGCGTTAGAATAAGACTTCCCAAGAGGTCTAGAGCCAACTCTATGTTTCTATATGTAAGGAGACATATCAGTATATAAACATAGCCATAGACAAGTGTACAAATCAGTTTGGTTCTAAAGGTCCATTTCTAATGCCTCTCTTATGACAGTACTTTACACCTATGGATATCAATATCTATATTCATATACATATTCACTATAATAAAAACTAATTCTACATGACATTCAGATATTCTGAAAGAGCTGCCTCATGAGAAGAAGGAAAGCATAACCACATAAGCATCAGGAAGATTATTATGCACAGCAACAGCCAAACAGCCATCTGCCAAGAACTAAACAGGCCATACACATATCTCAGGAAATAATTAACCTGATGGTTAAATTTTAGGCATTTTACACTGCCCCAATTTTTTTCAGAGAATAATTTAATTATTTACTTCATTATTTAAATTCCGCAGGAAGAAAGGAGGCAACACCTCCAGCTGCATTTGCTGAGTGTCCAAACTCTACCAGTTGTTCAGGTACCTCCATCTCTTTGTTTTTCCTTATTGGTCACTGTGGACCTTCCTGCTGTTTCAGTAAAACAGAAGGTTTCTGTGTTTTGCAGACAGGGAGAAGCTACGAGTCATGGGAGGAGAGGATGAATGTTCAGGCAGAGTGGAGATGTGGCACCAAGGTTCCTGGGGAACAATCTGTGATGATGCCTGGGACGTGGCAGATGCTAATGTTGTATGCAGGCAGCTGGGCTGTGGATCTGCTGTGTCTGCTCTGAGTGAAGCTGCCTTCGGGGAAGGGACTGGTCCCATCTGGCTGGAGAAGGTGCACTGTAAAGGAACAGAGCTGTCTCTTTGGGACTGTCCTGCCAAGCCTTTGTTTGGCAAAAACTGTGATCATAAGGAAGATGCTGCTGTGAATTGCTCTGGTTAGTGACTGGTCCTTTATTACACAGACCTGGGAAGTAAGTAGGTAGAGAGGCATTCTGCTAGCTGTACTTCCCAGTGACAATTCATTTTCATAATTTTGACTGCAAAAACATCACAAATTACATGAAGATGTTCTCCCTATTTTTCACACTTGCCTCTTCCTTAACCTGGACCCACCTTCCTTTTGCAGGTGTGACAGAAACAACAGCATCACCCACAAGAGCAGGTAAATTCTTTGTCTCTCTTTTCTTTATCCCATCAAATGACAATTCAATATCCCTGATACTTGGCAGATAAAAACAGCTGTTCATTTCAGCTCATCAGAAAGCACTTCACACAGCCTTTCATAAAGGAAAACCGAGTGGCACCGCCCCCAGCTGCTGAATTTTATCTGCTTGAGCAGGACCCATAACAGAGCAGCAGGTGCCCTGCCTCACCCTGCTAGCAAGGGCACAGCAAGGGGCTGCAGAGGAGCAGCCCTTTGGGACACGTGATTCTCTACCTTTTCCCTCTTTGTTTCCATTCAGATCGTCCCCGCCGCCCTGCCACAGGCAGTATGAGACTTTCAGTGCCTGTCATCCTCTGCATTATCCTGGCGACCCTTCTCTGCCTGGTACTTGCCATTCTTGCTGGGCAGATCCGACATTCCAGGGCACAGCAGAGAGGTGGGTCTCAGGACTGGTATGAAATGCCTCCTTTACACGGCCCCAAATGTTTAGTTGGCTGGGGAGGCAGTGGGGATGGGTGACTGAGATGAACTGAATTTGTTGCCACACTGACACTTTTTACTTACTTTCTGGCATGAAAGAGCCCAGAGTTGTTTATCCTCAGTCAGTACCTCTTGGTGCCTTTCTAGGTACCACGCCATGTAGACACCTGTAAGGCACTTCTCCTTTTCATGACCCCAGCCTAAGTATGAGCAGAGACTGTGAAAGTGATCATTACCTTTTACTTTCAGGCTTCAGACTATCCTACGACCCCTTCTCCGAGGTTGTCTATGAAGAGATTGATTCTAACCTGACGAGGGAAAAGCAGGGTGTGACTTTCCTCTCAGGTCTGTGTGTGTGCCTTGCTTTTCTCAAGGGAAAGCTCCTCCTTTCTGATCCCAATCTGACACTTCGCAGCTCCCAAATTTACTGGGAAATTAAAAATTCCTGGATTTGAGGAGTTTCCTGCCCAGTGGACTCTGTCAATTCCTCTCCTAGGGACAATTTGTTTTGTGCAGTCCTAGCTGCAGCCACAGACCATAGATCAGTATAGGTCAAACAAACAAACAACAACCTTTCGCTACAATTATTTAAAGCAGGGACAAATGAAGGAATAATTTGCAATTCCCTCACAGCAGTTGTGTCCCTGTAGGTTTCCTCCCATGGATTGCTTTTCTCCCTTTGTGGCTTGCCTCCCCCATGATCCATGAGAGGCGTTGTGGGGCCCCTGAGGGATTCTTGGTTATTCCATTGTAAGCCCTGCAGAAGTAATACTGACTGCCAAAGAGTGTGCTGGATTTGGATGCTATTATTGCATCCTGCTCTTTTTCTCATGGTGAAGTCTTAGAACTTAAGGAGAGTTTAATCTGGTATCATGCTCTTTCTCATTTGCCTAGATTCTTATTCAGAGAGCTCAAAACCAAAGGAACATTTTTATAGAGCAGACAGTGATGAAGAAAATGGTCCTGGAGCAACTCAAGGTAATGTGAGAAAGAAAGAAAGAAAGAGATCCCAAATCAAGGTAACTTTTAATATCCAAAGTATTACGAGTGATTAAGACTTTTATTTTATGTTCTAGTGATGTTTCCTTGTGATCCAAAATCTTCTGTGTAACTCTTGTGGTGGAAGAGTGTCATACAATCTCATAGTCAAGTTCTAGTTTTCTATATGAGAAATTCAGAATAAATGTTGGCTGGTAGTTCTGCACATGCTTCACAAGATCCAGTCACATGAATCCAACAATGTGACAACTGTTCCTTCCCAGACATTGCAATCGTAACAGCTTGTAAACTGTTGCCTTATTTCTGAGACAAATGGGAAGAATTAAAACAGAGGAAAGACATACTTCAAATAAGAACACTGGTGTAAAATTTGAGCTGATCAAGGGATCTTAATCCAAGAGATCTGAAGAAAATACAGATTCCTAGCTGTGGGATATGCCAAGCATTTGATTTGATGGTTGTTTTTTCTGTTTTGTTTTTTTTTTAACAATTTTAAATAGGTGAGGGAGAGCAAGTGTTTGGAGAAGAACAGTTTTTTCCTAGAGCTGATCAAAAAGCTCTCTTAACTATTGCCTGGTGTCCAAGAGATCAACTGCCAAAGGCACAAGCAGTTTTGGAGCTCAGTTGCCCATATCCTGGATTCTGCTGCACTGTATCTTTATTTTATACTGCTTTTTTTACATTAAAGATTTTTTTTTTAGTTAAAAAACAGACTAAAAGCTTTTCCTTACTTGCTTTAATGTGCTTATAGAGAAGACAATTATTATAAATAATTTCTCTTTCTCTTGTTCAGATTAAATATCGATTTCTAGGTAAAGTGAAAGAGAAGTGCTTTGATTTACCTTAAAGTTTATACACTTATTATTGCTAAGCATATGTATATGCAATAAAAGTGTGCACACTAACATTCGCTGAGGGATGGATTCCAGTTAAGTACAGACATGTCAGTATTACAGCCCTGTGTTGCTGGATCATCAGCTATTGCTTTCCCTAGTGGAAGTTAATACCTATGCTGTTCCAGAGACCTCTCCACTGCCTGAAAATGCCCTGGAAGATGGTTATGATGATGCAACAGAAGCTCCTGGACCTAGAGATGCTTCTCTTTCTGGGCAGAAGGAACAGGAAATCATTGGGATCCCTGGAGAAAGTGACAGAAACAATGATTCATGGACAGGTGAGTCTAGAAGAGCAATGCTGTTCTGTTCTTACAGCCAGCTAATCTATACCTGTGCTCTGCTTTCCTTACATCCGTAAAATTCCTGCCTGTGGCCAACCCAACCTAAATTTCTACTGCACTAAATTTTGTCAGGCCCATATAAATTAGTAAGAATTAACAATATAAACATTTAATTAAATAATTAAAGAAATATATTTAAGACAGACTTATTTTTTTTAAATCAGTGCATTTAACATAACTGTGGAACACCTTCTGATCTGAACTCTGCTTTTTAAGGTAGTGATAAATATTTCTGGCCTATTGGAGACATGGAAAAATAATCAAAATACAGGACTCAAGGTAACTAGAGAGAGACATTAGAGATTTTTTTAACAGCCCATAAATATATTCCTTTTAACATTGTGTATAAAGCTTGATCCTTGGATATGTATTTACGCAGCAGAAAGCAGAGTGACATAAGCATTTCTCAGATCTTTCACAGTCACTCCTATCTAAGGTTCTAATATCTGGAGGAGACAACAGGCAGCTGCACAACCACACAGAGGTAACACGTACAGGACATGCATTTATCTATCTCAGTGTTCTTCCCTTCACGTTTTCAGACTGGACTCCCAGAAACAGCACCTCTGAGTCTAAAAGACCCTCATCCCCTGCTCTTGAAGATACAGGTTATGATGACATTGAAGAGCTGAGGCACTGACAGAGACTGCTGAGGTGTACTGACTTCTTCTGGAAATACACCACAGTTCATAAAATGCTGTACTAGCAGAACTAGAAGAGCCTGCATCTAGGATTTGTTTGCATAAGTTCAGGTTATTTCCAGAGAAGAGATTACAGTAATTTCACGAATACAAGCCGCACCAATTTGACCAAAAGTTTGGTGGAAACCCGGAAGTGCGGCTAATATTCGAGGGCGGCTAATACATGAACAATATTCTAAAAGCTGCCAACACGGAAGTGAGAGCCCGCGGCAGCCCCAAGCCAAGCTGGAGCCCGGCCGGCCCCGGCTGAGGTGGGAAAGCCTGGCAGAGGCGGGGCCAGCAGTGTGGGGGGCGGGCGGCAGAGCCTGGGCCAGCAGGGCGGGGCAGGGGTGGCGGCAGAGCCCAGGCCAGCAGGGCGGGGGAGCCTGGGAGAACTGGGGCTAGCAGTGCAGGGGAGCATGGCAGAAGCAGGAAGCCCGGCGGGTGGGGCTGCCTGGCAGCGGGGGAAGCCCAGCAGAATCGGGGCCAGCAGCGTGGGGGAGCCCGGCGGTGCGGGGGCCTGCAGTGCCGGCCAGGGCGAGCAAAGGCGGCGGCGGTGCAGACGGGAGGGGGCGGCCGGCAAGCCTGGCGGCGGCCACCCCACCGGCAGAGCCTGGCAGCGGCTGCAGCCCTGCCGGCCGGGCGAGCTAACATGGCGCGGGGCGGCCGGCGTGCCTGGCAGCGGCAGCGGCGGCGGCAGCTGGCCCGCCGGCAGGGCGAGTAAACACAGCAGCGGGGCGGCCGGCATGCCTGGCAGCGGCGGCAGCGGCTGGCCCGCCGGCAGCACGAGCAAACGCAGCAGCGAGGCGTTGCTGACGGGAGAGAGGGGGCCAGTGAGCCCGGCGGCGGCTGCAGCACCACCCAGCCGGCCCCGTCGGCAACCATGAGCGGGCCAAGCCTTCCTGGCCCCGCCCCGAGCCAGTAAACCCCGCTATGCCGCGATCCTGTTACTAATTGGCCAATTTGTGAAAACTGTGCACGGATTCTCGCTACGAACGAAAGTGCGGCTAATATTCGGGGTGCGGCTTATCTATTGACAAAGACAGCAACATTGTCGAGGCACCGGAAGTGCGGCTTATACTCCGTGCGGCTTGTATTCGTGAAACTACTGTACATACATAAAATATAAACAAGCCTGGCTGTTAAGAAAGTCTTTCAAATTTCTCTTATAATTTCTTATTGCTAAGATTTACTGGACACTTTTTGCTTTTATTTTTAAATACCTTATTTTTTTTTTACTGGGTTAATTTTAAAAATTATTTTATTTTCTTATTAGAAACTGTCCAAAGATCTCAGATTTATGCTTTTCCTCCCAGATATATGGGGACAGCTTTTGGGAATTATTTGGAATGGAGACTGAATTGCAAGAAAATCATCAAAATTCTGTTTCAGCCAAGTCTTTGAGAAAGGAATTCTTGCTGATTTCTTCTGCAGCAACATCAACAAGATCTGACAGATGTGCTGCAGGCATTTTGTGAGGCACAGAAGGAGAGAAATACATGCACCCAAGGGATTTAAATGCATCATGCAATCTACTTTTCCTGGCTCACTAACAGGAAAACTGAGAAAGTATAAAGTTTTTGCAAGGAATAGGAAAAGGCAGAAGGAACTGACGGGGGCAACCAATTCTATGCCAGAAAAAGGTGTAGCAACCTATTTATCCCTGTCAGAACTATCTACACAGGACAGAACTCCTCCTTTCCAGGTGCACAAAGCAGTGACCAGGAAGAAGGAATCCCTGGGGACTCAGAGATGACAACAACTGACGTCATAAGTATGATCCAGTTGAGCTGAGTGCTCCCCAAGTGACTGGGGTATATAATCTTCAATGTGACTAAGCAGACTGATATTGGGAATATGTTAAAATTTGTAGTCAAACTCTTAGAGCATTCTGCCTGCACCTGAATGGCACCTGCACAAGGAAATTTTTAGGATAATTGCAGTAATTGGATTAAAAGCTTATTAACAACAAAATATTAATAAAATATGTAAAATGGCTTAACTGTGGGATCTATCAGTCAAAGTTTCTCTTCTAAGGGATGAAAACAGATGCATAAAAGATGAAATCCAAGAGAATCAGTCTACAGCTGAGGTTATTATAAATCCATCCTTCAAACTTTTGAAAAAAAACAGGTACAAAAGGAAGTTGTTCGTGAGTGGGGTTACAGACAGCAGTGCTTGTTGCAGTCTGCGTAGCCAGCTCTGTTGGAGTCACTTCTGTGTATAACATTTATCTCTCTGGGACACACACTCACTACTGGCTGAACCAGTACTTGAGAAAGCAGCAGTCACATCCATAGGCTCCAGTGGCCTGAAGAGAGGAACCCACAGACCCCAGAGGATGCCTGAGGCAGTGACTTACAGTAACTCTTTGAAGTCACACTCTGCAGTATTTTTGACCCCTTGAGAAAAACGTAAGACAGAATTTCCTTTTGGAGAAGCCCGAAATAGAATTTTCATTATTTTTTGCCACCAACAGACTTCACACTTAAGTTTGTTTCCCAGCTCTCTCCAGAATCTTTTCTTAACGCTTGGCTCATTGCCTGGTATTCAGGTGTTAAGAAAGACTTCATTGAGGGGTCACAAACTGTTGTTGGCACTTCAATCCTGAGTTAAGGTTACTCTTAATTCATTAAGCTGCCTTGCTAAAAGATCAAGATTACGGCCAAAGCAGGGATCCAGCAGCACGTTCCAGAACACACCCAGGACTAAAAGGCGACGCTGCGCTGCGGGCACAACTACAGCGTTTTGGGATTGCGCAGGACTTCCTGTGGGATGGGCAGGGGAGGAACCAACGGAGGGGAAAGGGAAGGGCTTAGGTAAATGGGGAGGAAGTGCGGTGAAAATGGAGGGTAGGCGGATAAAAGGGCCAGTGGCACGTAAATCGCTTGCTGATCCGGCAGGGGAGCCGTGCTCCCGGGAAAACATGCTGGAGTGCTCCGCGGAGTCAGCTCCCGGGTTCCCTCCTCGAGAGCCTGCCCTCCCCCCGGCTCGCCACGGATAAGGGCAGGGGCGCGGCGGGGCCGAGCGAGGCGCGGGAGGCGGGGCCGGGGCCGCCCCGCAGCGGTGGAAGGGCCGCCCCGCTCCCGCCTGCCCCGCTGCGCTGCAGAGCGGTACGGCACGGCGCCGCGATGGGCCGCACGGTCGTGGAGCTGTTCTATGATGTGATCTCTCCGTACTCTTGGCTGGCCTTTGAGGTGAGGGGTCGGCAGAGGGAGGGACGCCCTTCCCGGTTCCACCGTGCCCGGCGCCCGGCCGGTCCCGCCGCCGCCTTCCCCTCGGAAGGGTCGCTCAAGGGCAGCTCGGCTGCAGGCAGCGCCCTTTGCACCCCGAAGTTACTTTTTCTCCCACCTCTGAGGGGTGCCTGGGCTTCTCCCTCTCGTGCTGAAATCCAGGGACACAGGGAAGCGTTTCCGAGCTAAACGCCAGTGCAGGAGTTTGTGCTGAACATTTTGCTGCGGGGGTAGTTTTCATGTTTATCAAGTGCGAGTGTCCTGGTCATGACATGAGCCTGACCTTTCCCTTACTTACCCCTGCTTAGACTTGGGTAGTCGTGACACGAATAGAGACCTCTCAGTTTTTCTGAGATCAGAGTTCTCTGGCAGCATCCAGGAAAGACTTTAGAACTAGCCCGAATACAACGGGAAAGTATTTTTCTGCACTGTTTACTGCACACAGCTCTACAGACATCTCTGACTGTGAATCCCTCACTACTCTTTCACGTTGCAGGCTCTCTGCCGCTACCGGCACATCTGGAATATTGACCTCCGCTTCCGTCCAGCTTTCCTTGGCGGCATAATGCAACAAACTGGTATGGAGTACAGGGAGACGAGCGGTGTAGGGAGATCCCTCCTTCACTGGCAGAGCACTAGTGTGCTCTAGGCCCTTGGTGTGTGCAGAGCCCACGCAGAGCCAGCTCTGAACTAAGCTGTGGCACCAGTAACATTAACTATAGGACTGTGGAGCTCCAAAGGGATTAAGAAATTCGTAATAAGGAATTTCACACTGTTGCAACTACAGACAGTCTGTGCCGAAGTTCATCAGTTCTAAAATAAAATTAATAATAGTAACTTCTTGCCATGGAGTGTTTTCCTAGAGTTAGATTTTAAACCAGAATTAATTAGCGGAACACTTGCACTTTGTAATAAGCAGCAAGGATATATAGTATGTTCTGAAACAGTACTCATGGCCTTAATTAGATCACCAAGACTCAGAATTCATAAATCATGAAGTCTTTACATTAGTTTACCAATGCATTAGTTGTTGTCTAGCTTAAAAGTCATCTGTTTGAATAAACATAATTCCCTGCTAGGACATTTGTGCCTTGATTTAAAACTGATTCGGCTTAAATGTTTGATCTGTGCAAAACTGAAATAAATCTTTGGAAAAGCCAAGTATGTTTCAATAGGCCAATGTGAAATTATACTATGAAATTATACTCTTCCTTAGGTATATGTGTGTACGAAGCATAATTTGTCCATTGTTGGTTTGTCCAGTGTCACTATAATACAGCTGGAAATCTCAGCAGAACTTTTTCCTAAAAGGTAATAAGCCACCAGCAATGTTACCAAAGCGAGGTGAATACTTGCTGAAGGATATGAAAAGGATGGCAAAATACTACCAGGTGCCTCTACGCATGTCTGCAGATGCCTTCCAGCATATCATGGGCACAAGTAAGAGTCTCAGCTGGTACTTCTTATCCCTAGCACTTCTGGTTCCAGTCCTCCCTATCAGTAAAGGCGAAGATGAATTCTCTGTGTGCAGCCTTTTCATGAATCTGTGAACAGCATGAAGTCTATGCCATTCATAGCCATGAAAGAAATTTCTGAAGAAATATGGCTGTGAATGATGCTGGGAGCATGGGAGGTAACTGTGGATCAACATCAGCTTTAGTGTACAGGCTGTGGGTTTCTCAGCACTGTTACAGGGGAGATAACACTGTTCTTAGGTAGCAGTCATGCAGACCACACCTGCTCCTGATGCTGTGCCTTGTCTGAGTGTTTCTCTGTCTCCTCATGAATCCAGACAGTCTGACGGCCATGCGCTTTATCACAGCCATTGACATGACAACCCCACAGTACCTGGAACCCTTGTCTAGGGAGTTCTGGATGCGGTTTTGGTCACAGGTCAGTATCTTATGCAGCCAGCTTCTTGACCCTTTCTATCACCCTTCCTGTCCCACATCATTCAAATGTGGTATTCCAGCAAGAGGAAGAAAATGTCTTTTCATTAAAAGTCAGAGCAGTAAATTAAGGTCACAGTGGTTGAGAAGCCACTAACTCATAATCAGCTTAATTTGCCTTCTTTTAGGTATATATGGTGGGTCCATCAGACTGCACAAGTGGATCAGTGGTTCATATCAGAAAAACACTTTAATACATTCCTGGATTAGGTGACTTAAAACCTTTTCTGATGTAATTTCTCCAGCAACTAGTATTGGGTTTATTTTTGTTTTCTTAGAAAACTTGCTTTTAAATACAGAACTGAGCTTTTGTTTCTTAAATATTGATTTACTTATTTTATTCTTTTACCAGCATGAAGATATCAGTCAGCCAGAGAATCTATTGGCTGTAAGTATCTCCTTTTTCTTGGTGCTTTTGCATTTTTGATAGAGATTTTTATTGATGACTTTGATCAGTAATAGACATAAAGACATCTCTGTCAAACGAACACTTGAAATATTGAAACATTTCAGATAGAAAAAATGGATTTAAATTCCCTTGCAGCTCTGTTTGGAATTTTTGGTGTTTTTTTTTTTTTTTCTTGTCATGCTTTACATTTAACACTCAGAACCAGAATAAACCTTTTTTTTTTTGTTTTTTTTGTTAATTCATGTGACAAGATACCAAGATACCCAGGCTGGACAATGAGTTATCTATTGATACTGTTTTATTAACAGCCATGAAAGTATAAATAGTTTCTCCAGAATGCATGGAGGTATTGCTGCTATATGAAATGTTCAGGTGAAATGCAACACAACTTTCCTTAGAGGGATGGAGCCAGGTTTTCTGTTAAGCTCAGTGCTATACTGCCCTTTTATATACCTGGAAATTATACTCTTGATGTATTTTCTTTTGCTGTTTTGATTTTGTTTATTACAATAAAAGCTGTAATGGCATGTAAGTTAGTATACCAGGAGATCCTCTTAAGGTCTCCTTCCTTCATTATTTCCTAAGTTCTTGGAATATGAAAAGAGAGGAGTTGTCCATGACTAGTGTCTCCTGTCCGATATCCCCCCATGAAATCTGAAACTTGCAGTCTTGCTGTTCCCCCCCAAGTCTAGTGCTTGCACTTCAGCTTCGTCTTAATGTAGCTTTTTCACCAAAATTTCAGCAAAGGTTTGAATTTTGCCTTTTTAAGAAGCAAGATTTGAAGGATATAATTAAAGTGTGGTACTTTCACCATGGTAGGCAGCCAAGCACCACATAGGTGCTCACTTGCTTCCTCCCACTACCCAGGAGGACAGGGGAAGAGGAAAAGAATAAAACCCAAAAAAACTTGTGGGTTGAGATAAAATTACTTAATAAACAAAAGAGAAGTGGAAGCAGAGTGAAAGAAAACAAAGAACCACCTATACATAGACTGATGCTCAGCCAGTTCCCAAGAAAAAGGTTAATCTGCCTAAAACTCACCAATTAGTGATAACTGCCTCCTCATCAATTAGTGCTGAGCATGACATATGGCCTGGTCTGTCTCTTGGGTTAGTTCAGGTCATCTCTCAGCCTCTGGTGAAGCCCCAGTTTATTCACTGTGTGGGGAGAGTGAATGGTATGCAAACACCATTCATCAATGGTCATACAATAATTAGGATGTTATCAGCATTGTTTTGGTCACAGATCTAGAAACACAGAATCATAGGAGCTGCTGTGAAGAAAAGTAACTCCATTTCAGCCAGACCCAATGCATAAATATACACAGAATGTTGTCACATAGTCTCTGCATCCATCATTATTTAAACAAAGCAAGGACATGCAGAACTTCAGCACCACCAACTTCATACTCAGAATGGTCTCTGCTTTAGTCACAGTTTAGCAGTCGATGAGTATCCCACTCATTCATCAAGGCAGAGAGGGAGGTGTCCCCTTGTCTGCTTGTGTCTGTCTTCATTCACTCCTGCAGCAAGTACTAGACTTTCCTCTCTTCTAGAAACTTGTCATCCAAAGGTGGGTGAGAGGTCTCAACCAATCACCTGAGTCTTTATAGGTGAATTTATTTTACACATCAGTCCAAAAAATTGAACTTTTTTTACTTGGTAACAATTCATTAGTATTTTTTTACTTCTTTATTTAGTCAGCAATAGCTTCACATAAATTGCTATAGCAGCAATGTATGGTCTGAGTTCTGCTCTGGTCCAATTAAATCCTTTTCCTGCCCTGAAATGGTGAGGACCAGGTACCAAGACACTGTGTAAATATTGCAGTATAAACACTGTGGCTACCAAGCATTTTGTTCTCCTCCAGTGGTACACTTGTTTAACCTCCTGTTCAAGCACAGTCAAAAAAAGCTCCTAATTTCCCTGATGTGTAAATAGGAGGAGGTACATGAAAATGTGGGTGCTAAACAAAAAAAGTAATTGAAAGAAAGAGTCATTAACACCTGCATGTGCAGGATTGCTTGTCCATGTGCAATATTGTATTTTTCTTTTTTTTTTTATTTTTGCCCTTTTTTTAATACTTTATTCAAGGGGCAATTGTAATTCATTGTTACCAGATACACAATGGACCTTTATATGTGGCTACTTTGTCTCATTCCTGTGTGGCAGAGGCTGAGGGGGAGTGAAAAAGATAGAGCAGTAACACCAGCAACTGTTTAACCTCTGTGATTTAGTGTTTTTCATGCAGTGTCACTTAACAGATTCCATGCGGCCACATTTGTCATACAAACTGTTTCTGTCTTGGTAGGCTTGTAGAGCGAGATTTTATTTTTTGTAACACCAGTTTGAGGTTTTTTGTAAGTTGTCTGATGAGTCATTGTATCAAAGGTTCTTCCTTTTTTTTTTTTCTTCAGTTTAGGAACTCCTGGGGGGAAAAAAAAGTGCAGATTTGGGGCTTGGAAGATTTAAAATGTCTCTTTTACTTTGCATCTGAAAGTTGTTAAATGATGAACAGGTTGGGAATACAGCAAGATAGTTGTGCAAGAAGTGCTTCAAGAGTATTTTGAATTTTTTTTTTGTTTGTTTGTCAACAGACCTTAGGTGATAATACTGAAGATTAATTTAATTAGAGCAGGGTAGGCATTAGAATATTTACTTTTAGAGTATTCTTAATTATATAATATTTTCACAGGTTGCCCGACAGGCTGGGCTGTCAGCAGAGCTCTCCCAGAAGGCACTTGAAATGATTTCATCTGCTACAGTGAAGGACCGACTGAAAGAGACAACAGCTGAAGCGCTGAAATACGGGGTGAGAGGCTCTCAATGGCACTGGGCTTCACAGCTATGCATTCCTGCCCTCTTAAGAATACAGGAAAGCAAGGAACAATAACGGAGATGATTAGAAAGCACTATATAGACTCCTTGTTTTTCAGTGTGGGAAAGCCACCTCACTGTTGTTGGTAGTTTATCTCACTGTCATCTGGGAAAACAAGGTTGACCCACTCAGCTCATTCCAGCTGGACAGCAACAGGATACCATTTACTGCTACTTGAAATAGAACTGTGGATTACAGTAATTTCATGACTATAAGGCGCACCCTTTTGACTAAAATTTTCCCCAGACCCCGGAAGTGCGCCTTATAGTCTGGTGTGCCTTATCTGATGTACAAAGTTGCGACATTTGCCACCCCGGAAGTGTGAGCCCACAACAGTCCCCAGCCAAGCAGAGCCCACCCGGCGGTGGCATCAAGCCAGCGCTGGGCCAGGGCGAGCCCACCGACATCGGGGCAGTGGCTGCGCGGGGTTGGGGAAAGAGCAGCGGCACAGCCCCGGCGGGGTGGCAAAGCCGCCCGCATCGGGGCAGCGGTGGCCCAGCGCAGGCCCGCCGGCATCAGGGAGGTGGCCCCGCAGGGCGGGCCCGCCAGCATCGGGGCGGCCGCAGCACGGGGTGGGGGAAAGCCGCCAGAATCGGGGCAGTGGCGGCGCGGGGCGAGCCCGCTGGCATTGGGGCACCCGGAGTGCCAGGGGACTCCCGGAGCACATGGGCAGCGCGGGGTTCCCAGAGCGCCAGGGAACTCCCGGAGCAGCGGGGCCCCCGGGACGCTGCACAGAGCAGCGGTGGACATAGCCCGCCGGGTACAGGCGGGCCCGGGGGCCAATGGCTGCCAGGTTGAGGCGGGGCCTCAGCCAGCAACCACGTGGGGGGAGCTGGGGGCGGAGCCTTGCTGCAAAAAAAAAATAGTCCGGTGCGCCTTATATGATCTACAAAGTTGCGAATTTTGCCGACTCCCGGGCAGTGCGCCTTATAGTCCGGTGCGCCTTATGGTCATGAAATTACTGTAATCAGGTTTTTTTTTATGCTCCTTCAGAACGGGCACACAGGCCCTGGAGAGTCATCTACTTTCAGATGGCTTCATTAGAATTGTGTTTAAGAATGAAGAAGATAAAAAGAAGGGGAGGAAAAAAGTAACAACTGTTGGGATTTATTCCTGAAGATTGATGATATGTCTGCAAGAAATTCTAACATTCTCTGTTTCATCTCCATGGTGTCAATAGGCATTTGGGATGCCTGCTGTTGTGGCACATTATGATGGGGAACCTCATCTGTTCTTTGGCTCGGATCGTTTAGAGCTGCTAGGCAGCTTTATAGGTGAGTCTGCCTCATTACATCACTTTGGTTTTATGCTTTCACCCTCTTGGAATGAAATACATAATGCAGCTGAGTTAAAAGGGCTTTCAAATGTTAAATAATGTTGGTTATCCTTCTCCTGGAATGAAACTGCTGACTGAAATCTGTCTCTGTACATTTAAAATGACCAAATGATCCTTTTCCAAACCAGAAGTAACTTGAGTTCCCCATCCTCTCTTGGAATGTTTTAAGGCTTTGTGCTCCATGTGCCATTCTCAAAATACTACTAAAACTCTTTAGTTCTCAAAATATTCATATGTAACCTTTTGGTATTGCACAGTGGCCTTGGCTAAGATTATGACTATGGCTGACACTGCTTTTTTTCTTTTTTTTTTTTTTTTTTTCATTCTAACATTTTCATTTTATATCTGTTCCTTCTTAGTAAAAGCATATTATTACAGCTTCCCAATCCATAACTTGTGCCTACCCACACATCTGTTTAAAAGCTGTTCATATATTGACCATCCTTCTTTTCATTTTTCTATTAACAGAATACACACTTTAAATTCTTTAAAAGATTGAAGTAGACTGTGATAAATAATAAAACTGAAGTCAATTGTTTGTATGAGTTAGAGGGCATTTGACTACTCATCTCTTAGATTTGGTGCTAAAGAGAGTGTCTCTAGAAAGAGTTATGCACATAATCAGCTCATGCATTTGTGGAAAACATTCAGAAGAAAGTATTAATGCAAATTAGCATCAGTCATAGGCTTAAGCAAGGGAAATTTTTGAGGGTTTTTTTAGTCTTCTGGATGAATTTCTGATTCTATAAAATATTCTCAATGAACATGAGAGTGAGGAAGACTACTGAATACTCACTACAGTAGTCACTAATACTGACTGGAATGGCTTCCAGTCTCAACTCCAAGGACTTAATCAGATTTTCCTTTTGGTTCTCTGACTCCACAGCCTTGCACTCTTTTTTTGCTTTTTTTTAACCCCCAGCCCCTCCAAAACCAGTCCTAAAAAGAACCAGTTTCTCCCTCTTGTGGAGTACCCCTGACCTGCAGAATGTCTTATCTGTAATGGAGGAAAATAATTCTTCTGCACAGTTTCAGTTGTGACTAGACAGTGAAAGATTTATGGAGCTGGCTGAAGCATACCAAAATACAGATATAATTCTGTATTTCAACACCAGTAGTTACCTTCACAAGAGTAGGAACAGTAATCCTGCTGCAGAAAAATGACCAGCCAATCACTTATATGGATTACATTTTAACTGTCTCTTTTGTGCTGGTTTGTTTTGCAGGTGAAAAATGGCTGGGACCAGTTCCAAGCCCCAAGCTGTGAAAAGTCCCAGGGAAATATATAGGAAGCAAAATATATATGTCAATCTTCACTGATTATCTGAATGTATTCAACTTTATGGAGAGATGGCTTTCTCATCCTTAACACTTTATTGCTTGGTCTCATCTTTAATTTTGAAGAATTTTAAGGTTTGTCAGTAATACCAGCCTGGTGAGGTGTTTACTAATACAAATGTGCTCCCTTTCTTTTGGCATATGAAAGATTAACATTAAAGATTTAACTTCTTGCAAAGTGAACATTCTTCTTTCCTACAACCACCACAGTTTTCTTTCCTTTACCCTAAAAACATGAGGATTACATAGCTACTGGACTGCGATCTCTGGGTTTTTCATGCCTTCCTGCTTGTCCTTTATAAACACACACACACACCACACACAACCTAAGAGAAGCTGGCCACATTCTCCTTTTATTTTAAATCCAGTGTACTACATAGACATAAGACGCACAGGCTAAGATATTAATGCTTCCTTTTACTTTGCATCATGGCAGCTGGAAAGGACACAATTCAAGCCCAAAGAAGAGTCTAGGGAACCAATAAAGTCTTTTAAAAGGAACTGTCCCCATCCTGAACAATATTTGATACACCTTTCTCTGCAGTGACTGATATTTGAGGAAATCACCACACACATGCATTCTTGGGCACCAACCCCAAACCTTGCAGGGGTTTTTAATCAATGCAAGTTTTACAGTCTTTGGAGGATGGTGGTGAACACCACTGTAGGTTCAGCTGGTAACTAAAGAAAACTGTTTTGCTTCCTCAAGGATGCCCTAATTGCTGCCTACCCAAAGGTGATTTAGATATGGCTGTGAGGGAGTTCCACTCATGTAGTCTGCAGTGGGAAAGGTTGCAAACAATAAAATTAAGAAATTTCACACGGAAACAATTTGTGCCTGGCCCTGTATCAGGTGAATTGGAGTAACACACAGAAATTTAATTTATATGAAGTCTGATTTTTCAATTATTCCACACTTTCTGATGCATCACTGAATGAAACAGCAGCAGCTGGGATTCCTTTTTTGTCTTTTTCTGAACTTTAAGGTAAAGCATATTGATGTATTTTCACTGGAACAGCAAATCCTGGAACAAAGCATCAGAAAAAAAAATCTGTATCCTTCATGTTGTTACAGCTATAAGTGTTGTGGGAGTATCATTTGCTCCCCCATCCACAATGTTTACTTTTTTCAGCTCTTCAGGAAATACCCTAGGACTGGAGGAGTTCTTCCTCCTTTCTACCAGTGCACCCATTAGTCTTTGGGCAAATTCAGCCTAGAACTTAAGGAAATCTTTGTGAGAGATAAGACAAGTTAGAATGACAAGAAAGTAACTATGCATGTAGGTGCCATAGGTTTCTTTGAGTCCCTTGAAGCCATGTTAAAGAAATTTTTGACCATTTCTCCTCTGAAACTTGCTAGTCTCCAATATGTGCTATCAAACTGATTCAGAGGTTGTGATAAAATGGAATGACTAAAACATCACTTTAAGACTGTAGTGTTGTCTCAGGAGTGGGTAAAATGCCCTTTTGTGGAAATAATGAACTCTGGTAAGGAGCTGGTGAGAATTCAAAGAACATCTGGAAATAATCTCACAGTGAAGAGCAGTCTCCTGAAACTTCGTTCTTTGAACCAGACCAACTGCAAAATAACCAGCTTGTGGCAGAATGTTGTTGATTTGGCAAATGGACCACAAGACATGGATCTTACGGACTGCAAATACAGTCATTTCACGACCATAAGGCGCACCGGACTATAAGGCGCACCTCTTGGAGTCAGCAAATTTAGCAACTTTGTGTATTATACAAGGCACACCGGACTATAAGGCGCACCTTTTTTTTGCAGCGAGGATCTGTGCCGTGTGCAACAAAGTAACGAAGTAGTAATGCCTCCCTGCCCACGCTGCTCCCGGCATCTGGGGCTGCTCGGGGCCACCCCCCCATTGCTACTCGGCGCTCCCGTGGTGCCGCCCCCCTGTGCAGCTCTCACTTCCGGGTTGGCAAATTTCACAACTTTTTACATTATATAAGGTGCACCGGACTATAAGGCGGACTTCTGGCTTCGGGCCAAAATTTTAGTCAAAAGGGTGCACCTTATAGTCATGAAATTACTGTGTTTCACAAACTTATCTTAAATGCTCTCTGACCTCCTTCAAATCAGTGGAAAATCAGTACTAAAATCACACCTAAGCACTACTGAGATACATTGCTTATTGCCTGTAACAGCCACCAGTAAATGCAAAACCACAGCCTTTGCATTTGTATCAGTGAGTTTGCAGATTGTTGCAATTCTGACTCTGTACCTGTTTTGAGCAAAATTTGCCTGTTTGGGAGCAGAACTCTGAGGGAGTCCTGCCCCGTTTAGAGAACCTTGCTCCTGTGTTACAGAGCTGTGATGTGAGCACAAGCTCTTGGCAAACACTCTGGGGGTGACCCCAGTAATCAGTGGCTGGCAGCTGCAGTGTCATGCTCAGTTCTGATCTTTGTTGTAGCACAGACTGAAGCAGTCTCAGTGGTGAGTACCAGCTCCCCTCTCTGATCTGCTGTGGCAGCAGTGGCCACCACCACATGGAGCTGAACTGTTCACCTGACTGCTCTGAATGCCACAAGGTGGCAGGGCAGTTAAAACTTGAGTACTGATGATCTAAACAGCAACAATAAAAATGACCAGCTATTCAGGAATATATAGGAATAGCTGGAAGAATTTTCTTCCATAAAAATGATACATCTACTCAGCTATATACTAAACTAGTTCCTGAGAGCCTCACATCCCCACCACTTTCTAGGCAGCTATTTAGCTGTCAGGCCAGAGAAGATACCAGGCAAGGAAAGGGACATTGAGCAAAAAGAGAGACTCTCAACAACACAGGCAAAACAGGACTATGAATTCTAGGGAACAAACCTCAAGCTGTGTTCCCCTTTGCTCTATTACAGACCTCACCAGGAAATCAAGTCCCACTTCCCATGTCTGGAAAAGCTGTGAAACTGGCATGGACAAGTAGGTCCCACCAATGGTAGGCTGAAAGCAAATAAGCAAGTGTACAGACAGGCACAACAATCAGAAAATTAGCAACAGAAAGAGGTTCTGTAAAGTAATGAAAGTATAAAAAGCAGAGGTTAGGCACAGAGAAAGGTAGGTTGCATCTGAGCAAAGGAAACTGAACAAAGACAAAGAAGAGAAAGAAACTGTGCCTAGATTAGGGCAGAGTGCAGAATCTCAATAGGAAATGCTGTTCCCTGAGAGGGAGAAGGCAACAAAGAAAGGGAGTGCTTAGGTAAGTAAGACAGGCCAGAGTTGCTGGCCATGGAAGATCACTTGGGGAGAAAGGTAAAGGACTAACTGTTAGCTGAGAAGCTGTACAGCACTGGCTGCACTGTCCCAGTGAGGCAGGGATGGGTAGGGGCCCATGGCCCTCCTCCCCCCGTGTGCATTACCTGTGCTCCTCACCCTGCGTGCAGCAGACAGTGCTCCAGCGCTGACATCACACACAGCACAAAATGGAGGCCTGCAGAACAAGGGCACCACTTTAACCTCCCCCTGCAAGCACCTTCCTGCTGCCCTTTCAACCCTCAGCAAGCAACACTCCAAATCAAGCCTCTCTCTTTTCTCCCATCCTTACCTCTGTGCAAGTGAGAAGGAATATTTTAATAAAAGCACTTACTGGAATTATGGTGCTGAGCCTCTGCTTTGCTGCCTTTTCCTTTTCCAGTGGAGCCAGCAACACTGCTGGAAGGAAGCAACCTGCTTCCCTAGAAGGGAACCAAGCACAGAACAATACAGAAATAATCAAGAAGGTATCCCAGGAGCTGCACACATAGCTGGTTTTACCCCCAAGTTTTCACAGACCTGTGGCTCATTCACAGGTAAGAGTGGAAAGGAGTGCAACCTATGCCCAAATTAACTAGTGTTACCTTCACCTGTTTCTCATTCCATCTTGAAACATGAGGAAAGTGACTGCTTTCATTTAATTTAAAAAAAAAAATCATCATCCCCTGGCTCCAGACAATCTGAATGCCCTATTCCAAGAATACATATCTGTGAAGCAGCCTCTAATCTTACACTCTCACAGTGTTTCTCTTCCTTCTCCCTCTGACCCCTCCTTGAGAGTCCCACATCTGACCTCAGGGTTTAAGGAATTTGCCTCTCATCACATATCAGCAAAACTGAGGATTAAATACTTGCAAAATGCACAAATTAGAAGCATTATTTTGCTTTCTGTAATCAGCTTACATTCACCATACACATTTCTCAACACATGAGTAAGATGTTTTTAACATAACAGACTTCTTAAAGCACTCTACATTTATTCTCAGGTGGTCGTCCATTCTACCCATTCTATGGTTAAAATTACTAAATATGGTAATTTCATAACCAGTGTAGTTCGTGGGAGTTTATGTTGCATCAGAACATAAATCTCTATTAAAGTCTTTTCTTTAAGTCAGAGGAAAATGGAAAGAGTTTGAATTAAAGAGTTGTTATTAGTGTGGAATGTGCTAAGGGTAGTCATGGGCAGGTGAAATACCTCTAATGGCTTATGTGCCCACCATTCACTCAGCAAAGTGAAGAAAGCTAATGAGGGATTCCTGCAGTAAGATGGAAAGCTAAGATGCTTTTTCGAGGAACACCTTTTTTCTCTTCTTTTTTTTTTTTTGACTTATATGTGATCACACCAGTATTTTCTAGGGAACAGATGAGAGGCAACTATTTTCCAGCATTTTTTCCAAGGTAGACTATCCCCTTTCCCCGTGTCCTTGTGTAATTTAAACTGAGATTTAAAACCAAAACTAGTAAATCACTGCCAAATGCTGCTAAACTGTGGTTTTAAACAACATGAATTTACAATAAGAGGGTTCTTCTCTATTTTGTTTATATCCCAGTTCCATTACGCTGAAATTTAACTATGATGTATGTTTTTTGTAGGAAGTGACTAATAGGCCAAGTAACTACATAAAAATATATCTAACACAACTGGTAGAGTATAAGTGTTAAGGAGAGTTATAGCTGAATTTTTATCCTGCCCTTGAGGCTAGGGGGAAAGTCACCTCTGCCTCATGTGACATACACTGGCACATGAGACATGTTGGTGCTTTAAAGTCAACTCAGAAAATATTTTGGCAATGCCAGTTCTCTGTGTCATGATCTGAGAGCATAATGACCACAGACTGCTGACTTTTTTTTTTTTCTTCTAACTTTGCTCTCTCAATCTGAAAGGCAAATTGGAGAAGCCGAGAATGTGTAGATGGTTAGGAATACTGGATTTATTGGCATAGGATCTAGATTCACAGTGGCTTGTCTTAGGTTTCTCCATTAAAAAAAATCTGTTTGGTCTGATTTTACACAATGTATTAACTGTGGCTGAATACTTACTGGATAACTCAATAAAGGACAAAACTAAACCACCAGGATACTGCTCTCTGTCCCCAAGGTTGTAAAACCTAAAAGTTATGTTGAACTTTACACTGCATTTTCTGCAATGATTATTCTCAGTGATGCGTATTAATGATTTATATACCATGAGACAACAGTCAGCAGACAGAGAAAATATCTGTGAAGAGAAGCAGAAGCCAATGGAAAGCTTCCATGCCTCCAGCATCCACAACAAAAGAGCAACATCTCACAGAACAGAAATCTCTGCAGATTATCTGACAGTGTCACATCTTCAATGCTGTTGCTAGGATATATACAATTTTAAGCAGGGATCTATCAAGCCACTCCTGATATCTCATATATGGCAGCTATGGAGACTAAAACTAAGTTGGCTCCACTTTCTGACTCTTGCAATCTTTACAAAAAATCCTTTTTCACACAATTCCCATAAAGATTTCACAGTTCATTCCAACCAACACTCTTCCTTGCCATACACATAATCCCTAGTATCTCTTACCACCTCAACAAGCTCCTATTCCTCTTCCAGCAACAAATGTTAAATGTTTTGCCTTTCACAGTTTCTAATAACTCCTCAAACTTCAAAGCTTAGGCTTTTTCAATCGTACTTTCCCAAATCTTACACAGACTCATTCTCAGAAACAGACTGAAACTGATTTAAACTTCCCCTAATTTTAGCTTAAGGCTGATGCTCAAGAAGAGATGATTCAATCCAAACCAGTTAATTTTAACAAAGTGAAACACAACTGCAAACAGGTTCTGAGATCAGGGCAGGTGATCCAGCTCCACAGCAGGAAACACAATAGTTGCCCCTTCTATAAGACTGAAGAGAACTGCTAAGGACTATAATCATCTCTGCACTGCGAATGGATCCAAGATGATTTTAATCAACTATGTCAGCTTTAATCAAGTACTAGACTAAGAGCCCAACCTTAGCAAAAAACTCTCAGTGCAGGTTAGCTTCCTGATTAGCCACCTCCTCAGGAGCATACTGCTTTGTTCAGGAAGCAGTTCCTATAATCCCATATCCAAACTATCTGGTTTATATAGGGACTGCATTCAGAAATAGCTCTCCACAGAAAACACATAAACACTTTAATTCTTTGTAGTCTACTGTAACTCCTTTTGCAGTATGTACAGCACTATTTATTCATGGCACTGAAGCATTCTCTCCCCATTTTCCTGCACTATCATCTACCTGTGCTTCTAAAATATTAAGTACAGCATACAAAAGATTTGGCTCAACCTCTCACATGCTTCTAGAAGTGTAAGTAGAGGGTTTTTTCTATTTTTCTTTCTTTTTTACCTGGTGAGCTAGAAGTACTGGGTGTGCAGTCACTGTCATCGAGCCACATACTCTGAACCATTGAATCCTGTTTTGGAGGCCCCTTAAGTGAGCACATCAGCTCCTGGAGAGGGCAAAGAAGATGTGTTTTAATAATGCACCTGGCAAAATCAGGGAGGGTAGCCTCTGTTTGTTAGAGATCACACACCCACCCTGTCATTCTCCTCTTCCTCAGATGTTCCATTTTCCCTCAATCCACTACAACAACTGCTTACACTGGATGATGAACGTGAGAGTGGCTGCATCACACAGTATCCTGAAGTCTGACTCTTGAGCATTCTGTGAAATGCAAGCATTCAACATCATCATGCTTATTGCTACACACAGGCTTAACTTTTTGAAGCATAGCTTTATTATGTAGCAGTCAAAACCAGTAAGAATGTATTCATCCACAGCTAGTTTTTCCACCTAGGAACAGAATTCAGGTGAACTAGCATGCATACATTAATTTCTAGTTGCTACATCATTTAGAACACCAGTTCTCGGTCTCCATTCTGGGTAACTGTATGAAAGGACAAGTCTGAACAAAATTTTAAGTCACAGACCTAAGTGTAATAAAACAGAGTGACTCAAAGCACCTGCATTTAAGTATTAAATACATCTGGACATTCATTAAAATCAACAGATGGCCTATTTTGGAGATTAGAGATTTTAAGAACCTAATACAGTGTGAAAAGGTGTTAAACTCAGTACAAAGGGCAGGTGCAACCCAGTCTAGGCCACCCATTCCCACAGCCACTCTCAGGCTATCGTGTTTTGTCTTATGTGAAATTCCAGGCAGAACAAAGGAACCGTAAAAAGCACACGTTTCATGTCACCGAGCTTATAAATTGTTACTGCTATTTTCTGTACAGGTGTAACAGGAGAAGGCAGGAAAGCAGACAGACATTAACCAGTATTACAGAACAGTTAACTAAGAAAGTTTAAGGAAGCAATGCAGAGGTAGAAACACATTACTGCGATGTCTCAGGATTGCAGGATGTCTCAGTGTCAACTATGAGGATCAAGTGCCAAGCTCTTGCAAAGACATGTCAGAGCCTTCCTCCTGCTTACAAACAGGAACACACCTAGGCCAGGATTCCCATCCTGGTGATTTTCCATGCGCCTAGTTGCCAAGAGACTGACTTCTGTAGGTCCATCCTATTAAAATTCAGCTCCCACAAGGCCATTCAAAGGGGACATTCAAAGCAAACTGTATTGGATCTCTTCACCATCACTCTACTGAATGGAACAAACATAGAGGTAACCTGGTGTATGTTTCAGATCTATCAAAGAAGATCCTTAAGGTCAGCTGAGAATCTGGGATCCACTGCCTAGTCATTCAGGAGATATAGCAGTCCCTGGGGCTGACAGGTGCACTGTGCATGTAAGCCCCAAATCTATGGTGAAGTACTCATTGTCTGCATAAGAGACCAGCTAGTAAGAGAGAGATGAAGTGCTTAAAAGTGTTAAGGAACAAAAAAAATTAAGAGAGGCAAGAAAGATAAGACACCTTTAACATACTAAATATATTTATTCCTTCAGAAACACTGCAAAATGTGGCCAGTCTTGACCTACAAGCAAGTAATGAAACCTGAAGTCCCAGGCATATTACATGCCAGCATGCAACAGGGAGAACAGTAAAGACAGGGCCAATAAAGGCCAAAGATATTTCCTCAAGAGATTAGGAAACATATTTTGAAGGAAATGAAGGCCAACATGCTTCTCCCTTAGCAGAGCAAATCAATAATATGAATCTATATGAAGTGGGATCTAGATTTCCACAAAGCATTTCTTTCTCAGCACCCTTCCTCAGCAGGTTCCTCCATCCTTGTTCTCTGCACTGCATTTCTTGACCTGTGTCAAGGCACTAGAGACAGAGGTGGAGTTGTGTTCTTCTGCTCTTGCCTTCTGCAGGCCAAACTATTCCCACTCATCTGAGGGAGAGGAAGGGAAGAGAAGGGTTGCACTCAAGGTGGCCTCCGTTCCCCCATCATTAGTAGAGGTTGGTTCAGTGGCTGCTGATTTGGCAATGGGAAGGGGCACAGAGCCAAAATGCTCCAACAGGAGCTTATCTGTCCATCTCCCTCTCACAGAATTCCTGCTCCAGGAACTGCCTGTGGAGCATTACTTGGTGCCACTCGGTCTCTCCACAGTCCTTGAGGTCCTCTAAGTACGTTCATGCTCCTCTTAGCCAGGACTCTGATTTCACCCCAAAAGTCTTGCCATGTGTCTTCAGTGAGGTACCCAATGACTGAGAAGCATCCGGTCCACTCCTGATTGCTTGATGTCCCCACTCAGATGTTCTGAGGAGGGAAAACACACATACAAAAAACCCATGTACTTTCCTAGGATATGGACATACACAGTACAGTGCTTGATTTTTCAGATGCCAATCCAGACAGTCGTCTGATCCTCAGGACTTCTACCACTTTGGTTATACAGGCTAGGTTCATTCTTTTGAGTCTGTCCCTTGGGAAGAAGGATTATTTGGAAGGCTACCTGGACAGTATAGCAGAAAAAACTAAGGATAATTGGTCCCTGTATGTGGGAGAAAAGAACAACCATTAGCTCAAGTGAACAATGCAGTTTCATGGATTGCTGGCTGATCACTGCATAAATGTGTGTTAAACTCAGCACATGAGGACAGAATGTAAGTGCTCCTTCGGCTTCTACTGCAAAATAATTAAACTATTACTTATGTGTTCCCTTTGTATTTATTTCCAGGTTCTTCTATTTTAAGTAGGACCACAGGTGAACAGGTTGATCATTCCAAGTTTTGAATCTGAAGTGACTATGTAAGACCAGTAGCATCATGCTGGACATTTCTGAAATACAGAAATTTCTTGTGACTCTATGGAGAGAACCAGGAGTGGATTGATGACATACTACCAGGGATAACCCATTCTGTTATCTAATAGGGACTGCATAAATTATTCTAGAATGAGGCAGAACTCTTTTGCACTGGAAGTATCCCTACATCTTGAACCCTGGCTTCACAGGTGATGAAGGCAGGCTATTTCAGCAGAATGCCAGTAAGCTGATGCCAAGACAGACTTGACACTCCCAGCCTTTCCCTGCAACATTGTGCTAGCACTGTCTTGCTGAAAATGGTGTGCTTTACATGGTGGAATTACATGTTCTTAATTCCCTGTCCCAGACATCATGCAAAAAGTATGGCTGCACATGTGCTAGTCTCTAACTCTGAGATCACAACTCTAACTCTGACTAATCACTAATTGTGCAAAACTCCATGCTGCATCCCACCTCATAAATGAACTGTCCAGAAATGTATTAAACCACCACAGATATGAAAATACTTCTTTTTTTCTGGTGATCCTAAGTGGTTTTGAGCCCATGACTGGAAAAAGAATCCTGGAAACAGAGCTAGCCAGACTGAAAAATCATACAGGTTATGCCTAATGTGCATAAACAATATTCATGCAAGTATTGTTAGTAAAATCCCATGCTATGTTTGTTCTCTGAAAGCATGTGGATCCCAACTGGAAACAGCCATTGCAGCTGGCTCACTCCTCAGCTGATAGAGGGTTGGGAAGTGGGGGAAGCAGAATTCTTGGTGATTATGCAAGGTAATCAGCTATCTAATCAGAGCAAGAGTTCCTCACACATGCCTGTCAGGAACTTCTAGTTCACTAGCAAGGTCCCAGGCAGAATGAGGAAGGGAAGCTGGAATGATGTGGTAATGCTGGAAGATGGGGGGTGCTGACCAATCAGCAGTGTCCTGTATTCCCTCTAATCCTTAGCTGCCAGAGCTAGCACCTTAAAAGGTCTGTATCTCCTACATGTCCTCCTATCCTCCTCCACATCAAAATTCTAGGCATTTATCCAACCCAAAAACTAGTACACACACGAAAACATACCAGAACGCTGCACCTTCGCTGTGACAAAAATCTGAGCATACAAGCATACAAGTGGGCAGCTGAACTACTGCAGATAGTCACCAGCTTGCAATTCTTAGGGAGCATTGGGTGTATAGTTGGAAAGGAGGCCCTTCCCTGTCAAATTTGGCACCTGAAGCAACTATAACCATAGACGCCTGGTTCTAGGGCACCTCCTGACATTTTCTTAAGAATCTCCACATTCCCACAGAAATGGAAATGCCCTAATACGAAGTACTTGCTACCTTTCTTGCCACAGGTCTCATTCAAGTTCTCTTGAAAAAAATCAGGTGTGGCAAAATGTTCCAGAAGAAAGTCAGCTGCAGCCTTTGATTTAGAGACAGGCTGTTCTGGAGTCTTGGAAATGTAAATGGGTGGTTTCCCTGAAGTTTTCTAGGTAGGATCACATCCCTGTATAATACAGCTTAGCAGCAGCAAAGCTCCATTATCAGGAAATTGCACTTTTCCAGTTTTTGACAACCAGAAACTGGAGAATTAACTTGCAGACTACTGCATGAAGTGTTTTGCACATACCACAGTGTGTGGTATGGCATGCTTTAGCAATGAAACATAGGTGCAACACATGAGACCGTGCTGGAATCCTGCTGTAACACTTTGGGCAGACTGGAGACAGGTTAGTTCACGCTGGTTGGGAGCAGCGGCATGAATCCTGCTTAAAGGGGCAGAACTTGAGTACAACCCAACATCCCAACATACCCTTCTCCAAGCTTCTCCATGAAGCTCCAAAATCACTCCAGAGCAAACTACAGAGGAAACATACACATGAGTAAACATGGATAGGATTTTGCGTATCCTATTGGATGCAAGCTCATATTACAGTAAAGATATAATAAAAATCAAGTGGTCCAATCTTTCATCACAGTCTGTTTAAGAAAGCCAGGTTCCTGACAGGCTCTGAATTACTGTGCCACAGCCAGACATCCAGCTTTTGAGATGCTACAATGCCTGATTTGGACAATTTCAGTAAAGCCTCTAACAGAGCAAGACATGCACCACACTTAAGCCAGTACCAGAGACAGCATCTTTCAAATACTAAAATTTCATTTCAACTCACTTGCTCTTCCTGCTGGGGAACTCTGGAGAGCTGGGACTGGATGATCCATCAGACTTCAGGTCAAAGAAAGTTCCTGGACTGTCCAACACCCTCTGTATCCTCTCCGTGGTGTCTCTGCTGGGAGAAAAGAGAAACCAGCTATATCCCAGGGCCAGAGTTAACTACCATCTATTCTCACACTCCCTTACAAGACACAGTACTAAGCTGTATGTCTAGTACACACATAAAAGGGAAGCAAATACAGCTGTGCTGAAAAGGACAGACTCCTTACATGTGTCATGTCACATCTGAAAATGGCCAACTTTAAGCTCCTTTTGAATTGATGTAAAAGCCTGAATTCATTTCAGTATTCACCTTTAATTTTTTAACTTTCTCCTCTATCATTCCCATTTCACTGGTCTTAAGAAGCTATAGATTTAACAGAGAGTGTAAATTTATTGTTACAAAAGTGTTATTGCTACTAGGACTTGTCAAGATACCTCTGAAGAAAGTTGTGTGTGTAACTGATATAAGAAGTGCATTTAACTAAAGAAAGGAAAACTAAGAGATTTGGCGGGGGGGGGTGCAGTTTGGAGCTTCAGTGGTGGAGTTTGTCACAAAGTTCTTCCTTTGCTCTCTTGACCACTTGACCCTACCTGTGCCACTCACACCAGAATTTCTGATACCCTCACTTATGTTAATAACAATTGTTTGTAAGACGGGAAATTACCCTGACAAAAAGGAATTCTAAAATTAAAGCAACCTTGAAACTCCTACAACACACTAACAAGTGGGATGACCTGGGTCAGCTCTTTCAGCAAAGTCTGAGTATCATTAAGTTACAGCTTCAGGGTGAAGTCACACATGACACTTTGAGCTCACTGTTTCCCAGAAAGGGAGCATGCTCCAGCTCCTTCATCTTGCTGAGTGCACTTCCCACCAGTCCTGATACTCATCAGACTTCTCCATGAGCCAGTTCATGGCAGAACCTGGCAGACAATTAACCCAGTGAAGGAAAGTTGATACTTTTTCTATTTGATTAATGGACTGAATCAGTTCCATGAAAGGCCCACTAGGGATCTGAGCAATCATCACAAGGAATAGTCAGGACTGGGTAGATGAAAGGGACAAGAGGGAAAGTATCACATCTGCTTTCAATAACAATGAGCTGTTAGAGAAGTTGCTAGTGAATCTGCACCTTCAAGAATAACCCAAAAAGCCTTTCAGAAAATACAAGCTAAGGCTCCCTGTTCCTCACATCTAAGTTTACAAGTAAGCAAAAGGAAGTTAAAATAAGCCAACTAGTTCATCAGATCCCTCCAAGGAAAGAGCAGGAGAAATAAAAAAAAGAAAATAAATCCAGGGGTTTTCCCTGGATTTCCTGTAGTAGGAAAGTTTTATAGAACCTTCAAAGGGATAGAAACAGTTGTTGTACGCAAAGTAATGGATTGAAGGACACAGCTGCCTAAGGTACAAAAGTATTTAAAGTACTGAGGACCTGTGGCTACTGTGATAGTTTAGACTGTTACAGGGAAGTTGCCTCTGAAGATTTAATTTTTCTCAAAAGAAGTTCTACTTTGACCTAATCTGTTAGGAGGAAATTTTCCCTTCTTTCTTAATGAGGTGCCTATGACCTAAAATAAGTAGTTTCCACATTAGAGATAGCTTTCCCCTTTTGCACCCAGTCTTTAAGCTGTTCCTGGAATTCTTGCAACTGGGAAAACTGCATATTAGATGTAGAGTATTCATGTGACTTTTGAGACTCCTTCTAAAGGTGTCTCATCTAGAGATGAAATTTATAATTTAACTAAATAATCTCTTGTGACCAATAGACAACTTTTGAATGGTTATAATTCTGTCAAATATGCCAAATCACTCCTTGAAGCAGTATATTACCCATTAATTATAATTATTTCTCAGACAATCTAACTTAAACACAAGTCATTCGGACTTACAGCTTTTTTTAATAAATCCTTTAAGTTACCAGAAGTTTTGCCTATTCAATATTTTAACATGAAAACAATCAAGCATCCCCTTCCCAAATACCAGCCTTTCATCTGACTTTCTTCTAAAAGTGGTGAGTGAAGAACAGGAAACTCAAGAGTCCTGGACCATACTGCACAGTACTCAAGAGTGATCTTATAATGTTCCTCCACCCATTTCCTTCATTCTTCCTCAAATACTGATTCTCTCCAGGTCCAAACGCCCTCTTTCAATTTTGCCTGTTTCTGTTATTTGTCCATTTCTCCATCAGTCGATAATCAGTCCCTTTTCTTCCCATTCCAACCATTTCCATTTTAGTTCTCATTCCTGATGGTTCCCCCTCCACCTGTACGTGCCTTTCTATGCTCCTTTTCTCAACTCCTCTTGCTTTTTTTACCCTCTTTATCTTGTCTCCCCACAGCTCATACCTCTTTTCCTCCTGTATGTTTTCAATGCCAATGGCACTACTTCGTCGCCCGTGGAAGCGGCTGGCTCGCGTACGTGATGGGCTCCTACCAGGCAAGGCAAAAGACTAGAAAAAAGGAAAGCATGACAGAAAGGACAGGAACAAGACAGCAAAAGCTGTGGAGAGTTGAAAGCATAGAAGAGTTTGCAATGTGGATCCAGACTCTCTCCTTTACTGCAATCCAAGAGCTCAGCTCCATCTGTGCAAGGAGTACTTTCTGTCAGCGAGCAAAAGCAGCCAGGGCTTACAACGGTGGGTGAGAAAGGGACAGAGATATAAATAAACAAAGGCAGAACACAGCCAGTATACAGAGAAATAGGCTTGGGAAAGAAGGTATCCCCATATGGTGAGAGGAGAGGCAGAACCAGAAAGGCAAAGAAACCCAGAAGTTAAAGAGCAAAGGAGGCAGCAAACCCAAGTCATTAGTACACTGTGACTTTGTTGTACTGACATAAAGAATGCATACAACCCAGTAAACTGTCACCAAGAAATCTTCACACTGAAGGACACCTTCTTGGCTCACTCAGAGGTGGATTTTGCCTGTATTGACATCACTAGTGCAGAGACCACAACCAGCTGGATGCACTTTGGCCAAGGTAACCATATTTTCAGTATCAGAAACATGGATCCTTTTCTGGAAAGATTTGTGATAGATTTTTTAATTCATTGGTCACATATGTTTAGTACGCCTATCAAATAAGAAAGGCTTTGACAGTGATAGCAACTAGAAATATTAATTCTTTTTCTCAACCCAGACTTTACTAATTCTGCTGTTTGTTCCCAACATGCAAATTCTATTTACAGCAAAAAAGCACTTTGAATATCTTGTGCACCTGTTTATATTACAGAAAATAGTCTGATCAGTGAAATCGAAGAAAATGAAACAGTTCTAGTGTCCTTATGTTCTCAGGTCTTGCCATATGACAATACAATACCATTCCAGCCAAACCACAGTGCACGCATTTTTTAACACATGGCACCCTACAGGATCTAACCCAGGATAGCAGAGATAGATGTCTAAAGTAGAATCATGTTTGGCTTTCTTCTCCCAGTCTGCATCAATCTCAGTTCTAGTTTACACATGAACTGGGGCTAGAGATGGGCACAGAAAACAGACCATAACACATGCTGTCACCACTTGTGAAATGGGATGATACAACAAAAAGATTCACAGTGGGACAAGAGGACAAACTAATAGGGAAAGGAAATGTGTGGGTGGTTAAAAAGGTATGCCGGGTTCTCTTCTTACAGCCCACCCGAATACCTTACCGCAGCAATGGCCTTAGGGCCCTCGGCGACACTCTGGCTGAGGGCAAGGCCAGCCGTAGGTGGGCGGCTGGGCAGGGTGGCTGGCTGCTGCTTTCTCATGGATATCCCCATGGTATCCAGGCTCTGGCTGCGGCCTCTGATCACCCGCTGAACAGGAGGGAGGCAGGGAAACAGACAAACACAGATATACACATATAGACATGCACGCGGTAGGATAGTGTGAGAAGCACCACAGATTGAGTGGGACGTTGTGACAGACTGACACCAGAACCACACAGATCCTGACTCCTAGAAGGCAGTATCTTAGATACTGCCCTGTTTTGGTCTTAGTTGATTCATGGAGCTCTGGGAAGAGCTCTTCCTCAAGTATATTCTCTAGTTTCATTTCCCTTCTTCTATTGCAATAAATAGAGGTTTCCTTCCAGTATCCCAGCACACTGGATTTAAACAGCATCACCTGGAGCAGTCCTATCCAGTACAGGCTATAAAACACAAAACCAAACTCCTGTTCAAGGCTGTAAGGTTCAGTCTCATATGAACTTGAGTTCTGGTTTCAATGGGAAAGCAGCCATATCAAAACCTGCAGCATCTGAAAAAGCCATTTTCTGACTTAACTCAGCCTTTTCCAAATGTCATCTGTGTACATTACATGCAAATCACAGCATTTGCCAGAAGTCATAATAGGACATTTTGGGAGAATTAGTGTAAGACATGGATGTGTGAAAATTCATGGTTAGCAGCAAAGGCAGTTTGTATGTAAAAATACACCTCACCAAAGCATCCCAGACCTGACCAAAGCCATACACACGGCTACCAAACCTATTTGTGAACAGGTTAGTTTTACAGACCTTAATAACTCTAATTGACCCACCATATAAAGACATAAAGTACTCTGAAGAAATGCTGTTTATAACATATCTCTCTTTCCAGAGAGATAACTTATTATATAAAAGAAGTGGCAAGGCACTTCCCATGTAAGTCCAAAAGGGCTAGTAGATAGAATAGAAAAGCAATGAAGATTATCTCTATATAACCAGCTCAAAACTCAGTTTGCCCAGTCATACAAAACCTTTGCTTTCTCATATCAATCATCTTCATCACTTCTAAAAGAAAGTTCTGTCACCTGGTTTATTAAAAAAAATCAGCAATAAAAACCCGCTAAGATGCTATTTACACTGAAAAAAGGTAAATTAACTCTGGCTTTTAGAGGGTACGTAAATCACCACAGTTTTTCTAGACAGTATACTCAAGAGATAAGCTAGAAACTCTTGCAGTGGCTCCTGCAATTCTTCCAGTTATAATGAAAATTAATTGAAAGAGATCTGCTGTAGGAACTGAAAGTCCTTTGCTCCTGGTTACAGCAATTCTTCTTGCAAACACTGACTCCTTCTTCTGTAAGTCATTGAATAAAACCACATGACACTTGACACCAGCACAAAGCATAAAGAGTTTGACTTCTAAGGGCCAGTATGGAATTCTAGACCACACTGTAGGTTTGTAGAAAGGCTCACCTTGAAGTTCTCGAGGAAGCCCCCACTGCCATTCTCGATCTTGTCATCCTCCCCTACAGGTAATCCCATCATGCTGCGGCTGCGAAGCTGCAGCTCCTCAAAAAGGCTCTCCAAGAGCGCACTCCGTGTTCTTTCCTGCATCATTGGGAATGAGAACAGCTCTTATTGGAAGAGATTTTTTTTCCTGTCTCACATCCTTCATAAAAAAAGCCCCAACAAACAAAGAACCCCAAAAGACCAACAATGACAACAACAAAACCCCATGAAAATTACTTTAAACGGTATGAAATGGTTTTAACTGCATAATTACAGAATATATTACAGTAACACCCAGCCCTTTTAAACTCTTCCTAAAGCAAGTCAAAGTACACTTCTTCACAGCTGATGAAACACAGACATGTTTTTTTCTAGATTAGGCAACAGCAGAGTCTGGAACAGAATTTTGGTACCTTGAACCAAAAGTCAGAGATATCAGCATGCATCCTGTGGCATAATACTGAATTTCAGCTAATACAGAATTTCCTCCAGCAAAATATATGCATCATATTCCCATACTTACTTGAGGATTAGATCTTTATATTTAAATGTAACTGTACATATTCCATCACATCTGCTAAGAAATATGAAGGAAATATCCCATAGCTGAGTATAAAATCACATTTCATCTTCCTTTTTTAAGCAACACAAAATTAGAAGTCAGACATTTTACTTGATTTTGTCTGATAATAATATATTTATTATATATATAATATCTTCAATTGAAGCAGCCAGGTAACAGACCCACCTCTAATTTAGCAAATTTCTCAGCTCGATAGCAGCTGTACTCGGCGTTGATGAGCTTGACCAGAAGGAATTCACGAAACTCTGCACTCTACAAGACAAGATGAAGACTAGACTAAACTGGAGACAAAAACACTAGTAAAAACATCACATTATAAAAGCTCTGCTGACTACTCTTTGGACCTCCAAAGTGCTCTAGTCAGACTGACCATACCGACTCAGAACACAAGTGCGTTGTGCCATGTCCCCTGCCAACTAACACTAGACCAGAGACACAAACCTTTTTAAATATGGCTGGATTTGGTAGAGGAGGTCCAAAAAAGGGGACATCATCTCGAGCTGTGACTGAAACCTGAAATAATACAAGGGGAAAAAAATTAGTATCAGGACACAAGTCAGACCATCAAACTACTGCGATGGATCTGATTCCTCCTAAATAATTTACCTATATGAAAGAGATGCAATATAGTGTCCTGTGCATCCCTCTGTTCCTGAGCTCAGCGGATGGATGTGTTCATTTATGTCCCACAAACTCAAGTCAGCTAGATGTGCACACAGTAAGAGCAATAAAAAAAGCTGAACTATTTTTTCAAAAACTATTTTAAATAATAACTAGTATAGCCAGTATATTTAGGAACAAAAAAATGCTCCTATTCAGCCTGAAATATTAACCTCCACTAAAGAACCTTTGTCACTGTGGTTGCACTGACCTATTTATTTTTACAGTGAATCCTTGATGGAGACACACTGCACACTGAGGGGAGTATCTCAGCATCACTGCATCTGTGAGCCACAGGTGATAAATATGCAAATGCATTTTCCCAGTAAGAGATAGGTTTAATTTGTTTTATTTTTAGCATGTTCCTACCTGACATACCAATGTAACTGTAATGCAGTCCAGTTTTTACATGGACACTTGTTTCTTCACAGCACTTACCCATAATCATATGTGCCTATCATACCAAATACATACAGTACTTCACAACATTTCACAGAGGTTTTTTGTCATGTTTGAGATTAAACAAGACCATTATTTGTCCTTTCATACAAGAGGGAACAATTTCATAACAACCACAATTGCCTCAAAACAACAACAAATAAATGTCACAGAGACACTGAGAGGTGTGAGTTTAATGAGAGGAAGAAAGAAATGGGCTCTTGATTTAATTCAGAGTTTTCACATTTCAGGCCACCTCCCCTACCTACAAACCCTCCATCTCTCCCCTAATAGATATCTACCAGTTAAAATCCTGTTTTGCATTTTCAGTTTTCTGATTGCAAAAATTGATTCTGTAAAATAAATTCCATTAATATTCCAATTTAACAGTAGGCACTAAAGCTTAAGTAAATGGAACAAGGAATGGCAAAGAAATCTCCTAAATGGTAGTCTTTTGTGTACTACAATGCTCTCAAAGCAGCATCAGTTAAAGCCCCTTTAGAAAAGCCTTTACAGAAAACTCTGCATTGGCTCTAGGGTGATTATGGGGATGATTTCTTCTTCAAGGAATGAAGCAGCCCTACTATACTAACAGAAAAAAATGGTACTGCAAACAGGCAAAGATGAAAACAATGTCAGGAAGACACACAATAAATAGCGAGGTTTCCCAGTTCTTTCCTTATCATTAAAAAGTCCAGTGAAATTTTGTGCCCTACAAAACAGAGAGCAAGAGAAGAACTGGAAGCCCATGCCCTGATCAACACAAGGCTTTCACTACAAACCAGCTGCCCAAAACATAGGGAACAAACAAGGGAAAGTGGTTGTCCACCTCCAACACCCCTCCTGGTGGAAGAGATGATGGGGATCCTGTCCTAATTTTGATGTTCTTGGTGTTCTGTAGGCCTCCAAGGCATAAAGACTCATCATCACCATATCAAAATCCCTACATAACACAACACATGGGACTTGGATTAAAATGGAAAATCCATCACAAATCCAAGTTTCTTTATATTTTCTGCTCTCTCAGCATCACTGAAATTTGAACATTAAGTACAGTAAATTCACGAATACAAGCCGCACTGAGTATAAGCCGCATCTCTGGGTGTTGGCAAATATTTCGGTTTTTGTCCATAGATAAGCCGCACCCGTATATAAGCCGCTCTGTCGTTCGCAGCGAGGACCCGCGTGCAATTAGTAACAGAACCGCGGGAGGGCGGGGTTTACTGGCTGAGCTAAGGCTGTGCAGGCTCGGCCCGCTAGGGGCCGCTGACGGGGCCAGGTGGCCCAGCCCAGTGCTGCCGCTCGGGGCCGGCCGCCGCTGCCACTGGGCTCGGTCACCCCGGGTCGGCGCTGCCCCGTGGTGGCAGGCAGGGACGGAGCTTCCCCCGCTCCTATGGCAGCGGCGGCAGGCGGGGACGGAGCTTTCCCGCGCCCGTGGCGCCAGCGGCGGGCGTGGACAAAGCACCTCGCCTCCTCCCCGGGCCGCAGCAATGGCGGTGCGCACTTCCCGCCCCCCCCCGGGCTGCGGCAATGGCGGCGCACGCTTCCACTTGCCTCCCCGGGCCACAGCAATGGCTGCGCGGGGCTCCCGTCGGCTCCCCGAGACGCGGCAATGGCGGCGCGCACTTCCCCCCCCTCCCCGGGCCGCGGCAATGGCGGCGCAGGGCCCCCATCGGCTCCCGGAGCCGCGGCAATGGCGGCGCCCCCTCCCCCCGTCGGCTCCCCAGGCCGTGGCAATGGTGGCGTGGCCCCCCCCCTCCTCCCCGGGCCGTGGCAATGACGGCCCCCCCCCCCGTCCTCCCTGAACAGCAGCAATGGCGGCGCCCCCCCCCCCGCCTCCTCCCCTGGGCTGCGGCAGAGGAGGGAAGAAGAGAGCTCTCCCGCCTCTCTCCCCGCCCCCTGTGCTGACTGCAGGGAGCCAGGGCAACACGGTAACACTGTAACAATTGCGAAATGCCAGCTTTTACTGGTCGGTGCTTGGCTCGGCGCCCTGGCTGGCACGTCTGGGGTTGTAAATGTCAGAAAATTATTCACATATTAGCCGCACCCGACTATTAGCCGCACTTCCGGGTTTCCACCAAAATTTTTGTCAAATTGCTGCGGCTTGTATTCGTGAAATTACTGTAATACAGATATCCATACACAGTCATGGCAGAGAGAGAATGAGTTGTGTCCAAAGGTTGCAAATAATTAATCTGGGCTTTAGTAGGGCGTCTTTCAGCTGAAGGGCCCTAACAGATAACACTGCCATGCCAGATTGGAATCAGTTCTGGAATTCCCAGAAGCAGGTGTAGCTGCCTTGGATTCCATAGTTAGGTCAACCAGCTGCATCTGACCTGCAGCCTCAGGCAGTGCAAGCTGCAAGCACTATGCTGCACAGGTAATGCAGACATGAATTTTACCTGACTTACACAATGTGAGATAACCCCCAAAGTGGGATCAAATGTGGCTCATGCCCTTCGATGTAAACAAAATTTTTCACCTGAACTCCTTCTGCTTCAGTTCCAAAACTTTAAGCTTCAGAAATTCATCAGCTACTTTGAAAAGCATACAACTTAACTCTGCTTTTAGGTGTAGATACCCAAGAAATCAAGATGACAACTGGTTGAACCTGCACCTCTCCCAAAGGACCAAGAACCACTTCAAGGACCAAAATCAGTACAGATTAATCTATTGCTCCTGGTTACCTTGTAGAGAGTGTCCCCAGTGGTGCTAAGAGTAAGCTGAACTACCACATAAGCATGTAGGAAATTAGAAGCAATCATATCAGGGACAAAAGGTGTGCTTTCATCCTGGAAAATGATGGCTACAATATCATTCCCAATGTGACGCTTTCGCTGAAGCTGGAAAGAAATAATGAAGAGAGAAGGCAGGTGAAAAAGAGCAGAATAGTATGATGGGACCTCAAACATCAGTCCACCTAACATCTCAAACTCTTTTCACCAAAACCCTCATGACTACTTTTGTCATTACTCCAGCCACAATTCTCAACATTATACAGTCAGTCATTCTCCCCTCTTCTTCAAATACCCCTCCTCTCCCAGTCACGCTGCTGTAATCCTTACTCTTCCTTCTGATACCTGCTGGGAATCTCCCTCTGTGAAGGGCAGCTTTGTGGACACGTGAAACATGATCTCCTTCCCCCGGAAATTTGTATAGACTGACTCAGTGCCTGTTTGACCTCTGGTAACATCCAAGCCTCCCCGGAATCTGAGCAAATCCACACCACACCACAGGTCAGGTAGTATAGAAATGAGACAGCAGAGAGAAGACAGACAGTATCAGTAACAGTAGTACATCAAGACTATCAAAGGTAATTTTTAGGAAATCATTGATAGGGAGGCACCAAATGTTCCCCAAACCTGCACCATGTTTGCGCTGGTGAACATATCAGCTTGCTAAAAGGTATGAAGTTAAACCAGGGATCCTCAAAGTAGCTACGTTCTTTGTCATTCTTCTGAAAAACACTCCATATGTTAGAACTAGAGAAGAGATGGGATGCCTCACAGAAAGAGCCTGAAACAATATTGCCTCATACCACTGTGAAACAAACTCATATTTAAGCTGCCAAATAAAACTATTCTTTGCTGATAGCGTGGGTCAGATCGAATCAAAATCAAAATACCAGCTAAGACCTAAGCTCCAACTAGCTCCCAAACATGATGGTTGACAGAAGCATCCGGGGCTTCTTTGCCTGCACTGGGATTCAGAAGATACAGCACTTCTCCAGAACCTGGACAGTAACAGTCACAGCCTCTGAACACATGATGTTCCCTAACTTAATCTGGCTTTCCAGCTGCACTGCATACACACCCACGAAAATCCTGCAGCTGAATCTTGTCACCAAGGAAATCCAGGAACTCCAGGAAACCCTGACTCTCTACTGTGTTACTGAAGACTTCTTCTTCAGTTGTCTACAGAAGGAAAGCAGAAGTAGTAAGAAGCACAAATGAGTACAAAAAATAGGCAGTAATTTCTATAGACAGTTCAACCAACAAACATCTCTGCATGAATACATTTCTGATCTGAGACCTCCATGGTGCTGGGGTCCTGTGCCTCAGTCCCAAGCTGCCGTGAGTGTTGGAGTTAGGATTCAGAGATCCACAAAGCCTATACTGCCAGAGATACTGCAGGTGGAAGAGGCAAGCAAAGGAACCACAGCACTGCACAAACACTGCTGCCTCCATGCCACTGCTTCTGGACAGTGCAAACCTTGCTATTACATCCTTTAAGCTAAGAAAATTTACTGTATACATTTTGCCCCAAGTACCACAACATCTGACGGGTCTTACCTGTCCAGGTTTTTGGTAGATGACCCCAAATTTGAAGTTATTGCTTATGACGTGTTCATCAAACGCAACAATAAGCTGTGAGGCCTGAGGTAATGAAAACAGAAATTATCAACTGGATGTCGTTAGCCAGATCTTGAAGGAAAAATTATGTATAGATATATCAGAACACTGTACCTTGGGATAGAGGACAGGAAAGAAGCGTTCAACATTCACATCCTCACACAGTAGCTGTTGAGTGAGAGAGGGAAACAGAAGTGTAATTATCATGTGCCCTGGCTTGTTGCAGGCATGAGAGTGTAGGCACTGTTTATAATTATCTGACAGGAGCCCCTTCAGGCAAAAATTCTGAGGTAAAATTAGAAGAGAAAGAAAAGAAGGCAAATGGAAGGGTAAAAATTACAGTTCTACTGGGGAATAGTAGAAAAAGAGGGAACTAGGAGGACAGAGGTGAAAATAAATTTAAGAATGAGGCCTTATGACAAACAGGCAAGCATGAATCTCACCTTTGCCATCTGAACAGCATTGGGAAACTCATTCAGACAGGAAATGGGAATTAGATCATGTTTGGTGCCAGTACGAGTCCTGACACAAAAAAAAAAGGCATTAGAGACATGGCTGAAGGGAGACACAAGCAACACTGGCTCTTTAAAGAAAGAGCAGCCATTTCTTCAGAGTATTGTTAAAGCAGTTAATTCTAGAGGGTTAATTTAAATCGTGGTGCACAGAATCACTGGAAAAGCAAGGTATTTTCACTTCTTGTGGTGAGCAGAGGAAGACAAACCAGGAGCCCTTAGTGGCTTTGCTCCTTTGCACTCATCTGCCTTGAGAAGTATTTTGCTTCCCCCCACACAGTTTTCTTTCAAAGAAATCTAAATGTCAAAAATACAACTCATGAACACAGAATAATAATGATCAGTGAGGGCTTGAAAGATTGTTAAAGGGTCTGTTAGAAACAGACTAGGAGAGCAGATCTATGCAAAGTAAAGGAGGTAGAAACTGGTGTAACATTGTTCCAGAAAGCTGACGGAGGAAAGCTGCCTTCTTCCTCTTTATACGTATATTTAAGGAGAGATATCTTCCTAAGGAAGAAGAAATATTGGGCTGTCAAAAGCATCTTCAAACCACTATAAACAAGCCATTGAGCAAAAATTCCAATAACTACCCTTTTATTCTTCCCTGGTCTCTTCCATACAGAAAGATAAACATTCCCGGCACAGCTCACAAACAGGTTCTCTCTTTGTTCCCAGATTATTGTTGTCAGTCTGAAGCATTCCCTGCAAATACTGGAGGAAACCCACCAGTGGTTTTTTTTGTAACTAATTCCTATGCAACCATTTTTCCCCTCAGTCCCAGACAAATCCTTGTCAGCAGCAACTGTATATCACTTGGTTCCAGTAGCATTGCCTACTGGGAGTGCAGCCACTCATAGTGCAGTAAAAAGCTTCTCTGCAGTGGTCTCTCACACACACAAGATCCTACTCTGTTCTTCTTGTAGTTCATTCAGCAGCTCTCTCTAGGTAATGTCTCTCTAGGGTTATGGCTTCACAGAGTACCCCAGGAATCTAGAGAATGTTCTAGATCACCTTCAAGGGAGCCCTAGTCTCAAGTACAAAGCCTGGCTAGGCTGTCCTTCATTAGGGAATGAATCCATATTCTGCTAGAGAGTGCTCACATGTCTCTAAGTAGACAGAATAAACAAAATAAACTTTCTACTTGAGGAAAGAACAGATATTTTCCACACAGGTACTACAAAGATGCAGCTGCAAGCACCACACCATCTTCTTTAAGGAAACTGCTGAGAGCAACTCAAGAGTAGAAGGCAAGGGAAAAAAGGCTCAAAGGTTCATCGCCAGTTTCTTTTCTCTCCAGAAGAAAGACACAAAATTCACATTCACATCTATGCAGAGGGAGTGCAAGGTAACACAGGAGACCCAGCACAGTAGCATACACTTCAATAACAGGCACTGTTACCTCAGCAACAGGCGTAGATTTTCCTGTTTCTCAATCTGTTCGTATTTCACAGAAAGTACTAGGTAGCCCAAGGACATGTCACTGGAGTAAAAGTTCTGGTGCTCCTACAAGCAGGAAACCAAAATGCATTATCCCCAACACACTTCCTGAAGAATTTTACCAGGTTGGTTTTTTGCATACATTGCCTGTCATTCAAGATTAATTAATTTTTAATTTAATTAGGAGTAACATGCTTCCAGATGTATGTGGTCTTCCAGACCACTTGATCATCAGTGCATGAGCATACCAGTCAAAGTGCATCCAGTCAATTCAGTTCCTCCTCACCTGTTCAACATCAGAAGGGCTCCTGAGAAGTAATAGCATTATAACACCCAGCAACATGTTTTGAAGAAATTGAGTTTCTTGTAAATAAAATAGTGTCTTTCATGGACTTTCCCTGTATACATTCAGATTCTGCTCGACTAAGCAGTGTCTTCCAGACATTCAACTGGATGTGGCTGAGGGAATTCTCTATCTAAAAAGCAATGGCAGGTTTAATGGTAAATGGCTGAACTCCAAGAACGCTCATATCTCAGGAAGGATACAGTCAGTAAGTAATGAGATTTTTGCAGATGAAGAGTGGTCTCAGCAGTGCCACTTACACTGCCTAAGCTTTAGTGGAGTGTGCCTATAACAGAGTCATGCAATGTCAAACAATGAAAGATACTGCAAACATTTCCACAGTCTCTATACATAAGTATAGAGTCATTCTCCATACATACATACATACATACTCCATACATTTCTCCTGGGTATACAGCCACGTTCCAGTGGCCTAGGTATACCAATGTATAGTTTGCATATTGCTGTATCATATATATTGCTATATAATCTCTAACCTCAAAAGATTAAAGCACAATGAAAATACTGTTTAGGTGAAATCGTGCAGAAATGCCTTGATCACGCCCACCATCCTAGTGGAAAAGCATCCTCATGCATGACACAGAAGTGGGAGAGCAAGTTGTATTCAACTGCACAGTCAAAACTTGTACGATTTGGAATATGTTCTGTTAAAGAAATACTCCAGACACAATAAATTAGTGAAGAACTCAGTGGGAGGAAAGTGTAATTTGATAAAAAATGGTTGCTAGTCTGTCAGTTCCTTCCTCAGTCTTTTGACTAGAATATATAGAATATATATATGCCTAGAAGGTCTGGTTTGGCCCTGATGGATTGCAACCTCTCTCAAAACACTGGTAAGATTGACTTTTGCCATCTAAATCTTCTCTATTAGTCATAGTTCTGACTCACTGTCCGAAATAAAGATACATCTAGTGAAATACTCTGATATCTATGTGGAAACAGCCAACCTGAAGTTAATAGACATAAACCAATTCTCTCTTTGAAACAAGAAACAGGAATAAGCAAGACTACAGTCACTACCCTAAACCAAAATGTGAAGATGTAGCTATCTAACTTTCTTAAGTATTAAAGATGTCGCTGTCCTTACCTCCTCTTTGAGACAGAAAACACCCAACACCCAGAACTGCTGTGATATGGACTTATGGGCAAAAGGTTGCATGGTTGATCAAACGAGACAGTCTGAAAAAGGTAAGATCTAAGAGCAGCCAAGAAGCAAACAAAATAATATCACCTCTAGCTGCAGTGTTCAAATCACAGAAGTCCAGTGTGATCTGTCACACTGCTCTGTGATAGCACATGGGAAAAAAAGATGAAAATCAAAGGAAGCCACAAAGGACACTGTATTTTTCATGACCATAATTTTCAGGATATTAATGGTTCGGATGTGAACAAGAATCAGGTGCAGTAAGTCACTGTGACCAAGGGCAAAAAGATAGAGCAGCTGAGAAACAGGCAGATTCAAGGAGCAAAGCATAACCATATTCCATGGTCAGCTGAAGTGTAGAATAAAATCCTTAAACCAAAGAAGTCAAATGCCCCAGATGGGGCATGGATGGATGCCCCAGACAGGCTGTTAAAGAAAATGATGTCATAATGCCAAAAAAAATCAAAACTAGAAGACAAAACAAAAGAAGAGGAGCCAAAGCTTTAGGTTAGCTGCAGTTAAAAGTAACACTGAGTTGCAAAGACCAGAAATTAAGATGCCTTTTGATGAGACTTGTAAGTCAGACCCCAGCAGATCCAATACAGGGGGATCTCAATTACTTTGGAGACTGGGCTATCAACTCTGAAGCTGATGCAATAGGCACAGCTGCACAAATGGGTGCAATCCTCACAGGGGAATGGGTACTAGAATTAGTGGAGGTCTTAAAGGAATTTTTGTCAAAGCCACTCTGGCTATGTAGCTTGATCCTGAATGTAAGCCTGGGGTTTAAACTGAGATCTGAGCAATCATAAGTATGAATAAACCTATAATTTACTCCTTATGATTTTCTTTCTCTGTAAAAACACATAGGCAACATACGACAAACTCGTATTCCTTCAGTGGACAGCAGCCTTTATTGTTCATTGTCCTGAAAGGCTTTGCAGTCAATACTGAAGATTGCAAGTCAGTGATGACAAGATACCCTCGAGCTGAGATGACCTATGTATTAAGTGCAAATTCACCCAGCTACAGAAGTAGTTTCTGTAACATTTAATATAGTCTGAAAGGCAGTTCTGGATTTCAAATAGATCTCTGTAAAAACAACTAAGTATCTTCCATGGGGCAAGGGAAAATACTAACAGAACACACAAGGAATGCTGACAGTTTGCTTAAGAAGTTAAAAAGCTACTAAGACATCTGCCATCTGCAGCAACTTTAACCAGCACAAAGAAAGGACAGTGTAAAGGAGAAATACATGATCACATAGCAAGAAAGCTTCCCCCTCAGAACTGAGAGTTTCAAGCGCTTGAGAAACTGGACCTAAGTTTATTTGACTGGCAGTTACAATGTATACCTTTATTAAATCCTTCTTGGCTTCAGGCCACTTCTCTTTATTGCAGCCTTGAAAAACAATATAGACATTAAATAATTCCCAGACTATAAGACATAAGGTTTTACAGCCTTTTTCCTAAAGGCTAAATAAATCTTACTGTGTAATCGTCATATAAAATACAGATCATGAGGGAAGTGGTTGTTTTATAGGGTCTGCTGTAAGATGTTCTGTAAAAAGTATCACAGAATTGTTTGAGTTTGAGCAATCTACGTACACAAATCCACAACACAGACATGCATATTATGTTTGTAGTACCACATAATACTTTGATCTCCTGTCTTGCTTAAAGGATGTTACCTAAACCACCCCTCCCATCGCATGATGCTTTCAGACTCTTCTCCAGCTAAGAACTGTTTGTCATTATTCAAAGCAGGAAAGAGACATTTCCTGACATGGCTGAAGTAACTTCCCTATGTAACTAACAAGAAAAAGACCCAACACAGACAGAATTGAAATCACTGATATCGCTAACTTTGCACTGAAGAAATAATCTTCTAGTGGAAAAGTTCTGAGCTGTCTTCTTAACTAAGCTTTTAAGCATGGGGAAAACTTTCTAGCCAAGGATAGATTTTTCTGTGACAAGAGTCCTGCTCCCTTTGCTCTTTTCTGACAGTCACTTGTTCAAAAACTTGCATGTTTACCTGAACATGGACACACATTCATGCCAGTTAAGGCAAAGAATAACACTGGACACCAGAAAAGGAAGAATATAGGTGAGAGTTTTTCCATAGTACTGAGGCACTGATAGTTGGGTGCTTTGCAGATGCAAAGCTCCATGACAGAGGAAGTCCTGGATCTCACTTGGAAAGAACAATGATGATACGGTCTCGCTTGAGCAGCAGTATGGACAAGATGAGCCCCAGAGGTCCTTTCCAACCTCAACTGTTTTGTGGTATCAGATCAGCAGTGAATCCTACAACTAGACTGAAAAAATCATATCCAAATTTGCCTCTTGTCCTATCTGGCTCTGGAAGCCTTCAAGTACAACCCTAAATTTACCATGACAGAAAAATAATTACAGTTGGCATACTGAAAGCTTCCAGAGGGTTACAGGATAAACGTCCCTTAACATATTGCACAGCAGATCTGTTAGTCTTGAGGGAAAGCCTCCAGAAGGTTTCCTTGGCTTCCTTTTTTTCCTAATTATTTATAAATCATATTAATATAATTTTCCAGTGTTGTGGAACAAGATTTGCTACAGAAGATCACTCTGACAAGCCCAGCTACTGTAGAACATGTCCTCAGCAATGTGAAAAGCACCACTTATTCCTGGTTTTGAACTTACTCAGCAGTCACTGAGGAAGATCACTGAATAAGATGCAGTGTGAGCATACTTGTCAGGCTTTATCTCCTTATGCCATGAACCAAATCTCAGAAAAGATCATGGGTTTTTCTCACTTGTTCTTAATGGCTAATATCATCCTGACATTTAGTCTGGTAATCAGCCAATTCCATAAACAGGTCCACCTAGATAGACCTTAATGGCTGGCCACCAAACATTCGCTTTACGAGGCCTAGCTGTGTCTCCCTGTGTATCAAACTGGAATTTTTAAATTCATGGAACATTTAGCACCAAACTTACTTAAATCAACAACTATAAAACACATGGTCTGGTTTCATCATATACATTCTGTAATGACCATACACTGAGGGAAATGGACTATTCAGCTTCCTACTGAGGAGCTTGCATTGCCAGTGCTGAAGTCCCCTTTAGAAATAATGCCATTTCCACTTCCAGTGCTATTACACTTTTGTCCACTTGTTATCCCAAGGTTGGTATGCGCATAAGAGCCTCAAAAGACCTTCTCAACTAAATAAAAGCATTTCCAGTGCAAATCTTTCTATTAATGCACACATTTCACAAGGGGACATGACCGATTTAAAACACTACAGACCATACTGTAGTATGTACCTCATTTACATCAGTTCAAGGCATCATAAGGAACTGAAATGCAGCAGTAGTGCAGACATTTTCAAGCCCAGAAACATTTCAGTCTTGTGGTTGGGTAGGCAAAGACAGCTCTGAAGGTCACCCTTACCTTTCCTAGAAAATGTTTGCGGTACAGCTTGGCCGTAGGATCACTTTCCAGTTTCACTTTACCACTCCAGGAAAAGGGTACATCAGATAGAGCTGGACTCAAGTTAGAGAGGTTGTGGCTGGTCCCTTCAATCCAGTAGCCCCCAAACTGGGGTAGGATAATGAGAGGATATGGCCAGCCTTTCTGTAATACCTATTCAAAAGGACAGAGAGCATTAAAGCTGACAGGTCTGTAAGCTGGAAGGCCAATAAGCTGAAAAACCAATGAAGTCCAAGGACAAACAGAGAGAGAAGAGAGATCCACTCACCTCATGGATGCTGGGATAAGGAATATACTCCTCTTCTGTCTGAAATCAGAACAAGTCATTAGCAAAAACACGTGACAACTTTTAAAGAATTATGTTCTCATGACTGTGCAAGCTGCGCCCTCAGCTTCTATTCTGCCCAAGGTCATCCTCAGAGTTTTACTTCAAGACTTAAGGTTAGACTCCATTTCCAAGGTCTCAGTATCATAATAAAGAACTTTGAGAAAAATAAATTGAGGAGTCAGATTCTCCCCAGGCTCCTCCTCCAAACTACAGAGGATATAGGCATGCAAAATGAGGAAGCAGCCAAACTACAGACAAACTTGATGTAGTTAGGAGCAGCACCCTCTCTCCTTTCCTTCCACACAGTGTTAGACAGCTGCTGTCCTGCTGACACGGATGGCAGTAGGAATGGTAGAAAAAGTGCTGTTTACAGTGAGATTGAGGCTGTGTCATGTCCATGGTTGATCAGAGGTATGCATCTGAGCAATGCCAAGGTGTGACTCAGAGAACAGGAGCAGTATCTGAGCAAATCTATGCCGGTTGAATGCCCCCCTCCATCACCACAAAGAGCACTGACTATCTCTGTCAGAATAAAGCTAGGTCAATTCTCAATGTGGCTTTTTTTACAGGTCATCCCAAGATAAAAGTCAAGGTCAAGTTTGATTTTAACGTTAGTAGGCCTGAGTTGAGACTGAAGAAATGAAGTTTAAACCTCAACTTGAGGATTTAAAGATAGGAATCTGCTCTTATTGCCTTACTATTGGGCAAAACAGATCAACCTTCTAGTAGCATCTCTATGAGTCATCAAGCAGACTACTGAAATAAATGCTATGTGGTTTCATAAACATTATTACAGCTCTTAAATTGAACAAATTTAAGAAATTACTTGGTCAAAACTAACACTTTAAATAATAATAAACTCTTATTGGAAAAAGGGAAATGTTAATTCTATTTCAGCTACACAGCTTCACCCTATTGTGCAGTAACCAGGTAAAAAAAAAAAAAGAAAAAAGGTAAGCATGTAAGTGTTCTTGGGATGTTTGCAGACTCCCTGTTCATTCCAGTATGAAAGTACACTGCAAGCCAGGTCAGTAATTATCAGCCATTCTTAGCAATTCAGGAGGCAACAACTTGGCCTGACCTTGAGAGGAGCTGGAAGGGAACATCTTTGTTCATCCAGACGACTCCCCTAGAAACAAAGTCACAGACAGTGAATCCTGTATTTTAGCATGTCTGTGTCACTTACCCTCTGTGTCCTTCTCCATACCCTCAATACGTCCCTCTATAAAATCTTCCTTTTTAAGCAAGTTTGGAAGATAGGAATAAAAAGTAAAAGTGAAGCTAGAACTTGGCCAGTCATCTATATGGCATTAAAACCAAAAAGCTACCCCCATGCTTACACCTCTTAAAAAGCAGACAACTGACATATATTAAAAACAATCTCCCAAACTGATTCTCTTATTTGATACTCTAATCTCTTCTAGCTACCTTCCTCCCTATGCTCAGCAATAAAAAAAAAAATGGAATGACTACGAGGTAAGTTGGAACTACAGGGCAAAAGGCTACTGGCTGCCTAGTTTCTTCCTGAATCAGGAGCTGGCATCCAGACTTCCATCTCCTCTTTATTCCATCCTCTGCCTTCTCACCACAGCAAAGTAGCTCACCTCCACCACACCTCTGCAGCAGAAGCACACAAGAATAGGACAATATTAGTAAGGAAAGCCTCAACACAGACTGAGCAGAGGCCCAGACCAGAAGATATGAAGGTCAACAGGCCATAGTCCAAGTGGGCATCACAGACAAAAGAGTAAGAAGCAGAATTTGCATCACCAGATAGGAGGATGAAGACCAGGATTTAAAATGTAGGTTTCTCTTACACAAAGTACATGAGTATTCAACTGCTGTCACCTAAATGTTCTAACTCTCGTACTGGAATATGATGCCGAGACTACACTTTTTATACCATCAGTGACTGCCTAATGGCATGGCTAATCAGGGATTCCAGACAGGATAAGCAGCTCTTGACTTTGTTGTGAAAATAAGCAGGACTGGATTTATAACAGCCATGCCTAGGCACATATTCTACAGAGGAACTAGTTTGTCAACTGGATTGTGGTAGAAATAGGTAAATCTCAGAGGAGCTCTACAGTGGAGACTTAGGAGGCTCAGGAACAAAAGTTTTGAATAATGCTCCAGCTGTACAGGGTGCAAAAACTGCTAGCATATAGCATAGTATCACTAACGTTGAGCAACAGTAACCTTACTACTGAGGATTCATAATAATCAGGATGCTCTTTGCAGGAGCAACAAAAGAAAAAAAAGAAAGGAAAAAACCCAACACATCTACTTCACATAAAAACAAGCTTTTAGTAAAATGAGAAAGTTTATGAAAAGAACCTAAAAAGGAGCCATAAAAAACCCTAAACCTTCATGAAATTATGAGGAGCCAGACCGTGACTACGCAACAAGTGCTTAACACCTTTAAAAAACCCTTAGAAACATCAGAAGTAAACCAGTATGGCCACACTCCAAGGTAAGGGAGACTAGTAGTAGATGTATGAGGTCACTTTTCAGAAGTCTGAAGTTGAGTGCAATCACAAAAAGTAGCAGTAACAACAAATTTAATTGGTTAAATATAGAAACACAGTAAAGTAAGCGAGGAAGAATGAGCAGATAACAAAAAAACAAATTATTTTCCTTAGCTCCACTAGGAGAAAGAAGCTTCACATGTTATCTACAGGGTGACAAAAGATCAAACTAGAAAAGCTGAGCTTCAAGACAGTTACATGCTCCCCCAAAAAACTGTTTTCCTTTCACATTTTCAACAATGGAGACTAAACAAATACCATCCTGGAAATATTCTTCATAAGAAAACTTAAGCACATATGTTTTGAATTGTGATGTCAGTACACAGCATTGACAAAATAAACAACCAATTATCAGGATGTGGTGAGTTGTGAGATTAAGATGGAATATGGGTTGACAAGTGATCTTTATCTTTTGCAGAGGTAGTTAGTAACCATTTTGCTTTTAGGGAAGTTGTAAAGGTGAAAAAGCCGAGTTCATGGAATGTAAGCGCTATAAAGTGTTTTGTTGATGTAGTCCCGAGATTCAGTTGTCAACCTACTGAGTTGAGGTTCACAAGGAAGACCAGGTTCTGAAACAGGGATTTGGAAAAGACACAGAAAGTCCCGTCACTACCAGAAAGTCCTGTGCACTGTCAAAACAGGACTGAGGCAGGATGGCCACACAGGTACAAAGCAGCCACAGCCTTCCGCAACAAACAGTGGGAAGTACTGGGACAGAATTGAGATTGGGAAACTGCAATCTTCTAATATTTCTCTCTCCCCTTCCTTGGCATTTTTGGCAGATATGAAAACTGCAAGAATTTTCCAGTTTCAAAAGAGGTCCTGGTAGAAGACCAGTATCTCAGCGAGGCCTGAGGGAAAACTTTTTGGGCTGCTGTAAAGGAGCTCTGTATGAGAGCCTCTATAGAGAGCAAACATTCCATTATGCTGCACGGTACCAGGAAGCTCCTGGTAGCCTGGAAACAGAAGACAAGTTTAAATCTACCAACCTCTCCTCTAGAGCGAAGCTTAAGATAAGACTAATGAAGCCCTGGGCTGTACAGTCCCAAGTTTTATTTTAAAGGGTAACCAGAAACACAGGAAGCTTACAGCATAACTTGTTGAAGCATGAAAGTATGGGTGAACAACTGCTTGATGGTCACTGTCATTCCTCAAAAGGGAGAGGAATAAACTGCAGCAGTCCCAGCCACCCCTTGAGACATCCTTCTAGCTTGATCTGGTTTGGCTTGCAGCACTGCCAGGTTCCCTGGGTAGCTTACTGGAGACAGCAGCAGTCTGGGAATCTCATATTCCCAAGGTCTTGTACAGGGGAAACAACTGACCTGAGCAGGATTAAAGAACGAATGACAGAGAAAAAGGTGTCCAGACCCAGAATCAGGGTCCAACATGGCATAACAATGCTATGATAATACACATATTTCATGGGGAAAGAACAGTGCCTGGAGGGAGGAAGGTTTGTTCAAAACAGTCAACTTGGATACAAAAGGGGATACAGGAAAAAAAACATGAAAGTAGTTGGGAGAAAATAAGACTGAAGAATATGCAGAAACTGTAGGAATGCAAAACAGAGGGAGTGAAAGAAGCAATAAAGTGAAGAGGGATTGGTTATGCAAACATAGGAAGACCTGAAACATCTGAGGTTATTGGATGAAATAAAATTTCCTTGTTTTTCAATTGCCTGTACTACAAAGCAATCTAGGAATTATTACTAACATATTACTAACTGTCCTTAACAGAGTACATACTGTGACTTCACTAAATCTCTAAGCACAGAATAAGGTGGCCAGTAGCTCATTTATTTCCAAGAAATGATTAATAAAATTGAAGAGAAAAAAAAATTAAAAAGAGAAAGGAAAAAAAAGGTGAACTTCCTTTGCAGATCTTGGTATCAGCTTCAGTGTCAAAAGAAAGTACAACTCTACGCGTTAATTCATCACAGAATGTGAAATGGCTATCCTAATTTTTAATCCAACAACTATATTCCAATCCAATTGTTAAAGTACTCAAAAATCAATTCTCTCCTAAGGCTTTTTTGTTGTTATTTTACAGGAGAAATGTTCAAGTCTCCTGCTTTGGTTTTCACTCACTTTGATTGCTAATGAAAATCCTAGATTTTGTTTTCAAGAATGATTCAACAAATCTAAAGGATAGTCACAGTCAAATGGAAGGAGAGGGAAAGGCAAAAACAAAAGAAAACAAACAAATTAGTAAAAATATAAACAAAGATCATAAAAAGTATTAGAAAAAATACTAATTTTTTCTTTGGGAAAACACTTCACTTCCAAAAAATGTGTTATACTTAATCAGCAGTTATTGATTCTCCTAGTGCACATCAGGTGGCAAAACAAGTTTAACCAAAAAAATGCTATAAAATCTTAATAATGGGCAACTAAGAAAACATCATAGATGCAAAATTAGGCAGTCTGCATGTCTTGGAAATTCCCATCAGCTCTCTGTTATCTCTCTAACTAAAGAGGTGCAAATCCAGATAGACGTTCCATATGGTAAACTGGGAGATGAAACACTGACAATCTTAAGCACCAGTCTTCCACTGAGGGACATCTTATCATCTTATTCCTTATCTTCCTTATCCATATTTCAAAAGGCGTGGGAAGGACTGCCACAACCTTTGAACATGTGCTTGAACTGAAGCAGCACTGCATGCTCAAGCTTACTTTCCTGCACAGAGCTAAATGAGCTAGGTGCACTTACAGAGCTTGCTACTCTCAAGCACTGAGAACACATCTTAAACACAGTCTGGTTGTCAGTACAGTGGTTGCAAGGTCTGTGTCTGTCTGTACACGATTACAAGCAGATACACCTTCAGCCTCTCCCTCCCACACTCCTCCTCTTTAGTCTGGCAAAACGTACTTCAGCCTCATAACTCTAAACTCAGCATTCTGCTGCTACCTTCCACCTCCTCACCTTTGTAACCTCACTAAAGTAATTGTCCTCATATTCATAATTTCATCACCCAAATTCCAGAAAAGAAGTCAATTGGTTTTGGTAAGTCTAATTCCTGCACATAATAAAAGGAAGGAGTTGTGTTCCATGCTATGTTTCATGTTAAGTCAAGACTAACCACAGCATTTCAAGAAGGTGCACCACTCAGGGAAAATATTGGTAACCTGCAAGGATGCGCTGAGAACACATAATCTGAAAACACAATCCAACTTAATTGTTAGATATTTAACACATAAAACATGTTATTATTTCTTTATCTCATACAGTAAAAGGGAAAAAAATCCAAGCCTGCCCTATTTTAACTTTATAACATTATATATATACAGCTAAATGCATGTATTTCTATGTAAGAATTAAGCCAGAGTCCTTCTTTCTTGCACAAGTTAAAGACAGGACTTACAGTAGTTATTTATTAAACTGTTTGACCTTGCTAAATGCTTTTAGGTTAACATCCCATTAATCACCGGTCATTATACCTGCTACCCAGCAGAACAGAGTTTCCTGAAGAAGATGCCAGAGATAACTTATTGCAACTTTGCTTTTCTCTCAGAATCACACTTCTGCAAAGAACAGACAGAATTATAATAACCTGTGTCTATTGCTTCCACTATGCTAACTAGAAAAATGAACACAGAAAAATGCTGTTGAAATCCCATTGAAGAGTAGGAGATTGAGACTGGCAGACTTAAAAATTCTGTAAACCTACATTAAAGCATATTGTGAGTGAAGCAATAGGACAAATAGTAGCAAATTACTTGTTTGCTACAAAAAATTAAGAGATCCCGAAGTTTGACAGAACTGCTTCTCCTTACCTGCATTTTTTCAATCATCTCAAACAAGTCTACAGTCTGTGAAAAGGAAAAGACAACAGAGAAGAATAATTTGACATTTGCAGAAGCTAACATTATCTTCTGTGGTAATCCAGATATTGAAGGAGTCAACAGTTCCTTCCATATTTTGGCAAAGAAACTACTTGCTTGCTGAAGATATGATGGGACTGTTATTCCTTAATTAGTAGCATGGACAAAACAACTGGCCAAATTGTCTTCAGCTTGTGTTGCAAAAGTCTGACCTGAAACCTAGTCAGTCAGATATCAGGAATTTCTCTCCTTCAATGGGTCAGATTGACTTGAGATAGTATTGCATAAGAACTGGCCAAAATAGCAAGTTTAGGATTCTCACAGAAGAAAGCAACTACAGCTGTAAGACATACATGTGCACAAGCTCGGTTTCAGTCAATTCTTCTGCACACATAACTCAAAGCATATATCAACCCAGAGCAAAACATGGACTGCTTTTACCTTGTTGGGGACAGCAGGAGTGAGGACACATGGAAAGCCTTCAGTGGGAGAATCTATAACATCACTAAAACCCTGCACCACCTCCTCAGACCTCCTGCAACAGAGGTAGAAGACAAAAAAAAAAAAAAAGAAAGAAAAAGTTAACTCCAAAGAGAATTCAAGATGTCGGTGCTTGCCTGCAGCGTCTCTTTTGCCTTCTGCTTACTATTCCTCTCCCCAGACCATTTCTTGTCTATAAGGAAGCTGTCACTCCCTGTGAGAATCCCTGAGGTGGCTGAACTTACCACTTGCCATTTGCAAACATCCTGAATCTAACAGCAAAAATTTTCTGGCTTTTGACTGTTCTGTCTCTGCTCACATACAATAGTTTCCTCACAACTGTCATGGAAGTGCTGAATGATTTTTCTTTGCCAAGTTCCTCCTCCATCATGGATTCGGAGCAGAATTAAGACATATCTCATGACAAGCTTTGCAATCAGATCTCAAAACAGAACCATATTAAAGAGGATGAAAGTAGTTCGGAACCATCACTGAAAACAGCACTGAAAAGACAGCCCCAGCTGCCTGGGTATTAATCTCAAAGACAGGAGTACAACAGAGATGGCACTAGAACAGAACTGATAACACCCTGCAGAGTTGCAGACAGTTTTGTGTTACCATTGCTGCTTGATACAGCCACCATGGAGATTAGGTGAGCTTTTGTCTGCACATCTGCTATGGAAAATATATTATTACTATGGTCCCTGCTGGAGCAGCAGTGTATACAAACAGCAGCAAGACTTTATTTGATTTCACAGAAGAGAAAATAAAAAGCAACACAAACACTACACTGTAGTTTAGAAGACATATATAGCATTGCCCACGACACTACAGACTGTCTCAATGCCACCTCTCCTACTGTTACTCTAGAAACATTCCACACCTCTTACAGTTTTTACTAGCATTCACAACTGGGGTTGAGTCATGGTGAAGGCCACATAGGTGGGGCTGGGAACTAAGAACAGGTTTACAGGAGACAGGACTCATCCACTTTGTAATGAAATAATAAATGTGACTGTTAGGTGGTTATAGAATCACAGAAGGGTTTGGGTTGGAAGTGACCTTAAAAGATCATCTAGTCCCAACCCCTCTGCCAGATGCCACCTACTACATGGGATTGCTCAGGGCCCCATCCAACCTGGCCTTGAACACTTCCAAGGATGGGCCATCCACAGCTTCTCTGGGGAACCTGTTCCAGTGCTTTACTACCCTCTGAGTAAAGAATTTCTTCCTAACATGTACAGTAATTTCACGATTATAAGCCGCACTGAGTATAAGCTGCACTTCTGGGTTTCAGCAACTTTTTGTTTTTTTGTCCATATATAAGCCGCACCTGATTATAAGCCGCATGTTACAATACAGAGTGTGATAAAAGGTATCTATTCTATCACCATCTGTTGAGGGTGGGGACAGTGATCCTTATCTCAATGGCAGATAATCTCCTAATGGGCCATCCATTGAAACCAGGCGGGGCATTGTTCTTTATCTTTTCACACCCCATCCTTCCTCCAGGGAGTCATTGTCTGCTAATGGCCCATTGAGTCCCACTGTGTGACTGATAAAATTACTTCATCCCATTGGAAGCTGCTCCAGCCAGGGGGAAGAGCCCAACATTTCTTACCAAGATAAAAACAGAGGTTTTGGGACACTAAGGTAGCCACTTTCTCCACTGGACTCCAGAGGAAAACCGGATTTTTCCACATCACCACTGGACCTCCAGAGGGAAAGTGCACCTTGTACAGGAGCACTGCTCCAACTGAATCACATCTGTCACTGCAAGAGGACTGCAGCCACCATTTAATGGGGCTGCTACCAACACCCTGCCTGACGGGGTGTCAGGTTGTACTCTGACTTTGTCAGGGTTTGGAGTTTGTTTCTTTGTAGTACTCTATTTCTATTTTGATTTCCCTAGAAAAGAACTGTTATTCCTAATTCCCATATTTTTGCCTGAAAGCCCCTTGATTTCCAAATTATAATAATTTGGAGAGAGGGGGTTTACATTCTCCATTTCAAAGAGAAGTTCCTGCCTTTCTCAGCAGACACCTGTCCTCCAAACTAAAACAGCAACTTTTTGTTCTTTGTCCATATATAAGCCACACCTGATTATAAGCCGCACTTTGGGTTCGGATCAAAATTTTAGTCAAAATGGTGCGGCTTATAATCGTGAAATTACTGTAATATAAATCTCCTCTCTTTCAGTTTAAAACTGTTCCCCATTGTCCTGTCACTACCTGCCCTGTAAAAAGTCACTCTCCCTTTTCAATAAGTACTACAAGGCTTCAATAATGTCTCCCTCCCCTGGTCATTCTTTTCTCCATGCTGAACAACCCCAGCTCTCTCAGTCTGTATCTGCAGGAGAGGAGCACCAGTCCCTGGAACATCTTTGTGGCCTCCTTTAGACCTACCTTAGCAGGTTCACATCTCCCTTGTGCTGGGACCCCTGAGCTGGATGCAGTACTCCACATGGAGTCTCACAAGAGCAGAGTAGAGAGGGAAAACCACCTCTCTCAACCTGCTGGCCACTCCTCTCATGATGCAGCCCAGTGCATGTTTGGTTTTCTGGGCTGTAAGCGCACACTGCAGGCTCACGTCCAGCTTTTCTTCTACCAGGAACCCCCAAGTCCTTCTCCACAGCACTGCCGTCAATGAGTTCATCTCCCAGTCTGTGCCCATGTCTGGGGATTGCCCCAAATCAGGTGCAGTACATTGCACTTGGACTTGCTGAACTTCACGAGATTCTCGTGGGACCACCAGTCACCCAGTTTGTCCAGGTCTCTCTGAATGGTCCCTTCTTCTCTTGTGTCAACCACATCCCTCAGCTCTGTGTCATCTGCAAATCCGCTGAGGGTGCACTCAGCCCCACTGTCTATGTTATTGATAAAGATATTAAAGATCAGTAGCCCCAAGACAGAGCCCTAGAGACACCACTCGTCACTGCCCATACAATCATCATACAATGCATATAATAATCCTAAAAGGCAATCAAGAATTGCTGTCCTGCAGCTATGAGATGCATGACTGCTGCTGCTTCCATGCTGAAAGAGAGATCATGCAGACCCTTGCTTTAAAAGCAGTGGCTAAATTCCCTCTTTTATGGTGGTACGACGTTATCTCTGTAATATTGAAACTACTCTGTCACAAGCTGCAAGAATCTTAATGCTCACCAGTTCTCTGACCATTCACAGTTCATTTTAGTGGCCCAATGGCATCGTGTAACTTGCATATAGGCTCATCTACACAAAGTAACACAATTGTTCCATCTCACAATTTTCTCCTGAAATTCAAATGAGATCTGCATAATGCATCTATAAATTAATGCCGTAACATCTCTGGGAGGGAAGATGTAGGAGTTAGTCTTGACAACCTCAAATAAATATTGAAATAGTTTGATGGCAAATGTATTTTAAATTAGTATTAATACCATACTAATACATGCTGTATTTACCATCTTATTCATTTACTTAAAGAATGTTTGGGATGAGCAAAATTTATGTCCAAGTAGTACATTAAACGTTTTCACTGCCTCTTAAAAATCTGAAGTTTCTATTCTGTGAGCTCTAAGAAGGCAAGAGCTTAATTTGATAAAATCTCATTTTCAGAAAGCGTAACAATAGAACCTTTTGTGCAACTGGATGCCCTGAGGCTTTGGTGCATGCTAGTGTTTTCTTCAGCATGTCACTGAGGTGAATGCTGAATCAATCAGAGGAGTTAAATACACACCGGCATCATGGAAACCTGGCAGCTCCTACATGAGGTCAGTGTGGCCAGTCCTGCCCCAGTCCTCTCACCATAAACTCACCTCAACACTTTGGACTGACTGGAAAACTCTGGGCAGAAACTGTTCCTTACCATTGAATCCTAGTACAGTTCTATTGCCCAAATGAGTCCAGTAGATACCAAAATCATCGGTCTTATTGTACATTTAGAAATGTTCACAATGCTGTAATTATCCCAAATTAGGAATACACCATGGGCCTTTGAAAATCCAAGAGAATGCCTTAGATTTTACGTTATCTTTTATAAAATTCACAAAATTTTGGGACTACTATAATTATTGTTTTAAAGTCCACATTCAATTTCTGGAACTTTGAACTTCTGGAATGAAAAGCACTAGAATGTATTACAAAAAGGGAACATACTTCTTTTCAAATTGGAACTTCAAATTCTTAGACCACAGAAAAGAAGATCCTCATCCTTCTGAAAAAGGAAAGCAATTCTGCAGACTGGGAGAGGAATGTGCAAATGTATACTTGCTGAAGCTTTATTCTTAGGAAATGACAACAAGGGGAAGCATAGGGCTTAGAAAATGCTGAAGGCTAAATTTGGATTTTGCTAGTGACAGTAACCAGTCCATTAATTTCAAGCAGGCAATCAAACTAAGCATAGGTACTGCTGATCCACTAATAAATTCCACTCTCAAGTCTGAAAAGGAACAAGAAGAATCTTCAAAGATCTCCAAGCCACTACAACTCTGCTCATGCCTTGAATTCCTTGCAGAGGGTCTTGCAGCACCCTCTGCTATTTCAGTGATGGGATCTCTCCACCCAGCTTTCAAAATCATGGCTATCTGCTGCAGCTGAGCCAGTTCAATAACCAAGTCAATGCAAGCCCTTGTTCCAGGAAAAACACAAATTGGACAGAATTTCATAGACCTTTTCATAAATATTCCAGAGCAAATGGGGATTTGTTGCACTCTAAAAGGTAAGTGCCCCAAATCCTCAGATAACTGTTTTCCTGAAAGTTCACAGGGAAGCAGGTGTATAGCTGTTGTAAATACTTCTGCTAATCTGGAAGCCTTCCAGTAGGAGAAACACCACAGCATGATTTGCAGCTATCTATGGAACAACAGAAAGTATAGTAACTGGTGTCCCAGACTGATAAGAGTTTCTTGCAGGGAGACACTAACGTGTTTCTTAAATCCCTCATTAGAAGGGATGGGCAATTCAGAAGAACTTAAGAACAGGCCTGAAATGTTCACAAGGAAAATTCTGGGCTACCACTTCCCCTGAGCAACAGCTTCTGCTGCTTCACTCCCTTAGAGAGATGCTTTTGCTTTACCAAATACAATTGGTAGCTATTCGGTGGAGACAACTGAAAATATGACACAAATAGCCCTGCTCAGAACACCTGCACAGCTTTGAAATTTGCTTACACATTGATTCCTAGAGCTCAAGAGAAGGAATTACTGAAGCAGAACTACTAAAAGGAAGCAACCACTACAGACGAGAGGTGGTTTGCTCTCAGTTGGTCACAAACTTTCTGCCCACAGAAACTTGCAGCAAGGAACCTCTCTCCCACCCGCACTCCCGTCCGGCTGATGGGGAGCTCCCGTGGAGGCCACCGCTCCCACTCGTGGGTAGCCCATGCTCAGGACTTCGTGCAGCCACGGAGAGGTGGGCAGGGTACCGGGAGGGCGCCGAGAACCCTGCCAGCTCTCCTTGCGGGGCAGGAGAAAGGAAAACTCCTAGGGGAAATTAATCTTGCCATCCAACCCGCACTCCACTTCCTGAGAAGTCCCAATAGGAGAGATCCCTCGCTCCCAGGACAGCAGGAGACAGCCCGTCGAGCCGCTCTCTGTCCCTTCAGGGAGAGGGGCACCGTGGGCCGCCTCCCCCGGCCGGAGCGAGGCCGGGAGGGAGCGAGGGCCGGGCCCACAGCCAGACCCGGACCTGCCGGGCTGGGCGCGGCCATCGCCTTCCCCGTCCTCGGTTCTCCGCCCTTCCAGCCAACCCGCGGGGCTCTTCCTGCTGCTCCAGCACTGCGATCCCGACGCCGGCAGCCGCTACCCTGCCCTGTCCTCGGGCTGCCCGGAAAAGGCAGGGCCTCAGGCCCCGCGGCCGCCGGCACCGGTCCCGGTGGCGGTACCTACCCTCCGCTGGCTCCGGCAGGGAAGCCGTGCTCCCGGGAAAACATGCTGGACTGCTCCGCTGAGTCAGCTGCCGGGTTCCCTCCTCGGGAGCCTGCTCTCCCCTGGCCTCGCCATGAAGAAGGGCACAGACTCCCTCCCGGCCCCCTGCGAAGCCGCGGCTCCCGCCCCCTCCCCTCCTCTTCCTCTCGGGCCGGGATTCACCGGATAGACAGGGAAGGGACCGGCACGGCCGGGACCGGGACCGGCGGGCAGCGGCTCCGGAGGGGACGGATGGGAGAACGAGGAGGGATGGAGGACGAGGAGACAAGGGGGGATGGGGTGATGGTTTCTGCCCCTCCTCCGCTGTGGCTGAGCGGTTCCCCCTGGAGCCCCCCATTGTGGGAGCCCGTGGATGGAGCACAGCGTGCAGGAGCAGCTGCTGGGACAGCCGAGCCGGGGATGCTGCTCTCCAGGTTGTTCGTGAGGGTAACACGAGCACAGCGTTAGAGAGGGACAGGAGAGGGGTTTCACTTACTCAGCTCTGCTGTAGAACAAGATCACGTCTCCGGGCTCTCAGTATCCAGTGAGGAAAGTGAGCATCAAAGCAGTTCTCCACAAATTCCGATTCTTTTAAAGGGAAAGCTAGGAAGATACTAAATCCACTAAATCCAAATCCTTGTCGTTTGGACCTGACATACATCAAGTACCACAGAGATTTGGCTCTGCACTTCTTATGAAATAGCTCATTGATGCAATGTGTAAACTAGGGAAGCCCAATATTCAGGAGTCACAGATGCCTTAACCGCATGTGTTTCTATTCACTCATCAACAGATTGTCATTCCTGATAAAAAACTGAGCATGAGAACATGATCTGCTATAGCAAGAATATGCATATACCTGTGTTTAAATGAGAACACAGAGTTCTTCTGGACACACATTTTTTCCTATGCTCAGTTTCCTTCCACAGGATGATGTCATGTTTTCTCTTTACATCAAGATCTATAAAAGCAGCAGCTACAACCTTACGCCAAGTGTTAGCCTCACACTGGGTTTATTCTAACTAATGAAGGAGACATCAGGAAACACAGAATAAGAGACAGAATTTGCCAGAGAACTAGGAAAAGATGTAAAGGGAGAGTGCAAACAGTATGCAGACAGAAAATATGAGTTAGCAGATAGAGATGGGAGAAAAAATGCAGAGAGCAAGGAGTTACATCAAAGTTTTGGGGATGAATGCACCATTTTCAACCTAATGCTTCTTATAAATTCTACTCTTGAATGACCTGTATAGAAATTATTATGGTGGCTTCAAGGGTCTCTGGGAGGGCAAAGAGACTGTAAGGAGGATGGAATCAAGATACGTCAGAACTTTGAATGAACAAAGAAGTGGTCCACTTGCTGGTTTTAGTAACTTGCATGGAGCCCAGGTGACTCATTTCCTCTTGTCTACCTCCTGTAATTCCCCAGAAGATCTGATGCTAGAGAATGAGCCAATTCATAAATCCTCACTACAACTCAAAAGCCTCCCAAATGGGCCCAGGACACTGAATAGAGCAACTGTTCTCTGCACATCTTACTCATTCACCTGAATCTCTGAGTAGAGATGTGGCTGGACCAAGGCAAAGAGCCAAGCTTGCCATTTCTGCTGCATCTAGGAAGGAGGAAGAGACATTATTTTTTGCTGTTAGAGAGGGCTGCCAGCAGTAACTACTGCCTTCCCCCATCTCAGGGTCATTAGCAGCAGCACTATCGAGCCTGGCCATGGTAAAAGCAAAGCGTAACAGAGAGGCTCAGGTCTTTCTGCCATTCTTGTTCTTCGGCAGCTTGCCACTACAGATGAGAGCCAACTTTGTTCACATACAAAACCACACTCAGCTTTCATTTAACTGTCTCACAGCTTTACCTAACCTTCTGTGCAACTCCAGTTGTCTACAAAGTCCTCAACATGCATAAGCAAAACAGCAAACAATTATTAAATACCCTAATTACTGTTCTAATTAGCCTTCTTTCCCAATAGCAATATGAATAAATCACATGTAAGCAAATCACAGGATGGTTTTCTGTTCCTAAACTTACAATCAAGCTAATGATTGTTACTATTTACCCTGCTGATGCAAAAATATTACCTATTATAAGCCTTCAGTTGTAGTAAGTAGATTCAGCTCCTATTGATATTTGTGTTCTTACATGACTAATTCAATGTACTTACAGTCTCAGATTTTAATCCCTATATGTGTCCATACTTACATGGATCATTATGCATTCTATATTACTGCGTGTTTGAAGGACTGGCATATAAGTTTTTGTTCTTTCAGGTACCCTTGTAGGCACATTAATATATGTATTACAGTAATTGGTGTCTATAACTTTTGCTATGTATTTTCCTAGTTTTTGTTAGCAGATTTTTTCCATGTGTTTCATTTCATTAGCATTTTATCTTGCTCACAATAGGAAAAGTCTGTATTAGCTGTAACACAGAAACTGGTCCCTGCAATTCTGTTAATTGAGTCATTGCAAGAACATCAGCAGCTCCACGGAAGCTGCGCAGTATCACATAAACACAGCAGTATATTCTTCAAGGGTAAACTCTTCAGGGAAAAACCTGTATTATTTTAAGTTTTACTTCAATATTACGCAAACTCATAGCTGCATTCACAGACAGAAACACACGTTTTCACATCAGCTGTTTCCACAGATCTATGCACGCAGCTTCTAAATATAGCACCGGGTGTGCACAGACAGCACCTCCCACAGCGCACTTGGACTCCTCATTTTATGTCCAGGACTGACATAATCAGGGTGGGATTCCTTTGAGCCTGGACAGACCCTCGCTCATGCCCCTCCATCCCTTTAGTTTGTTTCATTTCCTACACAGACATCTGCTCTCCCCACCTCCACTCTCCCTTTCTCTCTCTGCAACTGCTTCACTACACAATGCAGAATAGCACAATGTCTTTAAAAAGCACACACACTTTCCCTGATGAGGCTGAAACTGCCCCAAACTCTATCCATTACACAACGCCACGCAAGCAGCAGAGAAGATCTGGATCAACCCTCCCCCACCTATCTTTGCTCCCGTTCCTTCTACATGCAAAATATTTTTAATTGGCATTGCAAGCAAGATGAGAATAAAAGCAGCTAAGCTGTTCATCCCCTACCTGAGCAAGGATCTCTCATCCCCAGCTGGTGAGCAGATGGAGACAGGGAACCCAGCTGCTCTCCTTTCCTTGCACTATCAATTATTCACGTAGGTTGCAGTGTCCTCCCTCTCCCTCCCTCCCTCCCTCCCTCCCTTTTTCTTCCGCTGCCCCCACCTGCAGCTGAATTGAGATCGAGCAGGTTCGTGCTGTCACACTTGAAACTAGAGATCATTGTCAATTGAATAGCCAGCCTGTGGAGCAGTTGTGCTCTTCAACAGAGAAGATTTGCCCTGGCAGAAGGGGACAGACTGGCAGCTCCAGAGATGGAAGACAGGCAGCTCTGTACGTCTACATCCTGCTCCCTGTGCTTCTAATCCCAGACCTGCAGAGATGACCTTTAAAGATGAAAGAGGGGTTTATAGTGGTTTGGCTTTTGGAGGGTTTTTTTGGGCGCGGGGGGAGATTTACCAGAGAACAGTACATTTTTCTAGTCCTCTCAATTATAATGACAGTTATTTGGTGACAGTGAACTGGGTCATGCGAATTCATGTGTATAGATCAGAGTAGAAAGGGAAAGTAGAAGACTGGAAAAATCTGAAACATGTTTACGTAGTGCTGATTTAGTCCCACAGGAAAGGCACTGGGAGAGGATAATTTAAGGGGACAGGATGACATGGTACTTTCTGTAAATGCATTTGGTAATCGTGAGTCATGAAACTGACCTGTGGGCTGGAATGATTCTTCAGTCACAATTTTTGTAGATAATTAAAGGATTCTTACATGGTACCAGTCTTAGGAAAAGGTAAAATGAGTTCTGGCAGGCCTAGGTCAAGGTGTTTAAAGCATTTTGTCTTTGTAGAGGGCTACTGCCCACAACTGGAAAAGTGTTCTAGATCTGCCTCACAGCAAAATTGGGTTGAAATCCCAGGACAAATAAACTGCTCAATTTTGCACTGGAGTAACTCACCCTGAATCATCCCAGTCACATCAGTTTGCTGGGGAGCCTCCTGCTGTGTCATCTCAAACATCACAGTAATTTATTCTGTTAATTCTTCCCACGACCACCATACTAGAGTGGTCAAACAGTAGGTCACCATGGCTTTTCTGCCCTATTTAACTTTTTCCATCTTTTGAAAAAAATGTTTGCAGGAATTTTCCCCAGAGTAGCGAAGTTTCCTGAAATTACATTAAAAATAAAATGCCTAATAGAAAACATTGGTATTGCAACTGCAGTTATGAGTAAAAAGTCCAGAAAAACAGCAACTCTTTGTAAGAGGACACTGTGATTGTTTTAAATTATCTTATCGTTTTCAAAACTTTACAGATCAAACTTTGTCAAGCATTTCTCCACAATTTTGCAGGCTGGAAATGTTTTATTTAAAACAAAGAAAAAGTCATCACCTTTTTGTTTTCATGTAAGCATTGGAACCACCAAGTTCTATAGAGGGAACAACAACAAATTTCCCAAAGATTTGTTTTGTGCAGTTGTTCCAGGTCCAAGAATTCTAATTGAGTCTGCTGGAGCACTTACAAGACCCTTCTCTTGTGCTGGATCTTTGATGAGATTCAGCTTGAAACCTTTCCATCCTTTGGATGTCTTTTCTTGGTTGACCGTTTTAATAAAATTTAAAGGAATCTTTTCTCTGAGATGACAGAGAAAAAGTCTCTTTGAGATAATTATCAAAGGGATAAGTATCAAGTTATCAGAACATAATTTTAAGAATAGTGTCAAATCAACAAATTATCTTTGAGACCTTGATACCCTAATTTTGGTAGAAGATAACTATTCCGGAGGTTACAAAGTAATAATGGTATACAGGCATGGACAGACTGTCTAGAGTAAGTTTTATTTTCAGAAAAGTAGACTAAGAACTAAGACATGGTAAAATTCATGGAAAATCAGCATTCTAAATTGGAAAAGCAGTCATTTTTGGCTTTTCAGTAACAGCAAACATCAATACCTATGCATCTACCTACAGATATAGAAGCATAGATTTATGGGGATTTTCTTGTTTTGTTTTTTTTAATTAGACTCATACAGAACTAATTGACTATTTTGATACCTTATAATTTAGTATTATTTGTATTATACACTAGATACAATTTATATACTATATATAATTTAGTGTTATTAGTATCATATATTAAAAATTAGTACTATTCACAACCTGATCAATACAATTATAACATCCTGCCATTTATACAAGTCTTTAAATCACCCTTAGATTATAAACTGACTGGGTCTTCCCGTGTGTTTGCAAAGGCTGTAGAAGAAATTATTTCCATATAAATACTAACACTTCCCATTTCCTTGCCACCTTTTATCTGAACATTTTACAGTGCATTACTGATATTGGTTCCTGTTATTACCACTGCTCCACTTAAGGATAAGCTAGATAGATACTACTAGATAGATACTAGATACTACTAGTTAGTAGAGATACCAACTCTCACTATCATCCAGAACCACAAAAATGAAACAGAGCTCTGAGTCCAGCAGTACAGTTGTACAAACAACTTGAGATGCCTCCATACCATGCTGACACAGGAGAGTCCCACTTGGATCAGCCAGTGGGTCCAGGTGACATCCTGAATGCCAGTGCTGATGCAATGAAGGGGACAGAAACAAGTGGCCAGTGATGGAAAAGTAATATGGCGGCAAGCAACTGAATTTTAAACTGAACTTTAAACTGGCCTGTGACAGTGCAGCATCAATCTCTCAGCAGGGCCCTTAGATAACAACTCTGTTTACTTCCAAGCTTTGAGCAAAGTTACCTGATAGTAAAACTTAATTATATGAGAACTATTTATCAGTTTATCTGTCTCTCAGTACTGTATGAATTGGGGGAATTGGGGGGATTTAGACAGTATGACTTTGGATATTTGTCAACAGAGAAAATTCATTAGGAAGGAAATTATGGGATTGCATGCTAATTCCAGAGATGACTGGAATGGCCATGATTCAGAAAAGATGAAGCAGCTCCGCTACAGAAGTGACATCTAGGTTCGTCACTATAGGCACAGCAAAAGGACAAGTGACAACATTCAGGTTGCACCAAGAAAAATTTCAGCTATCTTCAAAGAAAAAATTATTCTTGCTATGAAGGTGATTCTGAAAAGTACTGAAAAGTGCCAAGAGAGACTGAGTAATATCATTCTTGGAGATCTTCAGAAGATATATATACAAGGACCTTCTAGCTTTGAAGTTGACCATTTAGTGCACAGTAGTTGACCTAAATGAGATCTTTTCATACTAATTTATTCTATGGTTTTATTCGCGGCATTAGAAAATCCATGGCATGAAATGTTCAAAAGCTCAAAGTTCATAATTTCAGCATAATATGTAAGAGCTTCAAGTTCTAAGTGAATCAGATCATAACCAAGTCGAAATTCTTCACTGATGGTTTCCACCCAGAAATCAAGTTCTGTAATCATTCAGCAGGTAAAAATTCTCTTGGCATATGTGAAAGTACAGCAATTTCAGGATTATAAGATGCACCTGCTTATAAGCCACACTTCTGGGTTCGGGCCAAAATTTTAGTCAAAATGGTGCGGCTTATAATTGTGAAATTACTGTACTTGGAAAATCAGGGTTTGTATTATCCAGCAAGTCTTGCCCCGGACATACATCACAGGGGCTCAACAAGAGAATGATTCAGGGAGATAGAAAACACAAGATGTGAGGAGAGCTCTACATGAGGGAGGGCCTCTAATTAAAGACCGTACTTTGTAACAGTACTGCATTATCTATATAATAGGCTTTAACTAATAATTTTAACAAAGGAAAACTCTCTACGCTCTCAGCATAATCTTTCAAAAGCAGTGATATCTGAATATACAAAGCCAGTTCGCATCTGTGAATTACATGTGAAATCAAGGCAGAGAAGTGAAAGAATTACCAGTGTCAGGCTAAAACAGATGGATGGACCGCAAAGAGGCAAGTCATTAGACTGAGGAAAGGCTGAAGAGCACAAGGGTGAAGATATGGGCTTTGCCTAGGTTGGATCAATAAGTTTAACAATTTTCAGTAATGAAATTATATTCAAACAAGGACAATAATAGCTGCTTAAACCAAACAAAACGACAGGAAGCACAGGCAAAGATTTTTTGTGGCACTAGCTGCTACAAGGACATATGGGATGAGAAGGAGGGGAGGTCAGAACTGGATGCAATACAAATGAGGGCAACAGAGGAATGTGTGGATGAAAAGGCAATCAGACAAGTACATTTCTTTTTCAGAATTAGGGATAAAGGTGCTTGCAATTTCCTTCTGTCCAGATAATCTGGACCAGCTGGCATTATTCCCCACAAACATCTGCAACTCTGAAAGGCGCAGAAGGGGTTAAAGCCTGTAGCACAAAGGTCAGACGAGTGCGGAATCGCCGGGGACGGGACACCCGGGCCTCGTCCTCTGGGAAATGAGAACGCTGCGGCGGCCCCTTTAATAACGGGAGCCGGTGCTGATTAGTGTGGACGGCACGATCCACTGCGGAGCGGGAGCGGGAGAAGAGAAGGGAGCGGGAGAAGGGAGCGGGAGCGGTGTGCCCGCCCGCCCACAGGCTGCTGTGCCGGAGCGTGTTAGGGATGCTCGACAAGGCTTACACCCCCGGCGCACCAATACAGGCGGGGGGGTCGTGCTGACAATTTCTTAGACATGATCAACACCTGGAATACCGTGAAATTATCTGTTTCAGTGAAACATTCGCAGTTCAGTGAAACTTTTTTCTTTCCTTTTTTTTCCTTTTGTTTTTTTCTTTTCTTTGAAGGGGGATGTAAGCTAGGTCAGGAAAATCTCGGCCCTGTTTCCAAGGCACAAAATAAGTCAGTCCCCATTCTGAAAGAGTACCTTCTCTGAGAGACCTGCAGTGAAAAAGGATTTAGTTAAAGACACAGGTGAAGGCTTTGTAGTAACTGGAATTTGATCTGAGATTACCTGAATCAGAAGTCAGAAGTCAGTGCCAGTTACAGAAACAGTCTCCTTGTTTTCCTCTTCCTTTCCACCTGTGATACAGCACCTTTCTCCAGTCAGGGCAAGAGAAGGACATTGTTACTTACAGGAATCAGGACAGTAAACAAACAACGTGAAAACTGTTCACAATTAATTGCTCAATAGAATTTCATCGGAAAGCACCTAGCAATTATTACACATCAGCAGGCCACCTGGAAAGTGGTAAGCGTGGTTGGTAAGCGTGGTTTATGCAAAGCATTAGGAGACAAAATAATGGATCATTTATTTGTTAATCAATAAGGACACACAGAGAATAAGCAGGGTTTGGTAGCAGAGAACAGCTGATACTTGCTTTGACAAATAGGTACATATACATCTATCACATATGTATATTCTGTGTATCGGCTTCAAGTTTACTTGCTATAGAGAAGCGCCCCCTAAACATTTTGGAGTACTATCAAACAATATGTCTCACAAAATAGTGTTTCCATATAAAACTTAAATGACCAAAAAAAAAAAAATCATGGCTAGTTTGTTAAGCACCTCAGTGGCCTGGATAGCACTAAGAGGACAAGCACCACTGGAAAATCAGCCTGCACAGAACACTTTGGTTAATAAGAATCCAGTATAATTCCCAGACTGCAGGGAGCTGAACTGCTACAGTATAACAAAAAATATTTTCAATTGCAATGAAATTGGCTCACTTACTTCCCTGTGGTAGGATGTGGGAGAGAATCAAAAGGGTAAGAGTGAGAAAACCCATGGGTTGAGATAAAGACAGTTAATAGGTAAAGAAGAGTCTGCATACACAAGCAAAGCAAAACAAGGAATCATTCACCACTTTCCATGGGCAAGCAGGTGTTCAACCATTCCCAGGACAGCAGGGCTCCATCATGTGTCACAGTTACTCTGAAGAAAATTAACTCTACCGCAGCCAAAACCAGCACAGCATGAGATAAAAGCATCCAGGCATTCTCAGGAAGCAAGTGCTCTAAAATAAATTGTAGACCTGAAATAAAGAATGCCAGCAACACTCTGGTGACATAAAACTAGGAACAGGGAAAATCCAGCAATCTTTTAACAGCAAATAGAGCTGCACAAACTAAAATGTAATGAAAGGAAGGCAAGATTTTACTTCCTTCTCAAAGAATATTAAGAATTGATAAATGTATTTATATTGCTGATGTAAATATATTTGCGGAATGGAAGGTAGAGCTATAATCAATCATGGGACTCTACAAAAAGGAGAGATGTTAGATTTGTTAGGCAGTAAATATTTACATTTTGTTAGTGCTCAACTAACCAGCCCAGCTGGCTTGGTGTGAATGCTATGGAGATAACTCAGAAGGGTCAACAGTTAAACCAGAGTGTTTAGGATCAGCAACAATAACTCTCTCATCCTGAAGAGTTTTGCATAGGCATGTAAAATGTGGGGAATCACCTAACCACAGCCTTGTTATTTATAATACCAGTATCTCATCTGTGACCCCAAAACAGTAATTTCTTATTCCTTTAACCCATTCAAGAGTGTACATCCAGTGTTAGTCTGGAGAATGTCAGGTTTAATTTTTGCACCATTTTGTGTATGTTCTTCCAACTGTACCACTTCCATCGTCTCTGACTGACCTACCACAAAAACCTCCTACTATGGCAATTTCTAGCCAAAACTTCTCCATTCAGGGAGCCACAATTCACAAGAAGCATTGATTTTGTCTATTTTTTGTTTGGAAACATGTTTACAGCCAAATTCCACACTGCTTGTTTGACCTATCAGCTTCAACACAACTTGTAAGAAAAAGTACAGTAGTTTCACGAATACAAGCCGCACGGATTATAAGCCGCACTTCCGGTGCCTCGACAATGTTGCTGTCTTTGTCAATAGATAAGCCGCACCCCGAATATTAGCCGCACTTTCGTTCGTCGCGAGAATCCGTGCGCAGCTTTCACAAATTGGCCAATTAGTAACAGGATTGCGGCATAGCAGGGTTTACTGGCTCGGGGCGGGGCCAGGCAGGCTCAGCCCGCTCATGGTTGCCGACGGGGCCGGGTGGCCCAGCTCAGTGCCATGGCTCAGCAGGGCTGGCCGGGTGGTGCTGCCGCCGCCGCCGGGCTCGCTGGCCCCCCTCTCCCGTCAGCACCGCCCCGCTGCTGCGTTCGCTCGCCCAGCCGGCAGGGCTGCCGCCGCCGGGCTCACCGGCCGCCCCGCGCCGTGTTTGCTAGCCCTGCCGGCAGGGCTGCCGCCGCCGCCGGGCTCACCGGCCGCCCCGCGCCGCGTTCACTCGCCCGGCCGGCAGGGCTGCCGCCGCCGCTGGGCTCGCTGGCCCCCCTCTCCCGTCAGCACCGCCCCGCTGCCGCGTTCGCTCGCCCGGCCGGCAGGGCTGCCGCCGCCGCCAGGCTCGCCGGCCGCCCCCTCCCGTCTGCACCGCCGCCGCGTTTCCTCGCCCTGGCCGGCACTGCAGGCCCCCGCACCGCTGGGCTCCCCCACGCTGCTGGCCCCGATTCTGCTGGGCTTCCCCCGCTGCCAGGCAGCCCCACCCGTCGGCCTTCCTGCTTCTGCCATGCTCCCCTGCACTGCTTGCCCCAGTTCTCCCGGGCTCCCCCGCCCTGCTGGCCCAGGCTCTGCCGCCCCCCTGCCCCGCCCTGCTGGCTCAGACTCTGCCGCCCACCCCCCACACTGCTGGCCCTGCCTCTGCCAGGCTTTCCCACCTCTGCCGCGGCCGGCCGGGCTCCAGCTTGGCTTGGGGCTGCCGCGGGCTCTCACTTCCGTGTTGGCAGCTTTTAGAATTTTGTTAATGTATTAGCCGCCCCGGAATATTGGCCGCACTTCCGGGTTTCCACCAAAATTTTGGTCAAATTGGTGCGGCTTGTATTCGTGAAATTACTGTAATTGGCCTCCAAATTAACAAAATACAAGATAGGAGCTTAAAAATAATCTCTGAAACAAGCCTTTGCATGGAAATGAACATATCTCTGCCTTCTCCAACCCCGTAATGAAGTGTGTTGACATGGTAGATACTGTATTGCCAGTATTGTGTACTTGAAGTTCAGAATTTTAGAAATTGCGAGACAGGCTTAAGAAAGTTCACCATAGCTGGGCTGCCATGGAATGACACTTCAGGGCAGGATTGCAAAAGGAAAGCAGCAAGAAGAAGTAAGACATGCAGAAAGCTGTGGTCCTCAATACAAGCAAACAATTGTCAGGGATTTTGCATAAATAAAAATCTGGCCTTTATAGTGCTCATAAGAAATTGAAAATCAGTTCATCTCCATGCAGTCCTCATTCTGCCCTGACCTCTACTTTGCAAATATCATTTAAAAACAGCAGGTGAACATAATATTGCCAAGGCAGCAAAGGAGTCAGCTCTCATCATGGAGGCCTGTGAGGCTATGCTTTTGGTGCTTTCAGGCACTAACTTTGTTGGGTTGTTTTTTTAAATGAGCAAAGCAGTTAATAGTTGTTACAAAATTGTTTATTGTAGAAGTACATCAATTTCAAAAGGCAAGTCATAGACATTAAAGTCTATGCTAGGTTTTGGTATAAAGTTCTATATAGGAGTAGAAGCTGTTCTCGGAGGTCCCAGTGGGGCTGATGTTGTTGGGTAACTCCTGTCTTTTTCTCTGGAAGCTGATGGTGGCAGCGAGTAAAGTAAAGCAAAAGTAGAAAAGTAAAAGTAATGGTTAAAACTAATGGTAAAAAGCAATGGCAAAAAGCAGTGGCAAAAAGCACCAGCTCTTCCTAATGCATGTTCCTGTATAGAATCTTCTCAACAGGCTAAGACACAAACTTGGACTACTACTCTTTAATCTATTAGAATTCTATTTTTTTAGCACGCCAGGTTATGTATAAACTACGCATATAGTCTGTCTTGTTCTATCTAAAAAATGCAAGTAATATTCTTACTATAGTTCCATTATGTTTAAAACTACGTTCCTGGAGCCTCCACTGAAAACACTAGTATGTTTTTTAGCCTTCACTAGAACTCGCACTTCTGCTCTGGCATCGGAACCTTTCACTTACTAAAAGCACTAGAGCTCATACTAAAACTTACTAATCTTAAAACTTAAACTTACACTTCTACTTTATGTGTGAGTGGCTTAACATACTTCAATCCATCCAAAGGTTTTAATTCAATCCTTGCACTCTGATTTCTCTCTGAATTCTTCAGAGAGACTCCTGGCTCACTGACTCCAATGGAGGCCCTTTATCTTTTCTTCATATCGCCAAATGTTCATGCCATAACAGTGCCCGAAGTACAAATTTAGGAAGTCTTGGTGATGGTCAAAGTTGTTGCTGAGTAGCTTCATGAGCAGGAGAATCTGACTAAAAAGAGCACCACCATATATCAGAGACTTGGAGACTTCATCAATAATAATGGGACCCAGGGACTTTGTCAATAACCATGGATCTCAAGCAGGTGTAGACTGGAAATTTGTGAGAGCTCTGGGTGTCACATACTGGCACACACACAGCTGTGAGAAGTAAAGGATCATATAATGATGATTCTGACAAAAGACTATTCTCTCTTTTTTTTTTTTTTTTTTTTTTTTTTTTTTATCAAGCAAGACAATATTTGGAGGATGCAGGGAGGAACAGAGGAGGCAGTGGACAAGAATATACAGTAAATTCACGAATACAAGCCGCACTGAGTATAAGCCGCATCTCTGGGTGTTGGCAAATATTTCGGTTTTTGTCCATAGATAAGCCGCACACGAATATAAGCCGCAGCGAGGACCCGCGTGCAATTAGTAACAGAACCGCGGGAGGGCGGGGTTTACTGGCTGAGCTAAGGCTGTGCAGGCTCGGCCCGCTAGGGGCCGCTGACGGGGCCAGGTGACCCAGCCCGGTGCTGCCGCTCGGGGCCGGCCGCCGCTGCCACTGGGCTCGGTCACCCCGGGTCAGTGCTGCCCCGCGGTGGCAGGCAGGGACGGAGCTTCCCCCGCTCCTACGGCAGCGGCGGCGGGCGGGGACGGAGCTTTCCCGCGCCCGTGGCGCCGGCGGTGGGCGCGGACAAAGCACCCCGCCTCCTCCCCGAGCCGCGGCAATGGCGGCGCAGGGCTCCCGCCGGCTCCCCGAGACGTGGCAATGGCAGCGCGCACTTCCCCCCCCTCCCCGGGCCGCGGCAATGGCTGCGCAGGGCTCCCGTCGGCTTCCGGAGCCGCGGCAATGGCGGCGCCCCCCCCCCGTCGGCTCCCCGGGCCGCGGCAATGGCGGTGCCCCCCGCCCCCCCCCCCCCCCCCCACCTCTCCTCCCCGGGCCGCGGCAATGGCGGCGCCCCCCTCCCCCCCCGCCACCGGGCCGCGGCAGAGGAGGGAAGAAGAGAGCTCTCCCGCCTCTCTCCCCGCCCCCCATGCTGCCTGCAGGGAGCCAGGGCGACACGGTAACACTGTAACAATTGCGAAATGCCGGCTTTTACTGGCCGGTGCTTGGCTCGGCACTCTGGCTGGCACGTCTGGGGTTGTAAATGTCAGAAAATTATTAATATATTAGCCGCACCCGACTATTAGCCGCACTTCCGGGTTTCCACCAAAATTTTTGTCAAATTGCTGCGGCTTGTATTCGTGAAATTACTGTATACCTTATCAATACTTCCAATATAGTCAAAGAAATCTTTTCAGCCAAGACTATGATCTCTCATGCCCCAAGTGTCAGTGAGAGCTTTTCAAATAGTTAACACCTTTCCATGAATCATCTGACATCTTTCATCATCTGCAAGGGATTTCACAGAACAGTTCTATGAATCAGAGGTTGCCAATAGCCAGTAAACTTAACTCTTCTCAGTTAACAGAGGCATTATTACAAGGATCATCTTCAGCATCAAATATTACTTCAATTCAACACAAATGTCCACAAACTATGACCACTCTACGCTAAAATTCTCCCTTCAATGGCAATCTTCTCATTTTCACAGAAAGACCCTTTACAACCAGTCAACACTTTCTCATGAAACACGTACAATGTGGAACAAGTAAACTTGCACAGTCATCACCATTAATAAATTCTCAAAGCCATCAGTTCAACCAGACATACAGTTAATTTCACATATTAAGTGTCCTGGGTTTTTGTTGCCTACAGTGAACAAGAAAGCTATCTCTCAGCAACAGAAGTCCTGATAATGCAGAGTTTTCCTTCACAAACAATAGGAGTTGCAGTATCACTACTGCTGCCACCTCAGGAGAAAGAAAAAGGTGGTATGTTGCTTTCACAGTGCTCATTTACAGGGAGCAGGCTGGACTGTCAGTGATGTGATGTGGTGCTTTCATGAGACTGTCCCTGCAGCTGATGGCTGGCCTTGGAAACAGTCGTTTGCCCTCACAGAATCAAACATCTGAAACATTGTCACAATGACATTCTAGAGTGTACCAGAATGACAATGCAGATGCCATACAAACTGCAACACTACAAGGCATGAGAATGGCACATACCAGAAATGCGTTATGATGTGCTCTTGCTAATTTGGCGGTGTCCATTAGGAATGCAAATCCATGCCAGAACTGGACAAAACCTGTCTGTATCACTAAATAAACTGATAGCTCAGACTGAGGAACCATGCCAAGATAAAAACTACATTCTTTTCAGCTCATGTGACTATTTACTTTCATAAAAAACCCATATTTGCTCTTTCACTGACCCCTGTGAATGCCTATTTGCAGGGATGTAACTGAAATATAAGACCCATTTTTCCTGAGGCAGAAAAAGGAGCCAGATTGAGTTTCCTTGCTCTTTCCTTTCTCTGAGGTGTGCTGACTTTATGGCACATGGCTGGAGCAAAAACTAGAGGTGAAACTAGGCTGAAGCAGTGTTGCCTTTGAATGGAGAATATCTAATGAAGAAACAAAACAAAACAAAAAAAAAGGATCCCAGTTACTGATCTAGTTTTCAGGCAAAACATATCTTTACTAAAATAGATTTCCCTTTCCTTTCCTTTCCTTTCCTTTCCTTTCCTTTCCTTTCCTTTCCTTTCCTTTCCTTTCCTTTCCTTTCCTTTCCTTTCCTTTCCTTTCCTTTCCTTTCCTTTCCTTTCCTTTCCTTTCCTTTCCTTTCCTTTCCTTTCCTTTCCTTTCCTTTCCTTTCCTTTCCTTTCCTTTCCTTTCCTTTCCTTTCCTTTCCTTCCCTTCCCTTCCCTTCCCTTCCCTTCCCTTCCCTTCCCTTCCCTTCCCTTCCCTTCCCTTCCCTTCCCTTCCCTTCCCTTCCCTTCCCTTCCCTTCCCTTCCCTTCCCTTCCCTTCCCTCTTTTCTTTTCTTTTCTTTTCTTTTCTTTTCTTTTCTTTTCTTTTCTTTTCTTTTCTTTTCTTTTCTTTTCTTTTCTTTTCTTTTCTTTTCTTTTCTTTCCTTTCCTTTCCTTTCCTTTTCTTTTCTTTTCTTTTCTTTTCTTTTCTTTTCTTTTCTTTTCTTTTCTTTTCTCCTTTTCTTTTCTTTTCTTTTCTTTTCTTTTCTTTTCTTTTCTTTTCTTTTCTTTTCTTTTCTTTTCTTTTCTTTTCTTTTCTTTTCTTTTCTTTTCTTTTCTTTTCTTTTCTTCTCTTCTCTTTTCTTTTCTTTTCTTTTCTTTTCTTTTCTTTTCTTTTCTTCTTTTCACTTTTTTTCATACTACGTTCTCTATTTCTGGTGTTCCATAGCTAAATTATTCTGTGGCTTTGTCACACTTGCTTTAGACTAGGAGCACTTTAGGCTGAGAACAGGCATGTGAGACGCATGTGAGATTCTGTGCTTCACTTGCTACAAAGCACAGCACTCAGAGAGGGACCAGTACCAATAACAGCAGTGTCCTCTTCCTCTCTAGAGCACAACTCATCAATAAAATAGTTAAGTGATTTCTCTGGCAACACTTTCCCCCTTCTCCCACCCCACTATTTATTGAAAGAATTTTAAGAAAGTGCAATGTTATACAGTAGGAATGTAGGAGCACCTTATGGAGAGACACTGTGAGTCTCACCACTGACAGGAAACGATGCCAGATTCCTGCTCAGGAATCTACATTCTGCAACAGGCACTTCAACCTCTTTCTCATTTTCTCATGTCTATTACGTTTTAGTCCACAGTGAGTTGTACAGTTGCTGAATTCCAACACAAGTAGGCTGTATTTTACTATTGGGTGGTAATTCCCAAATATTTCAGGTGTGGTTCCCTAGCAAAACCATCCAATGCTGTTGAAAGGAAAAGGTCATCCCCCTTTCTTCAACACAGAAATAGGCTATGAGGTCCTTTCACCTCTCCTGTGGCCATATTGGCACTTCCTTCATGTTTCTGTGCATGTTAGTGTATTAACACAAGAGAAAATAGCACTTTTTTTTTTTTTACTTTTTACTTGTTTATGCCCTGTTAGCCATTGAGAACACGTCAGAGAAGGCTCTAGTGTATAACTGGTTTGGCAACATAAGCAGAAAGAATATGTCGCTAGGACCAGGGAGGAAGATAAGAAACAGAAACTCTGTGGCAATTACACATTAACTTTTCTCACTGTATCTCATGTCCTTCAGCTGAAATGTTTCCTATTTTAGAACGGTGAAATCTGGAGAAAATAAATGTTCCATAGTAAAGCTGCTCAGCATACACAGGTCTGATTTTCTCTTCTTTCCAGAGACACCTAGTACAGTCTAGAATGACAGTAAATTATCTTCCTGTCTTCTTTTAACTGTTCTCAATTGAATCCTTAGTTTCATCTTACAACTATTTCTTTCTGCTCATTTGCTCTTTCCATACTGTTGGAAATTTCCACAGTATTCCACGTGATTCTTTCACCATATTCTGGCATAAGGATGTTAACTGCCCTCCTTCTTCACATTAAGTCACAGCCATCTCCTCCTCTGTCAAATCCACATTAGGAGCTCTAAATTAGCAGAAGAGGAGAGGTCACTGTAGTGTCCCATTTAGTAGCATTTCAGTCACCAGGGTGGATTCCTTCAGAAAAGGGCATACTGCTAATTTACATCCCACATACAGTAATATCTCAGCAGAATTATTGCAGTGTGCAGAGATTCTACATAAGTGAAGAAAGTCTTCCAGCAAAAAGTAAATAATTTAGACCAAGATGGGCTCTATCATTAAACCAAATCAGCTGCAGAAAGTTTTACCAATGCTAATGAAACCCCACAAATTTAAAGTGCTTGCCCTAAGGAGAACTCAGAATAAAACGACGAAGCTTCTAGCCTTCACTTTTTTTTCCAGACAAAAAGCAAAACACGATGTATGTGAATTTAAAAGTCTGTAAGAGGATATAAAACCCCTCATATCATCTCGGTAAAAGCTTGCTATTTTTCTGTTCCTCTCCTGGCAGGAAAAGGAGGTGCTGCTTTGTTAATTTTAAATACTTAGGAACTTTAGGTGTGCAGACAGCTCTGAAAACCCTTCACATCTTGACTGTTACTCCCCACTTTCAGAAAAGAGAAATCCTTCAGTTCTGCACAACATAACAAGTGTCTCTGACTGAATCTCTGTACATTTATGCTTTTCAGGTATCTTTCAGACAGTGGAGGAATTAATAGTAGCAGTAGAACCTCTTTGTGTAATATCAGTCCTTCTGTGACCATATGTCAGCCTTGATCTACAGAGAAAAGCCACTGCAGGTAGAAGACAGCTGTGCTAGAATTAACCCACCCCACAGTGACTATACATATAACTTCCAACCATTGTCCTGCAAGAACTGGAACAAGCTAGAAGGAAACAGAGATTGCCAGTTCCCAAGAAATGTATGATCATTAAGTTCTGACAGGTCAAACACAGATAGTTTTCCCAAAGTTACACACATATTTTGAATATCGAAGCATAGGCATTCTGCTTTCCTTGGGGTTTTGCTTTCTCCTGCCTAAAAAATTATACTGACCAGAAACATCAAACAGAGCTCATGAATGCCCCATGATCTCTAGATAAAATGCAGTGATGCAATTTGCTTAGTCACAGAAGTGACTTCGCAATACCTGGGGGACAAAAGGAGAGGCAGACAAGACTGGAAAAGGTGATTCAGTGACACTTTGTCCCCTGTATTTGCTCAGGTTCTCAGAAATTGCTTCAGGATGAGGTTATGGGGAAGAACAGACTTAGCGATCATGGTCAGATTAATCGTGCTGTGGTGTGCACGTCACAAGCCCTTGGGAATAAAGCAAGCTTCTCTGCATACCAAGCTGATAACTGAGCTTACTGTAGGTACTAAGTTAATTAGTAGCAGTCAGGGCAGAAGGTTGAGTAGATAGTGAGATGAAACAGGGGAAAGGTGAAATGCTTCCTAGAGACTGACAATGAGATACTGGAAGAAACAAAGAAAAAATTACTTTAAAAAGGAAATTCACAGTCCTAACTAAAGAAATACACTGTTAAATGAAACTTCCCACCATACGACCAAGCAACAGAGAACAGAAAGCTTTCTGTAAAAAAGAAAAAAGGGACATGAAAGGGAGACAGTTTAGCATAGCAGGATAAATGTTCTTGTTTACTCTCCCAGGCTTCAACACCTTGTTTAACAAACCCTGCAGAGTGATATCTCTCAGGCCTTACCGAAGCCCCACTGCATTTTCTGCACCTTTTAATCACCAAAAACTTCTTGATGCAGCTATGTGATCGATTTTTATTTGTTATAGATCACAGTAACAGTCTGAATCTGTCAGACTGTGGAGAGAACCAAAACAGCAGACAGACAAAAATTTCAGAAGTCCTTCAGAAATGCTAAAAGGTCTCATGTGGAAGCACTTTTCTGCTAGAAAACATACTGCAAAGGTTAGTTCATAGAAATTCATCCTGCTTTGTAACCTCAGACTCACAAAGCAGTATATATCACATTCATAAACATGTTCAACTAATACACTCACAGCTGCATCATAATTGTTGTTTTATGCATGCTTGTAAATGACTAAAAACAATTGCTCAAGATTCAGCAATCATCCACGAACAGCATAAGTAAAATCTACAGGAGTTACTGAACTCTGAACTTCCACACAAATAAAGTTATGCAATTCATACAAGCAACACAGACCTAGCATTTCTAGCCTTTTTCATCCCAATATTTCATAACTATGTCCAAGACTATTTTTAAAAATGGTGCACCAATCAAAACTACTATACAGATTTTCAGCAAAACCAACATCTTTCTATCTATCCACAAATCAAATTCAGAATTTCAAATCACAGTAGTTCTCCAGCAAATAATGAAGAATATTTTCACCTTTCTGACTTTCTACTAACTTAGCATAAAGATCTAACCTCATAGCAGTGCCTACTCCCCACAGGAGAATGTGCAGATAAGCAAAGTGCCTCAGCTCCCTCCACACAGGTGTAGTACCCTCTGTAGTAACTTACAAGGGGGATTCAACAATGTTCAAATTGTTAAGGTTTTTGGACAGTGGTCAGTGTACATACCAGAGCTGGGAGTTGTCTAAAGTCATCAGGCTGAGCTGGTAATCCATGATAGGCTTTGCTGAGTAAAAAATGGGTCTTAGATTCTTTCTACATCTTTCTGTGAGGCTTACTCCATCAAAGAAGGAAGAATTTCCTTCTGCTCCAATGGTTTGGGCCAAGTCAATCAAATGACAGCCACTACAGCACTGGAAATTATTCCCACTCTTCCTTCTCCTCCACCACTCTGGCTATGCATTCCTAGTGCTTCCCTTTAATGAGGAACTAACGGTTAGATGATACTTGAGGGACGAGATTAAGCGCACTGATTTCTCTTTGGAAAAATGTAAATACTTTCCCCATGAGACAGCTGGGCTGGTTCAGTAAGAGATCACTTGAGCACTGAGTCACTGCAAGAAGACAGGAAGAAACTGAGAACAGGTAGGAGGATAATTTTAATTACCTCCTCAAATCAGTAGGATGTAAATCTTTTATCTCTGAGGAACCGTTCTAAAAACCACCAGCTACACTGGTTAGAAAATAGTTGCTGTTTGTATAGACACATGCAAATTCCACACGGGTCAGTCATGATGCCTGTGTACAGAAGCTGTCAAAAGTTTTCTCAAACCTTAGCAGTTAAGGTGTTGTCAACACCAGGCAACCCCAAAAAGGAAATCATATTTTCCATCTAAATAATAGCCTTGCAAAATGACATGCTACACACCAGAATCCCGACTTTCTCCCCTTTATGCAAGTCTGCCATATTCAAAATAATCCTCTTGAAAGCAAAGAGTGGATAACAATCAAAGCTAAAGCTCCTTTATCTGTCAGCAGCCAGAAAGGCAATTATAAGGAAAAAATATTCAAAACACAGAAACACTGACATGTCTAGGCCGGAATGGTAGATGATCTGGTCCAACCCCTTACTGGAAGCTGGGCCCTGAACTCAGCTGTATCTTTAATATTTCCAGCCAAGAAGATTCCTCCATTTCTCTGGGCAAGTAATAGCATTTTGCTGTTTTCACATTAAAGACTGTTTTTCTTATATCTAGAGGCACTTCCCTTTTTCCTGTTGCCTCTTATCCTGTCACCATGTACCCTCATGAAAACTCCCTCTCTCCTCTCTGTAACTACCTAGTACTGGTAAACTGTGAGTAGACACTCCCCACCTGCCCAAGCCTTCTCTCCTCTTGGCTGTACAAATCCAGCCTCTCAAACCGTCAAAGTTCTCCAACCTTCAAGTCATTCACCAGACCATATCCAATTTTTCAGACCACATCCAAACTGGGGGAAGCAAAACTGTACACAATATTTCATGCATGTCCTAACAAGTGCTGCTCAGAATAATCCCATCCCTTGATCTGTTCACTACCCTCTCACTGATGCGGCCAGGACACAGCCACCGTTCACTGCTTCAAGAGCACACTGCTGACTCCTGTTGAGTTTCCCTTTCATCGTGTCCACCAAGTTTATTTCAGCAGAGCTGCATCGCAGTCAGTCTGGCCCCAGCCTGTACTGCTGGTTGGGATTATTTCAACCCTGCAGGACTTTACATTTATCTTTGTGAACCTCATGCAATTCTTGTTGGTCAAAACATCCAAATATAACAACATAACAATAAACATTTAGTATTAGGGCATCTTCCTGTTACAGACCACCATGAACTGCACACTGCTCCTGGAGATAATTCATCCTATAGTATTCAAGAACTTACAGTGAGGTCTAAGCACTGATGAGTTCTTCTATAGGCATTTAAGAGAAATCTCTGAATCAGTAACCTTTATTCTTATGAAAGATTGCAATTTCCCAGGCATCACCTGGGAATAACAAATTGTTTAGATGAGCACATCTAGGAAATTCCTGAAGTTTGTAGGAGATAATTTCTTGTCACAGGTACTCAGTGAGACTACTATAAAAGATGCACTCCTAGACTTGCTATCTGTAGATAGAGAAGGACTCGTGGGGGTGTTGGTGCAGCCTCACCAGGAGTGCTGGCAGGAGTTCTAGGCCCGACCATTTCAGTGGGGTGGGAAAGTCTTTGAATGTGTGCAGAGGAAGACACAAAGCTGCTGGAAGGGCTGGAAGGTGTGTCCTGGGAGGAGCAGCTGAGGGCTCTGGGAAAAAGGGAGGCTGAGAGGTGACTTTGCTCTCTGCAGCTCCCTGAGGAGGGGAGAGGGGGATTCTGATCCCTTCTCCCAGGGATCCAGTGACAGGACAAATGCAGATGGTTCAAAGCTGTGTCAGGCGACATCAGGAAGCATTTCTTTACCTTGAGGGTGGTCAGACACTGGGACAGGCTTCCTAGAGAGGTGGTCAATACCCCAAGCCTGTCAGTGTGTAAGAGACATTTGGAGAATCCCCTTAATAACATGCTTTAGCTTCTGGTCAGCCCTGAAGCAGGTGAGGAGTTGGAGAAGGTGTAGGTCCCTTCCAACTGAAATTATTCTATTCTATTCTATTCTATTCTATTCTATTCTATTCTATTCTATTCTATTCTATTCTATTCTATTCTATTCTATTCTATTCTATTCCATTCCATTCCATTCCATTCCAGTTTTCAGACACACACTAAAGGTTCAGATAACAGAAGTAATCCAGTACCTAATTCAGTTCTGTGGTTTATCATTACCTCTCATTCCATTCCCAGATATATCAGTGAGTAAAAATATTTCTAACTCAGCTCTCTCTGAAATAATAACCCCATGCCCCCCCTTTTATCTCCTTTTGTTTGTAAAATCAAAGAAGGCATAAAACATTTGACAAACAGGACTTGATCAGGACAAATATACGAATTTACATTTCACAGAAGTCATAAATAGATTTATATGTGGGCCACGTGATGTGGGCTGGGCAAGCTGTTGTTCCTGCTTAGTGAGGCAGAGATCAAGATTCCTTTGCTACGTGGGGAAAAACCCAGAATTTTCAGGGCAGTTTCTCTCATTGAAGTGAAGCAGACCAAAGAGATACGACACAGGTAAGCACTCCCCCACTGCTCACTCCGCCCTCTTTCCTAATGAGTTTCCTGCTTTTGTGGGACAGACCGAGAAGAGCTGCAAAAGAGTAGAAGGTGTGTGATCGTCTAGAAACTGCTTTGGATTCAGAACCCGGAAAACAGAGATTCTGCTTTCTCACGCAAAACTTGTACAATGGGATCTTCCCATCAGTTGGTATCTTCCCATCCTCACTAGTTTCCGATTTTTATTTTCAAAAGAAATCCTCATAGTTTCCCTACCAAAAAACTCGAAAGGAGGAAGGGAGAATTTTAACTGGTGTTCTATCCTTGGGTCAGAATGGGAAGCAGCAGTGCGCATTTTTCCTTGTGATGAAGAGAGACGTTAAAACATGACTGCTCGAACCTACCAAAACCTCTTTCTGGTAAGTAGATGCTAAAAAGTATGTGTTTCTTTTGCTTATATGCATTTAACTATTTTTGCTGTAATAAGGGGAAAGCACACAATATAACATGGAGCTATATAAAACTATTTATTTGTTTGGAGAGGCATATTCATTAAAAATATGCCCATTGTGTCATGCTTTTTTCCTTCAAAGAGGTCTTCACCGAAACCGTGGGATAGATGGAGGTTAGCATACCATGTCCAAGACAGCTCCTTAATTATGGTATTCTTGAATGCCACAGATCCCTAGTATTCATTCCATATTGACTGCACACAGTGACAACTGCTGTCCCTTTCACTGAAATGGGGTTTGGAATGGGGGATATGAAAAGCTCTTGTGTCTGAGAACAGAGCAAAAAAAAAAGCACATCAACAGAGAAAGAACTGAGAATAAAAGCAAATACTGAAATAAGTGCCTACATTTTACAGAACACACATACACTAGCTACATCCAGAACCTAAACTTACATTACTGCTCTAGTGCTACACTGAAGTAAGATGTTCCTTTTACCAGGGCAGACAGACCTACAGGCCTATTAAATAATGCTGATTTTCTGCTTTTCTTCTGGATTTGAATGAGTATTTGAATGCTGATTATGCAAGGCACAAATGTCTTAGAATTAACCCTTATAGTTATTCCATGACTTGCTTTTGCAGTAACCTTTTTAGATATGTCTGGTAATAAGTGCCCATGGTCTCTTTATGCAGTTTATGTTTTGCAACTGTGTCCAAGTATTCCAACTATTCAATATGCGTGCACTCAGGAAATTCTAATATGTTTATATTGGTGTGCACAGATTTCCCAGGCTTATGATGTACGTGCATGTACTCGAGTGTGTATGTTTTTACTGCGATCACAATACTTAGAAATGTGTTTATATGCTCATGTTTCACACTGAAAAAACTGTTCCATCTTCCACAGATGTCTGTCCCTTTAAGTGCCCATCTGTTCTCAAGTGCCTGCTACCAACACCCCTTCTGCCATGTGGCTAGAGACACGCTGGAAGAACATCCGCCAAACCTTGCTGCTTCTGTTCACCGCTGCTCTTCTGATCGGGGTCACCATGTTGGCCATCTCCTCTAACATCAACCCAGTAGGCTATTTCTTCCTTGGGGTAGGGGGAGTGTGCCTTGTTGGCTATTTGCTGAGTGTGTTTGTCGAGTGTTACCTGAGGAATCAACACCGGCATGACGCAAACGAAGTACCTCCAAACAGGCAGAGCCAAGCAGGGTAAGCAGCAATTCGGTTACTCCTCTTTAACTCTCTCACCTCTCTCATGGCCATTTTAAACACTCTTTTGCTGCCTTTCCCCCGAGACACCAAATGCAGACTCCATTCCCAAAGACAGAAGTTCTTTCAGGTCTTTTTCCCTCATTACTGATGTGGAGGTTGCAAAGTCAACGCCACGCATATCCTGTAGCTTTGTAATATATATTTTCTTCCCCTTGGGAACTGATCCACTAAAACTTGCCAATGTTAAACTGATCCAAGCCCATTTTATTTTTCTTTGAGTAATCGAGGCTTGCCAAACAATGAGTCAGACAAGGAAAAAGAAAAAATGTTGAAGCAATACCGAATCTTATTTGGGTTTAGCTCTATAAACCTTATCTCTAGAGCAGCTGTTTCTTGGCAAACTTTAAGAGAAATCTGTAACTGGGTGTGTTCCCCCTCTTAAAATTTCTACTTGACACTAATAAAACCCCTGATATTTAGAGACTGAATACTACCAGCTCTTTTTGGCTTCATGTTCATTTGCAGCTTCCCAGAATGACCTAATTTAACCCCAGTTTTCCTACTGTCATTGAAGAGGCTAACTTTATTTGCTTCTTTGTATAACCCAGATAATCATTATCCATATGCATAAATGACTTGATGTTCCCAAATAAAATGTTTATTTTTAGAAAGACTATATAAAAAAGAAGTCTCTATTGGGCCCTGCTAGTTTGGGGGCATACCTGAAGAAAACTAGTATCCTTTTATTTTAAAATACGACCTGAAAAGAAAAATGTCTCCAAAGTAACATTTTTTTTTCCTTTGCAGATAATTATTTTAAACACAGAATAACTGGTCCTGATTTAAACTGGATGAAAGTACTTAATTTTCTCCACTTCCTAAAAATGAATAGGCATTGAGCTAATATATTTTTAAAAATAGGTCCCGTTTTATTCCATGAGATAACTAGTAGTTAGCAATGCTTAGTGATAAATTTTAACTGTAGCAGGACACCAGGTTAAGCCTAGGACACTGAACTGAACAGTGTGGGTAGCTTCACTAACTCTGAGGAGTGTGGGAAAATGGTCAGATGAGCTATTTTCTATACCACTAAGAAAGACATTCAGTTGGTTGGAGAGGTGAGCTGATCCAGGGGCAGAATATCCTACACAGCAATACCACGTGAGATACCCTGTCTCAGTCCCATTTGTTGATTGTAGCATGGTCCCTGAAGTCCATGATCTGTCCTATAAACATAAACTACACAGTAAAATAATGAGTGTATCTGGCATTGCTCTCTGGCACAGGGTGAATGCTGCCTATGAAGCACCCACCTATGAGGAGGTGATGACCATGTCAGCTCCACCAATATGGACAATTACATCCAACCCAGGCTCTGTGCCCTCGCCGCTGAGCGAGCCTCCCCCGTACAACGTTGTTATTGAATCCTCTGCCCAACAAGAGATGATGGTGGAGGCTCTCTGGGGGCCAGTGCCACCAGACAGAATGTACACCTCTGAGACAGACACGGGCTCCAGGACGCAGCTGCAGCTGGTGCTGCCCCCAAGACTGCAGCGGTTTGTTTCAGACATCCATGAGGAGAAAGATGTTGAAGAAAGGTTTGAACCACTGGAGCCACTCACTCCACCACCTGCTTACGAGACTGCCATCAGTGATGAGGTCTTTGAGGATGCTCACCAGCCCTCTGCGTTAGGACTGATTTCACCTTCCACGAATACAGAGCCAAACCCTCACCCCAATACAGGATGCTCCTAGAGGGATGGTAAAATGGCTGATAATGTTTTGCCTAAACATTTGTCTCACCCTTCTTTGAACCAGAGTTGAACTACAGCCACAGGTGATGTTACTAGAATCTTTTTGCACAAAATAGAAATCAATGCAATACCACACTGCTTTGTCTCAGCAGATACATAAAACCACTGTGAGGGAAGTTGTGTTATGTATGGCAACATTTTCAAAGTGGAGATACACCTTTATGGGAGAGGAGAAGTAAATCCCCGAGAAGAGATAAAGTTGCCAAAAGACCTCTGAATAAGAACTGAAGGATGCAGCCAGAGGAACCTGCCTGGAAAAGGGGAGGAATAGAAACAACACTAAGCATGTTCTGCCTGTGTATTGCAAACAGCAATATTGCTGAGTTCTGTGTGATCATCAGCCACCCTGAAATCCCTACAGCAAGAACAAGCCTGCACTCCCCATGTTGCTGTTTTGCAGCAACACAAATTTGTGGTCTGAGCTGTTTGTTACTGTCCCTCTGCCACACCTGCTCCACATCCTCAACTGTGCTACATGGCAGTCTGACTGAGGGGAGAGTGGCTGACTCCATCTGGAAGCTGGTACCACCTGATACCTGTTACTTAGAGTTGAAAAGCTGATAGTATGCATCAAATGACTTTGTTGTTCACAAAGTTCTCATCCCACAGAGCCAGTGGTGGACATGAGGGAGATAAGCTTTCCCCCTGCAAGAGAGGCCAGTGATGGGATACATACACATGTAAGCATACTCGCTCAGACTTCATGGCTCTACAACAGGGTGTATATCCGCTGTATTACAGGTGTACTCTAACAGATGGCCCGAGACACTTTATTGTCATCATGCATAGAAAGGCCAAAGCTCCTCCAGTTCTCTGTGGGCTCTGGAAAGGTCCAGTCTGTCTGCCAAGGCAGCGGCGCACCTGAGAACAACAGTCCCGAGAGACATTTGGCCTTCATCACGATGGATCTAGGCTGTAGGCAGGTTCCAGCCTTCACTGATCGGTGATGCTGTGCCTTTTTTAATGGATGAGTTAAACTGATGGGCTCTGCAGTGCCAGTGGTCTGCAGTATGCAGAGATGCATTTGCATCTGGTGTATGTCCAAATTAAAAAATAAAAATGGTGGTCTGAATCTCCTGTGAAGGAGAGTAGCAATCATCACAGCCTTGTTTATGACTGCATATTTAATTCATATGAGGAACCATCAAACCATAGGCTAGAAGCAAATAAATTATTTCTTATTGTTTGATTCTTTATAGTTCAAAGCAGAAAAAAATACATTTTATGTTGTTTATAAATAAACAGGATTGCTTTAAAAATTCCTGGTGGCAATGCTGATTTTTCCTCCTAAAAGAAACACTCCACAAAGCCATGTTTTTGCTTGCATTCTGCTTATTTGTTAATTTTGGCTTAGAAAAGAAGTTCAATTTCTGAATTGACAGCTGAATCACTTTATTATCATTATTGATGAACCAATTATGATATGTCTGTCACGGAAGTATTAGGAGAGACAAACTTGCTGATCAAGGCAATATGATTTCTTTAATGTCAATCACTACTTGCATTTTCCTCCTGTATCTGCTAACAGAAAAGAATCTCACCAAAAGGTGCCACAGGTATGTGACACCAGCATAGAAACTCTGAGTCTTAAACTGGGGAACTCAGGACCTGCCTGAGTGCACCAAATTCCCAAGAGTCATGAAGAAATTCAGGTGACCAGCACAGACTGAAAACTAGCCAAAAGACCAAAAATGCCATCAGTTATGATCAGTACAATTTTGTCTTCAACATTTGTAAAGACTGTCAGGCCTTTGGACGTGTGTTAAGCTTTGGCAGGCAGAATTCCTGTACACCGGGACATAGGAATTCTGTGTGCTAAAGAATAATGTGCAGAAGCCATCTGAAGCTGTGACTTTTTTGTAAGTTGTATGAGAAGCAGCTGTGGGAGCTGGGGTTGTTTAGCCTGGAGAAGGCTCAGGGGAGATCTTATCACTCTGTACAACTCCCCGAAAGGAGATTGTAGCCAGGCGAGGTTTGGTCTCTTCTCCCAGGCAGAAACAGGACCAGAGGAACTGGCCTCAAGCTGTGCCAGAGGAGGTCAGGCTGGACATCAGGTGAGTTTCTCGGGACGGTTGTTGAGCATGGGAATGGCCTGCCCAGAGGGGCGGTGGAGTCACCATCGCTGGAGTTGTTTAAGGAAAAGCTGGATGTGGCACTCGGTGCCATGGTCTAGTTGCCATGGTGGTGTTCGGTCAAAGGTTGGACTCTGTGATCTCAGAGGTCTTTTCCAACTGATTTTGCCAATTGCTTCAGTGATTCTGTAATGAGAGCTGTGAATCTACTTTCACAAGGATGCTCACTTAATTTTCCCTTTGTATTTTCCTTCGCATTTATTTCTCTGCAGATCCCGTGTGCTCCATTTCTCCCTCCCTTTTAATTACAGCACGTTTTCACTTCTGATTGCAGCTGATTTCAGCAGAGGTAAAGAAACTAAAATAGGTTAAAAAAAAAATAAAAAATAAAAGGCTCGGAGCCGGCACGCTCTGTTCCCAGGAAAGCAGCAGCCCCACTACTCCCCCCTGCAGGCCCGGCCTCGCCGCACGCCTGAGGGGCCGCGCCGCAGCCCGGGCAGGAAGAGGCGTGAAAGCGCTCCCGCTCCCGCGGTGGTGACGTGACGGAAGGAGCGCGTCCCGCCGTTTGAATCGCGGGGGCCGCCGGGTAAAGGCGGGACGGGCTGCTCTCCGCCCGCCTGTGCCGCGGCCCGCGGGGTCCCGCCGGCTCCTGCCGGGCCCCAGGTCGGGAAGGGACACGCGTGGCTCCTTGGCGCGGCACTCGGCTCTGCCGGCCCCGCTCCTCCCAGGATGCTGACGGCGTGCGGCATGCAGCGGTGCCACCAGGAAGCGCTCAAGAAGAACCGGGTGATGCTGGCCAAGCAGCTGGTGTTGAATGTGCTGGTGGAGCACATGGTAGAGAAAGACATCATCACTACGGAGATGGTGGAAATGATACAGGTACGCGGGTTATCGCTTGCGTCGTGAGTTTTATTTCTGGCTGAACTCGTTGTCGTTCCTTGCAGTGGCAGCATGGAGGAAACTCACCTGTTACCTGCACGGTTCGGTGTGGTTGCGCTCAGGGCACCTGCAGGGGTTTGGCTGCAGCGCCCAGGAGAACTGTAAGGCGCTTTTGTAGCGAGAAAAAGTGCATTCCCTCTAGGATTCCCTCTAGGATTCCCTCTGTTCTGGTGAGCAGTTGCAGCAGGCTGCACTTAGTGGATCGGGTGGTAGCTTCCAGTCTTTTACTGTAATTTTGTGCTTATCTTTTTTCTTATGCATGTAGAAGAAGGAATGATATGCGTTTCCAAAACAAAAATAAGTAAACGAATATGTTATATACCATTTTGTTGTGACACCCTCCACAGAAAGAATTTGTGTTCCATATATGTTTTCGGAAATTGCATGAAGCACCTTGCAAAGTTCAAGGCTCACTGTCAAATAACAAATGCTATTTGTTTTTAGGCTCGTGTTACTTTCCCTGTGCAGTGCATACTGTGGAGAGAAGTCATTGGAAATAGCCTGGGATTTCTGCCAGTCCCAGAGGGACGGTAATGCACAGAACATTGTGAGGGATGGACACACAGGTCTTCAGAGAAAGCAGACCAGAAAGGAAGTGGTTGAAACTGCATGTCAAGTGCATGTCAGGGCTCAAGTAAGGAAGTTTTTAGTCCCTTAGCAAAGTTCAGGGTCTTGTAATAAAGAACGGATGTTGACAAATAGGATTATGAACTGTTTTTTGGGTATGAGTGTAGAAAGTGTAAACCTGAGACTGATAAGGTTTTGATAGCAGTGAAGAAATAACTTGCTGATTAATTTTGAGTCATTGTCAAAGGTAATGTGAATCACTTTGCATACTTTGAGGCAGTGTCAAAGATATTAGATGCCTCATGGGGCCTGTCAAGGCTATCAGTGCTGAATTGTGGGAGCTGCAGGCAGTCTCACCTGAAATAGTTGTAATTTCCTAGTGGAAGAGAGCAAAGATACTATGAAACAATGCAAGCCAGAGAACGAATCAAAGACTTCCCTGGGTTTGGGCTGGAGAAGTTAATTTCTTCATAGTAGTTGGTTTGGGACTGTGTTTTGGATTTTTGCTGGAAACAGTGTTGTTAATGTAGAGGTGTTTTAGTTACTGCTGAGCAGTGCTGACCCAGAGCCAAGGCCTTTTCTTCTCATCCCACCTGCAATGCTGGAGGTGCGCAAGAAATTGGGAGGGGACACATGCGAGACAGCTGACCCCAGATGACACAAGGGATCTCCCACTCAGTTCGGTAGCATGGTCAGGGAAGAAGGAGGAAGGGGAAACTGAATGACAGAGCATGGTGCTAATGATGCCAAGGTCTTGGTGCCTGTGTGGACCATTCACTTAAGAGCTGGGCTCAATGGTCTGTGGATCCTTCCCACTCAGAATATTCTGTGATTTTAAGTCACCATTGTGAGTGATGGCTTGGAATGGCTGGATGCCAACAGGAAGCAGTAGATGAATTCTTTGTTTTGCTTTGTGTGTGTGCCTTTTGCTTTACCTATTAAACCATCTTTATCTCAACTTTTCTCAACTTTGTTCTTTGGATTCTCCCCATCATTCCACTTGGGGAGGAAGTAACTGAGTCTCTGATGCTTAGCAGCCCACAGGAGTTAAGCAACAGCATTGGTGAAGTGTGGATGGTGAGTAGGGGTGGGATTTGGTGGCCTGCAGTTTGTCACCTAAGGTGGAGCAGGGAGAATGGAAGAAGAGGGAAAAAATCCTCTCAAGGTAATGCCAGAGAAAGTACTCTTTTTGCCAAGGTGCTGTTACAGTTAAAAAGTATTAAACTGAGACTGAAGGGAAGAAACCTAAAGGAATCTTCCCCTCCAGATGTAATTGAGTAAAGGGGAATGCAACAATACTTAGTAATGGTTTATCAGTAAAGAGAAAGGTGTTACGATAGGTAAGTCATGTAAAGAGTAATAGCTTAGTGGAAAAAATATGCCTAATACAATAAACATACCTAACTAAGAGCTTAAAAGTGTATAAATAGCAGTAGCAGCCTGGGCAAGAGAATGGAGTGACTTGAACCACTGTTGCAGGCTATTGATCTGGAAGTTGCTACAAAAAAATAGAAATATGGCAGAGGTAGAAGGAAAGCTGGAACTGCAAAATATGCATTGTGCTAGAAGGATAGAAATGAAGGGAATGTTTACTGGATAATCTTAGGCGTGACAGTGCTATGGAGAAATAGCAAAGTGCATTTATAAAAAAAATCTCGAGTGGAAAACACTTTGTCTTACCTTTCATTTTCCTGTAGCAGGTCTGTGAATTTTTAATATTCTTCCTTTCTCTGTCACAGTCTTAGAAGTGCTGTTAAGTAGCCTGTTATTGAAAATGTATTGTGATGCTGATCATCAGGTACCTTAATGGAAAAAGGAGGAGCCAAATGCCATTGTCTGATGAAACAGAATAGGTTATCCTGGATATTATAACTGACTGGTTCTATATATATCCTCCTACTCCTGCTATAAGTCAGGAAATCAAGATCTGGATAAATAGTTCTAAGTAATCTTTTTTTAAAAACAAAGCAGCTACACTGGTCCTGTTGGCTTGATTTAAGCTAAACAAAAGAAGAAAATGGTTCTGGAAATAGAGCACCGAAATAAATTTCTGTAAAGAAAGTGAAATAAATCAAGGAGCTCAAGGAAATGAAGCATGACATTTTTTCCAAGTGTGAGATATCAAACCAGTACTGAAACTTTACCACAAGTAAGAAAAGATGGGAGGGGGAGTATGTTGCAGAAAGAGCCCCTGAAGACAAAGGTGGTTGAACTGGATGAGGAGCTCACAAAGAATATGAAGAGTAAGTAGAGAGTTTATAGGTGTAAAACATTGGAGGAGAACCAGTAAATAGAAAGCTTCCTTTGATGTCTGAAGTGTGGGGAGACAGTAGGATCTGGCAGTATTGAATTTAAATTGGGTCATTCAGAAAGATACTAAATCATGTGAGTTTTTTTTCCCACTGTATACACTTTCAGTAAAGAGTAAAGAAAAACATTGTGTTTACTTTGTAGTGAAAATGATGTTATAATTATTTAGGTGAAAACCCAGCAGAAGGGGATTTCAAACACAGGAGAAAAAACTATGGTGGAAATAAAGTGGGACAGTGGAAACAGCCCTTTTTAAGGCAAGCTCCAACATCTGCTTGCATAAATGCCTTCTTGTTGGAGCATCAGATGTTCTTCCAGAGCTCTGGAATGGACTTCTGAAATTGCAGATATTGTAGCAAGAACTTTTTTGCTTTTTAAACAAGTTGAGTACTCTGTGCTGTAATCAAAGGCTGAGATTATGTAGATACAGAGATTTAAATTGTTGATCACTAGACAATAATGAAGGGATCACTGATTTTAACAAGTGACATAAATTTGATTGGGATGTTTGTCAATTATATATGCTTTTTCTACGGATTCTGCAGGAGTATAATAAGGCTAATATGGAATTTTGACAGGAATTCAGAATTTGTTTACAACTAGTTTCTGTTATGCAGATTATCAAACCCATCTGTGAGGGGAAGGAAATAAATTGAGGATGTATTGGGAAATAAAATGAAAGAAATGTCTTATTAAATTATGAGTGTTTGCTGAACATTATTTAGCATAACCTAAATGGGATGTTGAAGATTAAGTCATATCAGGAGGCACAGCCCTTAAAGTGTTTGAGGAAGCATTAAGGAAGAAGTCTGCCAAAAGCTGACTTCTGTGCATGCAAAGAGCAGAGTATGAACATTATGGTAATTTCTTAACTTTTCAATAAAATTTGTGTTCTGGTGCTTAAGGTCGGCTTTTGTTCTGAACTATCACTTAGGCCTTAGAGTCATAGACTGTGAAAAAGATGAATGACCTTTAGCTTGTCTCAAAACAGCTGCAGGCCTACTAGAAAGGAAGAAAAATTCATTAGCTGCTTTAGAAATCAAGTCTCAATTTACTTTATTAGTTACAATGAAATTCAGTGAGCTTACAGCAAGATGCAAATATATGGAGCTGGTTATTTTTGATGGACTAATGGAGCAGTGTTACCCGGAGAAAGGTACCTTCATACTTCTGGGAAGACGCAAGTAAGACATTATTATTGGTACTTCTATTCAGTAGTACTCTGAAAATTCAGGATCCTGTGGGAATAGGAAATGGTACCTACACTGTTAAGGCAAAGAGGCCATTTATGAAAGAAAATTACTTGCTTCCTGTAGCAAATCAAGACCAATTTATAGAAAGAAGTTTGGTAAATAAGGGAAAGGACAGACCACTGAGGTCAATGAACACTGTTGATAAAGATAAATGCTCTTAGTCAGTCACGAATGATTAGGTCTAAAATTCTAAATAGGTTCATAAGCATTGGATCAACAAGATTTTGCAACATCCTCTCAAACAGTGTGTTGGGGCAAAAACCAAACTATTTTTGACACTGAGCTTGATAATTATGAATGAAACCAGATGATGTGATATTTTCTGTAGCAGAAGATTTAAACATGTTCCTCAAGGCTTCTTTTTTCTTGATTCTTCCTGTCGTTGCTGTATTGTTAGGCCTTAATTCTGTGTAACTCATCAGCTATTCCCAACTATTCTCCACCAAAGCAGAGATCTTGGATCTAAGTGATAATTTTAAAAAATACGATGAATTCTAAATAAATAAAAGTTATTTCTGATACCCAGTATTTTGTTATGTGATTTTTTTTGTGTGTGGTTTAGATTTCACAGGGAAGGATATACTTATGTAAATTATACATTTTGTTGGCAGATACTTGTTCATATTCTAACAATTAGAACTTCTTGGCACTGTGTCATTTTTTGTTGGTTACTTTTCCATGTATACTAGTATGTATTGCTTCATTGGTCTAAGTATTTGTCTGTACATAGGAAATACCAATCTGGAATTGACTGCATATAATCATTATTCTACTTAATGTTTTCTGGAGAATTTTACTATCTGCAGGCCATAAACTATTGGATAGTAGTAAAAGCATGTTTTCAACTTTGTGTATTCAGTGAGGAGAAGTAGGTACTATTCCAAGGATAACTGGAAGTAAAATTTCAGAGAGAATGCAGGGTATTACTGTGTGTGATTATGTATGAATTGTTGGCTTGTGTTGTCTTGTGCTCCCACTCTTGAGCAAACAGGGAACAGGGGAGTGTGAGGGAAATAATCATAATGGTAATGGTTCTAGCACAGCTAAGCATAGTGGTGGAATGTTTTTCTGAAATAATAAAAGAAAATTGTTGTGATGATTCATTGAAAGTTAATTATGTTGGGTGTTACTTGAGTATGGATTCTGTTTTCCCTCTGGGTTCAGGCCAAGTCTGGGAGCTTCGACCGAAATGTGGAATTCCTCAATTTGCTGCCCAAGAGAGGCCCCAACGCCTTCTCAGCCTTCTGTGAAGCTCTGCGGGAAACCCAGCAGCAACATCTGGAGGCAATGATCCTGAAGACAATGTCCAACCCGAGCCATGAGATTGCAAGGGTACAACAGTTGTTTTTTTTAAATAAGATGGATGGCTTGCATTTCAGATTGGGTTTGGGCACAAAAGGAACTTTATCAAATGGGGAAAACTCAGTTGTTTACAAAGGATAGAATGGTTTTGTTGCAAGTTGAAACTTGTAGTAGCCTTAGTAAAAGCAGAGAAGAAGAAACTTGGGTAGAAGAGAATTTTCATAAAGAATCACAAGGTGGTAGAGGTTGGAAAGGGCCTCTCTTCCAACTTCCCTGCTCAAGTATTACCTTCAGTAGGCTTCCAGGGTCACATCCAGGCAGTTTCTGAATATCTGTCTGCAGCCTCTGTGGGCAACCTCTTTCAGTGCTCAGGCACCTCACAATGAACAAGTGTTTCCTGGTGTTAAGAGGAAACTGTGTTTCCTCTGGGTCTGTCACTGGGCGCCACTGAAAAGAGTCTGGCTCTGTCCTCTTTGTACCCTCCTTTCAGGTATTCGTACACATGGATGAATTCCTCTTGAGGGATGAGGGATCACCTCCCTTCATCTCTTCTGCAGACATCACTCCTCCTAATGCAGCCCAGGGTATATTGATGGCTCCTGCTTGGCTTGACAGCACCACGTCCTTTGCCAAGCTGCTTCCCAGCTGGGTCACTCCCATGATGTATTGGTGCCTGGGAGTGATCTGCCCCGGTCATAGGACTTTGCATTTCTTTTTGTTGAGCTGTACAAGGTTCTTGCAGTATTCTTGCATCCAACAAGTTCTTAATTGATGTATATTAATAATCTAAAAATTGAAAGGAAAGTATTTTTGTTCTCTGAACTTTTTTGATTTAATATTCAGTGATTGTCTGAATAGACTCTTAAGGAAAAAATACTTTTATTTCTTTCTTTTGTTATTTTTTTCCCACCTTTTTACTAGTGTAGTTAGTATTGTACTAAAGGAAGAATTTTACAAAGGTTGCATGTTCTTAGTGCACTGGCAAGGATGGAAACTCTCAGTAAACTTATTTTATACAAAGGAAGGGAGAGCAAATACTTCTGAACAAATGTTCTCCTATAAAAATGTAAAATTTATTGGACTACCCTTTAAATTTTTTTTTTCAATTTTGCTTTACTGTATAAACAATGAAATCTTGACAGCAAAGAAAAATACAGGAATCACCAGACAAATCAAGTTTTTGTTAAGACTAAGGAAGCTAGGATGACCCCACTGTGAAGATTCTAAACTGAGGATTTGGGTAGAAGTGGAGCTAATCAAAGAAGGGGAGGAGTCTTGCATTGGAAGAAAGTGCTTCTGCTGTCTTGTCATGATGTTTCTTTTGGAAGTGGACCATGATGTTGTATTTCAGTCATTTTTATGTGTATGTAAATGCATGTGTCTTTTCTCCCATGATACCTTCAGCTTTGTACTATGGAGAGAAAAACTAGCTATTTTGTTACTCTTTTTCATGGATTTATTGATGTCTTGTAGCTTGAACACTGTCATGAGTCAGATCTTCCATACCCTGTCAGTGAGTCCTGTAATTCAAAGAGACCCCGTTGGCTTGGTGAGTTGTTCATGATTTGCTACCTGGTTTGCTCCAGCTAGTTTCTTAATAATGTCTAAATTCAAGTCTAAAAATAAGATACTTTGCTCATCCCAGGAATACAGACTTGACAGTAAACTGACTATATGGTCAGAGAGGGTACTTTATAGCATATGGGAAGAGACAACCAATACATGTTTCTTGTTAGCTTCATTTATTCTTATGGGACACTTCATTACTTAAAACATACATGTCAGTAAAATTCTAGATTTTGCAAAGATTTTCTGTAAGATTAATAGAATTTCATTGAGCTAGTGCTCTTATAAGATACTGGCTTCAGGCAGTATTCCTTAACCAAGACGTCCTTCTTAAAAAAACATGGTTTAAGGCCTTATATGTGTTATGTGGGTCCAACTTGGTTTTCTGTAGTTTCTGCCAAGTGCAGCAAATCAGCTTTTCATTAACATGCGTTTGCAACTTAGACCAGGGGACTGGTCTAATAGACAATTGTTGGAATGAATCTCCTTGCTAGATTTATGTTGCTTCTGGTAATGCCTGGAGTACAGTAATTTCACGATTACAAGCCGCACTGACTATAAGCCGCATCCTCCGGGTGTCGGCAACTTTTTGTTCTTTGTTCATACACAAGCCGCACCCAATTATAAGCTGCTCTGTCATTCACAGTGAGGATCCCCGTGCAACTTTCACAAAGTGACCAATTAGTAACAGAATCGCGGGAACACGGCATTTACTGGCTTGGGGCCGTGCGGGCTCGGCCCAGCTCCCCCTCCCTCGCCAGGGAACGGCCCCAGCCCGGCTCGGCTCCCCCTTCCCCGCCAGAGAGCTGCACCGGCCCGGCTTGGCTCCCCTCTTTCCCTCTGGGAAATGCTTGCATTTCTGGTTGGCAAATTTCTGAATTCTTTTTCATATATTAGCCGCTCCCAAATACAAGCCGCACTTCCGGGTATGGAGCAAAACTTAAGTCAAAATGGTGCAGCTTGTAATCGTGAAATTACTGTACTTTTTCCCATACCACAGGTTTACCTTTATGCTGGTTACTGGGAGCTCTCTCTGGTGTTAAAGAACAAGTATCTAATTTTTTAGAAACTTTTTTATTCGTGTGCGAGGGTTTTAGGTTGGGTTTTGATTTTTTTAGAACATATGTTCCTCCAACCAGGAAAGCCATGCCTCAAAAGGCTGAAGGAGGATTTCAGAAGAGATCGTGAATGTCATTAGCTCACTTTATTTGGTACAGAGCAGTGAGTGTTTGTCTGCAAATGGCAAATAGTTGATTATCATTCCCCTCATCTGCTGTTATCCAGAGGAAAGTGTTCAGAGGCAGATAAAAAAAGAAAAAGGCTTTGCACTATATGAAAGTTAGAATTGTCTTGTTTGATCACTTATGCATGTGTTCAGTATGGGAGGCCTTTTATGAAAGGAAAGAACTATTCTGTTTGAAATTTTCTGGCAACATTTTGTCAGCCAAACTCTGAAAGTAAGAACATACTGTACAAAACAGCAGAAAGCACAAGGATCTTAAATTAGATGAGAATTCTGTTTTCATATTCTGTAGACTAGGCCTTAGATAAGGCTAACCCAAAGACAAGCAAAAATAAAAGCTGTCAGTTATAATAAAATAAGTATACTGTTACAGCACTTTTTTTCTCTTCTGTGTTTCATTTTGTGTCAGTAGTCCTTGATCAAACAAAATTTTTTGAGGTATTAAATATGCATAAATGAATACAATTCAGAATTTGTAAGTTGCTACCTTAATGTAGAGTTTTGTGTCTGATTTTTATTTTTATTTTATTGATATATTTGGTTTTGCACAGAACCAATAGAACACTGCTTGGATAATGGAGATGGTCCCTCAATTCCTGCAGTGAAGTATTGCAGTCCTGAATTTTATCGCAGTCATCAGCACTTGGTAAGTTACTGGCAGAGAAAGTCTTAAGGTGTGAGAGATGTGAGATGTTTGGATCTATCAGCTGAACATGTGCCACTTCAAATTGAGTTGAAATGCTTCATTGGGATGCAGATCAGGGTTGTGCTATTTGTGTAACTGAAAGGTGTCACCACCAGTTGTGTGCTCCATTTGACATGGTTCTCATTTACAAGTGTCAAGAAATCCTGAGAAGTTCTGTAACTCTAAACAAGCCTCTGCCTCTGGTTTTTTGGTCATGAAGAGCTTTGTGAAATGACTTTTCTCTACTGTTGCTCTCTGTGAGCTGTCAGTATTATTGCCTCAAGTTTATTTGTCTGTGTCCTCATCTTCTGGAAATGGCTGTAAGATCGTAAAACTGCACTTTCAACTACCTAGTAAGTTGGCTGTTTTAATTGTCAGCTGTACCCAATAGAGTCCTTAGGCTTAAGAACCAGATCAGGATTGTGTGCTAGAATTCTACCTGTGGGTAGAACAATCTGAATTTCTAATCTTCTGCTGCAGTTTGAAGTTATGTGTAATCTAATTACATTTTGTTGAATTTATCTGTAAAGCATAGATTGTGGTGGGGTGAGATTAAGGAAAAATTCCTTTGTGTGGAGGGATAAACACTTCATTAGGGTTATACAATGTCAGAGGGTCTGTGTATAACAAAACAGTTGTTTATGTGTTGGTTTTTGTTTGAGTTGAGTTTGTTTTAGGGGGGTTGTTGTGGGGTTTTTTGGAACTGTCTGTTGGGGTGACTTGATTAATAAGCAGTGCCAGTGGGAGCTTGACTAGGCTTCTTTTACATCTGTGCCTGGATACACCTTATTTGATGTTCTCCTTTGATATTAAATTTTGCTTCCAATTTACAGGAGTATTAGTAAGTGAATTACTATTGATTTGTTGTTGTTAGAATGGTAGGGACAGAGAGGGAATTTAATCTGAAGACACTCATCTTATATTAGTTCTTATCTGTTAACCTCTTTTGCCAGTTGCATAATTTTAAAAGTCAATGACTGATAGTTCCTTGCTGTTACAATTACGCTCATTGCTATTTTACATCTGTCTGCTCCCAACAGTAATTAAGAAATGTTGGCTAAATTTTACATAGTGTTACCCTTTGATGGGGGTCACGAAAATATATGGGGCCCTGTTGGGGTGAGGAAAGGGGAAAATGTTAGCAATATCTAATTCACTGCTTGAAATGGATAAGCTGTGTTTCTTTCAAAATGAGGAATAAGGCAAGCCAGTCTAACTTATTAATAATAGTATCGTAGCATTGTCAGTTGTGGAGGCTGGCAAGCACAGGCATATCAAGTTGGTGTGGAATGAATGCTGTTCTATTCTAACACATTATTTCCTTGTGTAGTCTGAATTTACCTGTTTTTAATCTTCCTTTCAGGCATACAAGCTGACATCAGAGCCACGAGGCTTAGCGCTGATCCTCAGCAATGTCCGTTTCAGTAGCGAGAGCGACCTGGAATATCGCGCAGGGGGAGACGTGGACTGTGCTTCCCTGGAGATGCTCTTCAGGCATCTCGGGTATCGAGTCACTGTTTTGTGTGATCAAACTGCACAGGTAAGGGGGTGATCCCAGTACTTCACACCTGGTGTAGATGAGAGTTTGTTTCATAATTGTCTCAAGAGGTTCCTTTTGGCATGTAGCCAAGCTTTGAAGATGTGAATTATCACTTAAGAATAGAAAATAAGGCTAAACATGATGATGTCTCCTCTCATAATGATCAACATGAGAAAGCTTGGAAGGCTGAGTTCTTCCAATGGATAGTAGTATCACAAAGGACTACAAGAGGTACTACTCTGACCCTAGTGCAAGGGGCAAGAATTTTGAGACCACACCTGGCATGTGTGTTAAAAGCACAAATTAATTAAGTCTCCAGTTTACTCTAGATAGACTTTTCCACTGTCTCCTAAAAGTTAAACTTTGCAAATATTTGATGTACCTTTGCTATTGTGATGTTTTCAAGTCCTTTCACTGACGAAGTCAATTGGCATCCTATTTATCAGTCTTCCAATATCCATGCAGTTCAGTTCCACTCTTTCAGTACTCACTAAAAATGTGTATGTGCTTCACTTATGAAAATTGGTTGGTGTTCCACGACTAACTCAATCAAGCTACTCTCCCTAGGACTGCAGTGTCTGTCTTCTCCAACATCATTTGATCTTAGTCCTTTTAAATCCCTATGAATTCAAGTGGTACAGGATCTGTTAAAGTGTTTTATTCAGGAACAGACCTTTTGCAACATTGATGCAAGATATTTGCACCTGCCTTGTTGTCAGAGCTTCTGAAGTTTCCCAGTTTAAATTTTGAATTGACCACTAGTGTCTGAATGCCTGAAGTCCCAGAGTATATATCTGTTAAGTTGTTCCAATATCCCAGCCAGATTTCAGTGTAAAACCTCTGCAAAATATCACTTGGTTTTCTCTGTTGGCCTAAGTGATTCCTGCTTCACAGTGTTATACATAGGACTGAATATTGTATAAAAGAACAAGAATATTTTGCCTCTTTTTTTAATAGAACACATATTTTTTACATAAATTTGATGTGTGTAGGGGTTTTCTTTGTAACAGAAGGGCCATTTGTATTCTTCCCAGAAAAATGATTCACTTTCCCTGCGGAAGTCTGGAAAGCATTGAACTATTTTATTTTTACCCTGTTCTAGGAGATGCAGAATGCATTGGAGAGATTCTCCAAGCTGCAAGATCATCGAGATGTGGATTCCTGCATTACGGCTGTGCTTTCCCATGGTGTGGAAGGTGGGGTTTATGGCAGTGATGGCAAACTACTAGAGGTATATTACTGATTCTTTATCTCTTGTTGTAGGTTATCTCTACGAAAGTAAAAATGTTAAAAAAAAAAAAAAATTATAAATTATGCAAGACGGGATTCACATTTTTTAAAATATCAAAAAAAGCAAGAGCTGGAGGGAAGAAAAGGGCAGGGGCTGTCTGTGAGAGGTCTGCAAAATGAAAAATGGCAAGCAGGAGAAATTGTCTCTCTGTATAAATGCTAGGTAGAGTGCATGAACCCAAGCAAGTATGAACCTGGGGAGAGGGTGGAAAAGGGATGTGTTTGTCACACACTGAGTTTGCAGATAAAGGGGAAGATACCAAGACTGGTGAGGTAATAAGAAAAATACAGGGAAGCAAGGTGAGGCTGGGTTTGGCTTACAGAAGGCTACAGTGAAGAAATTTCCTTTCCTCTCTCAGCTGCAGGAGGCTTTCCGGCTCTTTGATAATGCAAACTGCCCAAATCTCCAGAATAAGCCCAAAATGTTCTTTATTCAGGCCTGCCGGGGAGGTGAGTGCCCAAACACTAAAAGCCACGTACTTGCCATTAAGGCTCATTTTGCACACATGCACACCCTCACATTCAACTTGCTGTCAACTTTCCTCTTTGCTTCTCTCAGGTGTAAGTGGGACCCATATTCACCTCCCTCTGCCCTGCTGCTGCCACTGCATCTGTTGCTCTGTAAGTGTCTTTAGCTCTGCATGAGGTGTGTGCATTGACTTGCAGACCCCAGAGCTCCTTAGTGACATAAAGCTCTGCTATATTGCACTCATTCCTTGAGGCTTCCTCGTGCTGTGCTTTGCAGTAGGGGGAGTGGGGCACATGATGCACAAATAGCAGCACAGCATGGAGCAGTACACTAGCACCAGTCTTGCTGAGATCCTGTCTTTCTCTTGATCCTCCATGTACTGTGTCTTTTGAGCTGTCAGAGTTGGTTCCAATTATTTTGGTGATTTTGTCTCTTTCCTTTATTTTAGCCTGTTTTCAACCTCAAATGAACATTCCTTCCACCCTTTTCCACATACATGCTGTTATACAGAACTCTTTTCATTATTCTTACAGACTTGTTCTTCTGTGCTTTCTATACCTTTTTTTAAAATTCTACTGTTCCTTTTCCTTCCTTTTGGAACTAAACAAACACACCTGTAACTAGCTTTCAGATCTGCTAATGACCAAATATTTCCCCCAAGTATTTGGACTCTATAAAATTGCAGATATTCCAAAGTGAAGCTCTGTCTTATAGTTTCTTTTTTTCCATTGTGATAGAGGAGTTTTCCTAGTGTGTGTGCTTTCCCTCCTGCTTTTCCCTTGTTCCTTGCAGTTGTCTCCATTCTTTCTCATTTTTAGCAAGCTTTACAGTTTATCCTCTAGTCTCGACTCTTGTTTAATCCCAACTCAGTGAAAAGCCTGAAATCTACATGAAGTATTTCTGTGACGAGAAATATTTGGTCCTTTTAAGTGTTTGGGAATATTGTAACGTGCATGTTTGCAATATGAATTGAATCTGATTGCTTTCCTTATGTGAATGAAGATTTAGATACTCTTGAACAAATGTGAATGTGCAGATTCAGGGTGGAAATAAGTGTAATAAGACAGAGTTTTCAGCTGACCTCATTAGGTGATTATGTTTATAATCATGTTACCATAATGAGTCTGTTAAGACTAAGAAATCAAGCTTAGCCTTTATGTTCCCAAAAAAGTCGCAGTTAAGGAAGAGTGGTAAAGTTACTTTGTATTACGCACAATGTTTAGAACTAGGATATTGTAATAGAAAAGGATTAAAATACTTGAAAAACTGGAAGGAAAAATTCAGTTTCATAAAAAAACAACAAAGAAGGCAAAACCCTGCCTTATCTAACCTCTTTTAAACCTTGATTAATAGTTGGAGGGGAAAGCCAGTTACAAAGTAATTGAACTGTCAACAAAAACGTGTATCTTTTAGACGGCATTCAAGGGACTATATAAATATTATTGTCAACTTTGAAATGGTAGTCAGTCTATCTGTGCCATGCAAGTTAGCTGGAACTAGTTGAAACAAGATGAGAAGTGCCTAAGTTATTCTTCTTCTCTAACCTTACATTGTAGACCTGCTCTATCTTCTATTAATGACACATTTTTAAAATGTAGACAAATGTTGGTACAGTCCTAATTCCCAAAGAGCTTTTGTCAGGAGTCTACTAAAGAAGTTAAGTAATCCACCTACAGTCATGGATCAAAACAGTGGCAACAGAAAACAAAGGGAAGAGTTTCAGTGTGGCATAAAATGAAACTTGGAAGTTGCTTAGTATCTGTGTTTAATGTAGTAGATTCAAAGGAGTGAAAAATTATGCTAATAAATGGGTAGTTGGCAGTTATTTAAATTAATTGGCAGAACAGCTATCTGGGAGCTTCAATACAATTTAAACAGACTAGATGAATCTTTGGCAGTGGTTCTATGAATTAGAGGTTAAGTATGCAAAGGGTTAGTGCTTTACACATTTTAGTTAAGTTGATTGAAGTGGTGTTTGAAGATGTGCATGAGGAAGATGTGTTATTCTGAAATGTAATTCTGAAGCTTTAATTTAAAAAAAGTTTGATTTTATACATAATGGCATGATAACAGTGTGAATAATAGAGTTTGACAGAAAAATTTCCTGAGCCTTCTGAAATAAAATGTACAGTGAACGGTACACTAAATTTTTTAAAAGGCAGAGAACTGGAAGGATTTTGAGAAGTGTGATAAAAGACATGAAAAAAGTGTGGTTAAAAATGAAAAAAATTTGCATTGCTACCCTAAAGAGATGAGAAAAGAACTTAGTGGAAGCCATTATGAAATTTTGAGCTATGGAGACTTTAATTCTAGGCCGTTTCAGACAATCCCACCCTTCCTGCTGCTGCTTGCTTTTTAAAGGAAAAGAACATTGTTGCTGACTTATGAACTGCCCACTTTCTGAGCATAATTATGAGATGCCACCTGTGCCACTGCCTGTTAAAGGGTTAGAAATCCAAATGTATTATTTAGGCATGAGCTAGGAATAAAAATTGAGAAACATCTTAGGGGGAAGGACTCTGAAGTGGAGACTGGAGCCTCGTGACACTAGACTCTGATTCTGCCGTTAGGAAGTAAGAATAGTAGATTCTCATCTCAGAACAAAAGAAAACAAAACAGCAAAATTATATGGAAAATCTGTAAAATGTAATTTTAATTTTCTTGCAACACAGCTGGACTATCAAAGTTACCACCACTAAGCAATTACTTGATTATGGTGGAAACTGCATCATGTAGAAAACCAATTGAGAATATCTACACTTGCATAATACATACTAATGAATCCTGGAAAGGGCATTAAATGCACTCCAGGTTTTAAACTAGTCTCCATGGACTGGAGTTCTCTTTCGTGTTTGAGGTCGGATTATTTTTCATTTTTCTGCTGCACAAATTATGCTTTTAATTGAAGCAAGCGGTATTGTAATCATGACTAGGTGAGATATTTGGTTCAGGTTTTCTACATGTCCTGGATGTAGGTCTTAACAACCAAAATTACTGCTCTTCTTTGAGTTCTGCAGTAAATAGATAGTTAGCATTGCAAAGTGCACTAGACATTTTTGGATATTTCTGAGGTAGCTATGAGTGGAAAATAAAAACTTCATGGCTAGGTAAACCATTAATGGTGGAAAGCTACCAGAAACTTCACTGTTTCGTGGTTATTCCATGTTCTGTACAGGAAGAGGTGGGAGCAGAAATCAGGTTAGGTTAAGTAGGTGCAGCTGTTGTTGGTATCTACATGAGTTTGTGCAGTAAACTCTCAGAGTTTAAAACAGCTGAGAAAGCCTAAAGTTAATGCAAAAATTTTCTACTTGACAGTAGTTGTGGCATTGCTGACCACAAAACTAAGGAAGTACAGGAAAGCTACATCCAGTAATTCAGGATAATTTCTTCTCCCCTTCTCCCTCTCCTTGTTTATTGCCACCACAGATGAGTTGGACCAGGGAGTGGATCAAAGAGATGGCAAAGAGTGGTCAGACTCTCCAGGCAGTGAGGAGAGCGATGCCAACAAGGAAGAAAGTCTGAAGCTGCGGCTGCCGACACGCTCAGATATGATCTGTGGATATGCTTGTCTGAAAGGTACTGGCCCCTAAGTGTTTGGGCATAAGGAGGTGCCATGTGTCTGTGTTCCCCAAAAGCCTTCATGGTAGGCACTCTCTCGCCAGGCACTGCAGCCATGCGGAACACCAAGCGTGGCTCCTGGTATGTCGAGGCTCTCACCTCGGTGTTTGCGGAGGACTCCCGACACACTCACGTGGCTGACATGCTGGTGAAGGTAAAGCATGGGGGCATTTACTCTCCCACTCCTACCTGGGTTTTGAAGGGCCTTCCATTGCTTCAAAATGCTAGGATTAATCTAGTACTATTAAAGCACTTTTCTTGCCTTGTTGGTAGCAAAATTACAGTTCTTTCCTCATTCTTATTTACTTATTTATATACAGTTCCATAGCAGTTTAACCCATGTAAAAATGGTGTTTCTTTGACGACTCCTGTTTCATTTATGTGGGTCGCATGGTGAACTTGGAAGTAGAGTTAATACTGCTTGCCAAGAATTACTTTTCTTCTATAGAAATAGCTTTTTTTCGGGTGAATTAATTCCCTGAACATGCACACAACACAGCTGCCAAAGCACCAGCACTCATACAAGGTAAAGATTGCGAAAGTGGAGGAAGAAGGAGTGAGAAAAGCAGTGTGACCACAGCAACTTGAGCTGCTGTGGAGCTGCACCCTAATTCTTTATCCTTCTTATAATTAGGGGACTAATTAATGCATTAAACAGAATAATCTGGGAGTACAGAAAGAAATGACATTTTTCTTCCTTCTTTTTAAACCTTCCAGTTACTTATTTTTTTCTTTTCATCTCACATCTAGGTGAATAGGCAAATCAAGCAACGAGAGGGTTATGCCCCAGGCACTGAATTTCACCGCTGCAAGGAAATGTCAGAATATTGTAGTACACTCTGTCGGGACCTTTATCTGTTTCCTGGTTATCTACCAGGAAAATAACCTTGCCAGCTCTGTTTGAAGATACTGCCAAAGCTGAACTTGACTGTGGATATCTGTTTTCACTTTTACCAACTATGACATCAGATGGGAAACAAGGAGTGCCAGTCTAATTCTTTGTCTTTTTCTAAAATAAACTGGCAGCTCTCCTTGTAATCGGGCTCAGTTCAGGGTTTAAAATTCTAATATCCCAATCGGATCTGTATGTATAGAAAGTGATGGAAACAGGATCAGCATTGGAACTGGAAAGAAGTGGGAACGTCCTTTGGAAGGATACATAAGGGCATTTGTAAACAAAGTGAATGTGAAAATGGAAATGTATTACTAGTACAATATTTAAGTGAAGGCTTTCTGAAAAGAAAAACAGTCAAAAGATGCTACCTATCATGCTTGTACTTTAACAATTTTAAATACATTTTGCATGGTTCTTCATACAGGACAGTTGACTCCTGTGCACATTAGAAAAGGGCTCCTTATAAAGGAGAATCCTCCCCCTCTCTAAAATGGAAGGTTATTGTTCTCAGTACTCAACACTTTCCATTTTGATCACTTAAAAGTCTATTTTTCTACATTCCTTCTATAGCCAAGTTATCTCAGCTTATCAGCAAAACATGTAGAGGCCAGACAAATATGCCTACATAAAATGCCCCAGAAATAGTTTTGAATATAGAAATTCTAGATTAACTCCCCTTAGTCCCAAGAGTGAACAACTGCATGGAATATTCCTTTTGAGGAATTTGTTTACATAGTACTTATGTGTCACAATAAACATTCAGTCCACTAGCTTCTCAGGAGTCTATAAATTGCACTGTACAACTGAAGCCCTGAAACTCTACACCCTTGTACAAGAGGTTCTTTTGTCTTTTTAATTAACAAAAATATTCAAGGCAGCTTTTTACAATCAAAGCATGTTGCTTGGATTGTTTATCGCTGCCGTTTTATTCTCTTTTAAATGAGAGGGAAGTATGTTACATTATTATCCTTTTCTGTGAGTTTTCTTTCTTAATCCATGATCATTTAAAAGCATAATCTATCACTTCTTTTGGAAATTCCTTCCACAATCTCTTCATACTGTAATTTATGTCTTGCTGTGTCCAGCTGCAGTTACTCCCACTTGATGTGACATGGGAGATAGGCATTGTTCTCTTTTTGTGGTAGAGCCTAAATCCTGAGATACTGGATTACATATGGGCTACAGGCGGCTCACTTCACTCTCAATCTCTCCATTTTGTAGCACTAAGTTGGCATAGCTCCTGGCTTTTTTAAAATGTAAATATGGCTTTTAAAATATATTTTTCAGGATAGAATTATGAATGGGAAGCACAAAGGTATATGGAGGGAGGCTGGAAAACTAGGCATGTGCTCTTTTTATTATTCTGCCTAGAAAATGAAGGCTATGTTTCCTCCAGCTGACAAAGGTGCAGCATTATCTTGCATTTATCCTACACACAATGTGATGAACAGAACAAGAATCATACTTGCCAATTGGTGCCTTACTCTGAAGTCTAATATACCAGTTTAGGGGCTCCTGTACCTCCCTGGAGTATAAACACTGTCTTCCTGAGTGCTCCCTCTATGAAATGGTGCAATATTTTACAGATAGGTTTATTGATGAAGCAGTCCATTCTGATGGATTGAATTTCTGTAGAATTGCATCAAGTTGCGTTATCACTGCCACTTTTGTATATCTTTTTGTATACTTGTATTTTACTGCCTTGAGGTGTCAAAATAAAGAATTTTTGTTTGATTAATCTGTGAAGTGTCTTCCATTTAGAGAGTCAGACCTCTGCAGAAATGGAGGTTCTACATAAAGAGAATTATGTGTTATTTCTTGAGATAGCACATCCCGGAGAGGATTTTGAACTCTTAGGCAGAAGCCTGCTACTTACAGCTGCAACCACTCTGAGCTGCTTGTAAATTTTGGTTACAGCTGGGCCAAACAAAGACTGATACATTAATAAAGAGATATGAGGCAGAACCACCAAGCAGGAGGCTCATGTTGTGCTTCAGCACGTAAATTACTGATGTTGGGAAAATTTGGGGCTTGGTGTTTTTGAAGGAAAAGTTGGTGTCAAAATGAAGGGTTCCTGGAAAAAATGAGTCTTGGAAGGAGGCAGAGGCTGATGCCATCTGTCAGAGAGATTCTGGAAGGGGAGGAAGGTCCAGGCGATCAGAGAACTGCATGGGAAGGAATGCCAGGGAATGCTTAGAGCCTTGATGCGTAAAGCCCAAGACTTGTAACTGGGAGCAGCTGTACAACACAGAACTTTCTGTTCCACCTTGACAAATGAACCATGATCTTACTGCTGGGCAGGGAAACTGAGATCAAAGTAATGCACCTGGGAGAAAGTCAGCTAGTGTGAAGAAGGTAAAAGCTCTGTTCTTGTCAGTTCTAAAAATAATCCCAAATCTCCAGATCCACCAGAGGTTGCCATTTACCATGTTTCATCTGTGACACCTTGAAGAGTTGTTTCCTGTCATCCATAATCTCTTTTTAGTGAAAGAGTACATTGTTTTATTAAAAATACTGAATTCTGATACAGGAAATCTAGTACTGATGTTAGCACTGGAATTACCAACATCTGCCTGTGCAGAAAGTGATTCTAGTGGGCCAGAAGATGAAGTAAACAAGATGTTTGCATTTTCATAGGTAAATTTTGAACTACTAGCATAGTTTAAGGAATTACTTTAAATAGCTGTAATATCAGGGCATTGTTAACAGATTAACATTTGTTCTGGAAACCAGAAGAATAAGGTCAAGGGTTTTATTTGAGATCCAGGGTGAAAACTGAACCCGATGTAGACAATGTATTTTTAAAATCTAGAGTTGCATGAGAACCACATTTATGAACACAACTATTCAGTAAATTAATAGAATTTTAATTCTGAACTGATTTTGCTTCCCTATTTGTGATTACTAATAGATAGTTAAAGGATTGGATTTTGTAAAAATAGTCATTGGTCCCCTTAAAAATTAGGATGTACAGAATGGTATTGAAAGAGAGCATATGCTTCCAAAACATCAAAAGGTTTGGCTAAACATTTATAAAACATCTTATAAAATTTATGCCAAGATGAGGCTCCTAACATGCACTGTACCTGTGTGTTATAATTTGTTCTTACCCCTCAGGATATGAGAATTCTCCACTATATCACAACAGTAAATTATTAAGTTAGGAGAAGGAAATGCAAGATACTGTTATGGAATAGATTATGTCATCTCTGTATGCATACAGGGAACAGTTTCTTTAAAAGGAAGGGAATGAAATGGAAATCTCCAGAGAAGTTACAATCAACTGTTGTCACAGGATCAGCAGCCTTGGTGAGTCTGTTTCACTAGGAATGAGTGCTATGTTCTATTCAATGCAATTTGGCCTGCTGTTGCTGATTTTGCCACTTCTCAATTCTCTTCTGTTGAAGTTTGATATTCTTTTGTTTCCATTCATCTGCATTTGTTACTTGTTTATGGGAGCTGCTATGTATAACTTGGTCTTCAGACTGTATTTTTGAAAAAACTGTTTTGCCTGCATGCACAAATTCTTAAGATGACATCTGTGTAATTTACTACATCTTTCAAAGAGCTCAGACTCGCACTCAGATTTCTCTGACTTAGAAAATAGCTGAAGCTGCTGTGGTTTAGACTGATTTTTTTTAGATTTTAATTAATTTTGTTTTGGCACTCCTAAAAGTTTTTATTTGCAGCTGCAAAAGAAAAAAAAAGGAGCAACAATAACGCCTGCCATAAAAACCATGCCTTGACAAAGGTAAAGTTTACACTGTATTGATAAAATACTTGGATTTGGATTTTTTAGGTACAGGTGGTAAAGAAAAACACAAACTTAATAGCTGTTGGTATTCAGTCATTTGTAAAGTGACTTAAAGGATGAGAGGAAAAGGTCACACTAAGCATAGGCTTAAATTTTCTAAATGGATTCACACAGAAATAAACACTTCAAGAATTTTATAAACTGCCACTGCCTCTTGCAAATCTGGCTTGGTTATTGCTCCTGCCCAGCCCAGAAACCTTGGGCTCCATGCCTTAGCAGCTGCACTCGGGACATGTGCTGGTCCCATCCTAGAGACTGGAGCAGACACTCCTCCACTCCTGTTTTTAAGACCAGGATACCAATACCCCTGATGTGACCTGTTCCTAGTGCCAAGTCCCCTCATACAGGTCTGCACTGCAGCACGCCAGGCACTCATTGAGTTGGTCCAGAGAGCTGTGGCTGCTCCAGCTACTGTTGCTGAGAGTGCATTTGCTTCAGCTCCTGTCCCCAGCACCCCAGTCCGACTGCAGTTGCTGGGCCAAATTCACTCATGCCAGTCTCACCAGCTGCTGGCACCTCAAATTTGCAGCACTCATCTACAGGATAATGGGATTTCAGGGCATGAAATGCTTTCCTAGACATAAAATTTTTCTTTTTCCCTCAGTGAAAAGCTTAACAGATAGCAGATGATAGGAAAAAAAAAAAAGAAAAAAAGAGCAGTTGTCTGTGAAAAAAACTGTGTCCTGTATTATCTGCTCCACTCCCCACAAACTTCTGTGCTTGCTGCTGCCTCAGGGTACAGCAGACAGTAGCTGTGACTCAGCTCAGGATGTAGCTGTTGCCACAGCTGCTCAGTGCTCTGTTGCTCTGCTTCTCAAGGCAGTAACCCACAGCACCACCCCAATTTTGTTCTTTCTACACTATCGATTCGTCCTTGCTTTTCTTGTGGCAGAGGCCCAGGACACACAGAAGGGCAGGGGGTAGGACCTCCACTTTGCATCCCCTCAGATATTCCAGGATCTTTAACAAACCCTTCATAACTATGCTGTTAATTGCTTTTCTGTATGAGAAATTTGGTTAAGGCACAAACTGAAACCCAGGAGACTCCATCTGAACATTAGGAAATTTTTTTTTTACGATGAAGGTTCCTGAAAACTGGAGGATGTTCAGAAGCTGCAGTCTCCATGCTTGGAGATACTCAAAAGCCATCTCAATATGGTCCTGAGCAACTGGCTCTAGAAGGTCCTGGTTGAGCAGGGAAATTGGGCCAGATGACTTCCAGAGCTCCCTTCCAACATCAGCCATTCTGTGATTCTGGATATAAAAGATACTGAGTGTTAGTTATGCCAGTGGATGAAGGTTCATGAAGGTATATGAAGACCGCAAGGAAGGCTGTTAATTTGTGATGAAGTAACCAGCAATAATGGGTATGCTTGAAGAAAAATGATGTTAAATGTGAGCACAGCATAACAGTAATTCATATGAGGAAAAGTCTTCTAAGGCCTGCAAGAGAATTTCCCCTCTCAGATGCTGACACTTCACAAAATTGTCCCTGAAATAGGTTGTGGGAATATTCCTCTTCAAGTTGCAGGATGGTTCTCTTGTCTCTAATTTTGGTAATTTTGTCGTTTCCATCCTTTTTCTTCCTTAGTCTCTCTCTGCCATCAGTACCCACACTCTCTGTGGTTCCCCACCCTTTCCAAATGGAGTGAAGAATGACACTGCCTAAGAGAGGAGGAGGAAATGTTACCTCCTGTTAATTTACTGAGCTGTCCCATTGCCAGGACAGCAGAGGGAGATTAAAGTAGGGAAGCAGACAGAACAGGAGGGGGCAGGGAGTCTCTGGTTACACTCTCCCTCTGTGTCTTTCTCTCACCAGTAACCTTCTCTCTCAGGGTGCTCTGAGGGATTTTATCTGAAGCCTTGCGCCTGTTTCACCCCATGATTTTGCTGGGGAGGGCAGACAGAAGACAGAGCCCTGAACAACCCCTGCTCCACACGACGTCGTCTCTGGGGATATGAGTGGGGATGTCTCTCCAACGAAAGCATTCCGGTACCAAGAAACTCTGGTGAGTATGATATCTGCAGCAGCACAGAATGTTTCCTACATGAGAGCTGGCTTCCCTCCTCTGCTTAAGGGGCTGCATGCTTCCTTTGCTTAAAAATGCCCTTCCCTGTTTGCATTAGACAAACTCTGTGAGAGATCTGTCTGAGCATGTGCTTCAGTAGTGGCTTCCTTCAAGGGAGAACGTGGTCATGTTCTCCTTGAATTTCTAATTCCTGTGGGTGAAAAATTTACACCAGGCTGGTTAAAAAATGCTGTCACGAGTCAGCGCTGAGTCTGCAGAGCTACACAGAAATACAACTGCTGGTTCTGAATGCGTTTCTCTTTTCAAGACAACTACAGATAAGGCACTGAAACCTTTGTTACAGCTCCCACAAGAAGTGTTTGGAATCCTGCCATAGTGGTGTCTACAGGTGCTGTGAGAACATGGAGCATGTTGCTCTATGTCATCCTATAGGAACATCCCAGTGGGGTCTTGCACTGCTTTGTTTTATAGGCATTTGGATGCAGACTGTTGAGCCTATTTCTGCTTCAGCTACTTTAAAGAGTTACTGGCAACTAGCAGAAATGAGATTCATTGCATGTCTAACAGTCCTCACACTTTACTGGACAAGTGGAGGTAGCAGTTTGTCCTGTGCCTAAAAAACCTCTTGCTTTGGTCCCTAAAGTAAGAATTAGCATCATACAGTTCAGATTGCCTAAGGAACAGCATGAATGAAATCCTACCCTTTAAAAATGAATAGTGGCCTGTTTGTATCTGAGTATGCAAAGTTTTGGTAGCATTCTTTAGAGAGAAGTGGGGCTGAGGAAAAATGAAATCTCATCTTCTTTGAGCAAAGAAAGATGCAGACTTTTTTACATGTTGCTCTCTGCCATCTCTTGAGCACATCCGAGTAGGGTCTTGCACTGCTTTGTTTTATTGGTACTTGGATGCAGGCTGTTGACACACTCTCTAGTTTCTGTTTCTAGAGCACCTAGTTTAGTAAGGAGAAGGTATGGTTCTTATGATTGTCTTTGGGTGCAGTAGGCTGAGGTGAAGAACTGGAGAGTGGCTTTCTCAAAACTATTCTGCTGCTGAACACTGCTGGTGCGTATGACAGAGCATCTTACAGATGAATGAAGACTGTATAATCTTCAGTGTGACCATATAGCCCTTTATGAATGAAATTTTCATTTCAAATCCGTACAATGGATGTAAATTTCTTAGTGATCCACTTAGGCACATCACAAGCAAACACCCTTAACCCAACAGTGGTTTATTAAGAATGGTATTTATCACATATCAAGTGTTAACATTGCCAAAGGAGACAATCAGTACAGTGGAAGGATTAGGATGTATTTAATCTCTCTTGGCCTGACTTTCTGCATTCAAATATAAAAAGAAGCATCCTCAGTGTCAGAAGTGAGTGGCATCAACAAGTAAAGCATCAAGACTGAGCCTAATATAGGACATAAAGGGATTGCCATGGCCTGTTTGCACTACAAACAAACAAGTAATGATTACATGAGGTACTGAACTGTAAGGAAATACTACAAACGCAAACAAAAACAGTGGTAAGGAAGAGTGCATGAACCAGCATAAGATGCAGAAGTAGTGAGTATGCTACTTGGATAAAGTGACTATATTTATTCTGCAACTATAACAAAATAATGGATCTCTACAATTTTCAAATTTAGGTTGTTAGTGTAGAACTAGATTAGCCAGAGTAAATAGACTAATGAGAGTTTTCTTGAATGCTTGTGGGAAGACACAACTAGCATCAGATTTCTTGAGTTCAAAGAGCATGATTTGTATAATTTGAGCTAAGGCAAATCTTTGACAAAATATTTGTCCATTACTAAATAGCTATTTATGAGAGAAAGAAATACAATGTATTGCGTTTTGTTAGTTTATTCATATATTTATCCCAAATATTTGCCACTGAGAGCTCTTCTAGGCTTCTGTACAGGGTAGGATTGTGTAAAAAATTATATCTGTTTGATTCCTTGAGTACCTGCATAGGTAAACCCCAAATGACTAGTTCTTTGTTGAATTCAAGTCATGCCCATCCCTGATAAGCTTTATGATAAGGAGGCAGCCATGCTATGGCTCTTTTCATGAAGGATGACTCTAAAGTTAGGAATTCTTTGAGAATGACCATATAAACTCACGTCCCTAGGGATCATAGGCAAAGTAGCAGCTAGTAAGTGGAGCAGCTATTTGCTGGATCTAATCCAGGCATTACTGCTAAGAAGGTAGTGAATCACTAATCTCAATTGAAGATAAATTATTTCTCAAAACAAACAAAATTAAGAACATCTATAAGGATTATGTAGCAAGTGAAAAAAGAACTGCAATTCTGGATGTTGTTGCCTCAAGTGTTTTTGCCAAACACTCTCAGGACTTGAGTATCTTAGCAATTTACACCTTAAAATGCTATCTTTAGGAGCAGGCTCCTCTCAAGTATCAGCATTACATCTGTTCACTCCATGTACTTAGTCATGTTCGTTCTCGTTTAGTGAGTGAACAGAAGCAGAGAGCACTTCTGAGCTTATGCTGCACACATCAGTTTTCAGACATAAAGCAACCACTGCTCTCTGGGCATGCTGGTTGGTCATAAAAGACAGACAATAGGTCATTGCCTGGCTCCAAAGTCTGTAGGAATGACTGCTATTTTCCTCTGATTTAGGAAATCTATTGCAGTGTCTCAATCCACTGGTGAAGTCACTTATGAAGCCTATATATCTTGGGATGAGGAGAGATGGTAGATGAGGTAGCTGCTGCTCAGCTTTCCAAGGTCACACACCATCTACATAAGAGTGCTGATGAGTCAACTTACCATTTCTTGTCCTTAAGTCCCTTCTGTGATGGAAGTATCTGTGTTTGTTTATATACTGTGATCACTTTACTGATTCTTTGTGCTCCTGGTTCCTTTTTTTCCCCCCAATAATCTCTTTCAGCTATTTGCTTCCCAGGTGTTCATTGCCTCTTTGTCACTCTTTTACCATTCCCTTGTTACTCTCACATACCTTCTCCTCACTCTTGTGCTCTGCTGCATCTCTTCAGTTTGTTTCTCTGCTGTTCTTGCTCTCAGTATGCATGAGGCCAAGTGTTAGGTTTCACAGCTGTGTTTTTCTCTGTGCCTTCCTCACATCACTGCCATTGGATTCTGTTCTAAAAATATCCCATGTGACCCTTTCCCTGTGCTGTCCCATGGCAGAGGGGGGATTCTCCCCAGCTCTCCTCTCTTTTTATTTTTGAAAGCGTTGTCAATCATACAGAAAATGATGTTAGAAGGCAGCAGAGACCTGGGGAACTGAGGTCATGAGAAAGATCACTTGAGCAGATTTGTATTGCCATTTCCAGAGCTGGAGAGGACAAAAGATGCAGACGAACATGGGTACATGGCAAGATGTAGGCTTCTGACAATGACAATGAAAAAAAGAATTCTTTCTTCAGTCCATCTCTGCATGAGAGAGATGTTCAGGGCTACCCTACCTGTTTAAAGGATGGGGATAGGAATTTTTGCTACACTTCGCTGTGGTCTTAAGCTGTGCTGTGAGAACTAGCAGCTTCTTGAGAAAATTTTCTCATTTCCAGTTGGTATTGTCAGCAGGCCTGGTCTATCATTCTATTAATAACTGAAGTTTGCCTGCCAGTATTTTGATTTTGTCATCATCAAAGCAAAAAACCCAAGAATCACAGAAGAATCTAGAATGGAAGGGATTATTGGCAGTATCCAATCCAGCCTCCTGCTTGATTATTAATTTCTCATGTTTCAAGTCATGGCTGCTGCCTCTTGCATCTTCCTTGAGCCTCTCTGAGAAGAGCCTGGTCCTGTCTTGTCTATACTCTCCCTCTGGGTGTATTTGCATTTGCTGTATGAAAATCAGCCTCTTCTCTGCGTGAATAACCCCCTGAGGTGACACTCACAGCTGCACACCTGTGCTGTATATTCCTGACTTAAACACCTTTCCCTTGGAGAGAGTTTGGTTTAACAGTAGCACATGTGACAGAAATGGTACCAAAGGCTTTAGCTTGCCTGGCTGTTGCCCACATTGTCCTTGTTCTGGGCTATGGGAGCAGTTACAGCCCCGCAGTAGCAGGTTGCCTGCAGACACCATACCCTGGAGATCACCATGCTAGCAAGGAATGCAAGGGGCCTTTTCTGCTACTTGCAGAAAAGTATTTTTTTAAACCCATTTCCAACATCATTCAGGTACTGGGCTCTGTTGTGAAGGTGTCCAGAATTACATTTCCATGAATTATACAGGCCTCCTGCCCAAAGAAATAAATTCCAAGGGCTGGCAGCATGCCAATCAGTCTAAACTTTGCCATTGAACCTATGCTGTAAAGGTGGCATAACTTGTTCATGTGTAAATGGCATATGAGGGTATCCCACATTTGGGTGAAACCTAATAGGGTAGCTGCACGCTATAAGCTTTTTTATGTGAACAAAGAAAATACATGATTGCTTTGACCTCTGATGTGTGCTACTTTGGCAATACAGCAGATTAAATTATTTCAGGTGAGTTTGGGGAAGAGGGTATATGTGTGGAAAGACCATGTACTAGAATTCCTGATATCAGAAAAAGACAGACCTGTTGCTAGTATAATTCTCAACAATGGCAGTAGAGGTGCACCTGAAATACAGAGATTACTGCCCCAGCTGTACAGCAGGTGGCATACAAAGTATGGTAGATGAGAAATAATTCATCAATACAGAAATATACAGCACATAAAAATCCTCAGGGTAAATTCAACTACTGTTGTGAAACTCCACAAAATCACAGCAGAGAGCCTGGGCATGCAGAAGAGAACCTGACAGTAAACATGACATAAAAATATGTTATTTTGTCAATGTTTACTTTAGCAAAGTAGCAAGAAGTTGATACTGTCTTTATTGATGGAACAGTTTCCACATACCTATATGATACCATGATTACTGTTAACTTGTTAAAGCAGAGGCAGGACAGACATAAGTTTGATAATGCTGGTCACTGCCTTATTGAAACCTGCTTATTTTAAGTGTTCCTATTTACTGTTAAGTGACATAGAACTTGATAGAACCAGATTTCATTGCTGTTTCTTTGCATGGGAAGGCATATAATGTTTTTGTGTTCATTAATCACACAGTTCTCAGCACTGAACATAGAGGAAGCAAAGAGATCCTCCACATGTTGTGACTGCAACAAACACTTTGGTCTTTAGGTTTTGATAAGGACATAGTCAGGATTAAAGGATTTGCTCATGTTTTTAAAACTCACCCATTTATCTCTATAACAAATGCCTGCCTCTTGATGAAGAAATTGATTCTTACTTGTTCTTAAGGCAACCCAGTGGCTGTTGGGATAGACATTCATCCATTTCCACAACGTATTTGTTAAAGGTCATGGATCAGGAATGTTTGCCTATCATCTATCAGCACTGAGAGTGGATTCTGGAAGCACATAAAAATGCAAAGTGCCTTCATTTATTGCGCAGTGCTATTGGGAGTGTGAGCAGCACCTACACTGTTTCAAAGGAAGTCAAATACCTGTAGGTCTAAAAACTCTGACAAATTACATGCAGTATTCTGAATTGGTGCTGTGAGGAAACACTACTTTTTGCATCCCCAAGTTTGTTTCAGATAGAAGTTTGTCCAACTAGTCTTACCTGTGCATAGGCTAGCATACACATCTTTTGATTACAGTAATTTCATGATTATAAGCCGCACCTGATCACCTGATTATAAGTCGCACGTTACAATACAGAGTGTGATAAAAGGTTTCTCTTCTATCACCATCTGTTGAGGGTGGGGACAGCAATCCTTATCTCTGCGGGAGATATTCTGCTAATGGGCCATCCATTAAAACCAGGCGGGGCATTGTTCTTTATCTTTTCACAACCCATCCTTCCTCCAGCCAGTCATTTTCTACTAATGGCCCATTGAGTCCCACTGTGTGACTGATAAAATTTCTTCATCCCATTGGAAGTTTCTCCAGCCAGGGGGAAGAGCCCAACATTTCTTACCAAGATAAAACCAGAGGTTTTGGGACACTAAGGGAGCCCCTTTCTCCACTGGACTCCAGAGGAAAACCGGATTTCTCCACATCACCACTGGACCTCCGGAGTGAAACTGCACCTTGTACAGGAACACTGCTTCAACTGAATCACATCTGTCACTGCAAGGGGACTGCAGCCACCATTTAATGGGACTGCTACCAACACCCTGCCTGACGGGGTGTCAGGTTGTACTCTGACTTTGTCAGGGTTTGGGGTTTGTTTCTTTGTAGTGCTGTGTTTCTATTTTTATTTCCCTAGTAAAGAACTGTTATTCCTAATTCCCATATCTTTGCCTGAAAGCCCCTTGATTTCAAAATTATAATAATTTGGAGGGAGAGGGTTTACATTCTCCATTTCAAAGAGAAGCTCCTGCCTTCCTTAGCAGACACCTGTCCTCCAAACTAAAACAGCAACTTTTCGTTCTTTGTCCATATATAAGCCGCACCTGATTATAAGCTGCACTTGGGATTCGGACCAAAATTTTAGTCAAAATGGTGTGGCTTATAATGGTGAAATTACTGTACATGTAAACTACTGTAGTGACTATGGATGTCTATACCCTGAGACTTGGAGTTACCCACATCTCTACTGGGACACTGAAGAGAATTTGCCTGAAGAACAGTCACAGAGCCTGATGAGGTATTTAACTGTGAAGAGGAGCACACTGCTTTTAACAGCTACAGAAAAGTAGCTATCCATTTCTGAGTATGCAGTCAGCCCAGGACTGACCACAGTCCTGCAAACAGATTTCAGTATTAGATGATACTTTCTTCAGGCCATTGGAAGAGGTCATATTCATGATCCCTGGAAGCAACCTGCTGCGGCAGTAAGAGCAGAGCACAAGCAATCCAGGAGGTTTCTGGAGTGTATTGCCAACAAGTTCACAACAAGATATACATAGATACAGCAAGAGGAGGTGCTCTGCTGGACCTCCTACTTCCAAAGGAGGAAGGACGGGTTAGGGATGTGAACACCCAGGACAGCTTCTACATCTGCGGAGGGAGAAGGGCTCAAAATAAGGTCTCAGTCCTTGAGTTCAGGAGAGGTCTTTGACTCTTCAGGGATCTTCTTGGAAGAATCCCATGAGAAATGACCCTGAAGGGAAGAAGGGTCTGAGACAGCTGATTGTTGTACAAGAATCATCTCCTCCAAACTCAGGAATGATCCATCCTTATTAGCAGGAAACCAAGCAAAGGCAGCAGGAGGCCTACATGAATTAGGAAGGAGGTCCTGACTAAACTCAGGCATGTGACCTGGGAAGAATCTAGGAACACCAGCCAGATGTTATAGGATGAGGTTAAGAAAACTGAAACTCATCTGAAGTTTAATCTAGTGAGGGACATGAAGGGCAACAAGAGGCTTCTACGCATGTATCAGCAGCAAAATTAAGGCAACAGAAAACATGGGCCTTCTTCTAAAGAATTAAGGCAAATTGATTCTAAAGAAGATGATGAAGAGCAAGCACCCTCACTGGAGGAGGATGAGGTCAGAGAACACTTAAACAAATGCACATGCACAAATCCATGGGACCTGATGGGACTCACCCACCAGCCTGAGGGACTTGGTCAATCTCATTGCAAGGCCACTCTCTATTGAATTTTTCAAAGGTCATAGGGATTCAGAGTGGTAACTGAGGATAGGAAGAAAACAAATGTCACTCCTATCTTCAAAAGGAGCAAGAAGCCCAGCAAACCGCAGGCTGACCCACTTCAGCTCAATCCCAATACAGGTGATAGAGCAACTCATTTTGGCAACCATTTCCAGATGCATGAAGGACAGAAAGATGATTTGGAGCATGGACTTGTGAAGGGAAAATCACACTTAACCAACATACAGTTCAGTGATCAGATGAGACAATCTGGTGGATGAAGGAAGAGCAGTGGATTATCTTTACTTTAGCAATGCTTTTGTCTCCAACCCCATCCTCATAGTAAGCTGATTAAGTACAGGCTGGACAAGTGGACCTGAGAGTGGACTGAAAACTGGCCAAACTACAGGACTCCAAAGGTTGTGATCAGCAGCACATCCTTGTGCTTAGCTGTGATGAGGCTAAACCTGGCTGTGTCCAAGTCTGAACTCCCCAGTTCATAAAACCTATGGAGCTACTGGAGAGGGTTCTGCAAAAGGCCACAAAGATGACAAAAGGACAGGAGCATCTCACATCTGAGGAAAGGCTGAAAGAGCTGGGATTGTTCTGCAAAAGCTCAGGGGAGGTCTTATTATCTGACGGAAGATCGAAGATGGTGGAGCCATTCTCTTATCAGTAGAGACCAGTCACAGGATAAGATGGAATGGGCACAAATTGAAACACAGAAATTTCTGTCTAAACATAAAGAAAGGCTTTTGAGCACTGCCACAGGTTTACCTTGTTGCATCCTTGAAGACATCCAAAAGCTGTCTGGACACAGCCCAAGGCAACTTTCTCCTGCCGACACTGCTTGAACATGGTATTGGACAAGACAGCAGGTGTCCCATCCAATGCTCAAATATTCTGCGATGCTGTAATTAACTTAAGTGCTCAGGGGAACAGCAGTACAAATTACCTACTGGTCTACAAGATTATTGTCTTCTAAATATGACATGGAATGTGTTTTTAATTCTTTGTCTGTAATGAACTCTCTTATCTACCCTTGTTGTTAAATGACTCACACAAACCTGTCATTTACTTCTATTACAGAAAAGCAAATTAAAACTGTTTGCCTGCATCTAAATTCCAAGGAGTTGTGACTTCAATAGAAAAAGACCCTACCTCCTGTGATGCAGACAAATTAACCTTCTCAGTTAATTTTCTTCATACCACTCAACATTTTCCACACCTCATTGTCCTTTCCAGCCTGGGGGTTTCCAGTCCGCTTAACTGTTCCTCATACAGCAGCTATTCCAAAACTCAACCATCCCCTGAAACTCTCCCAGTTCTACTATATTCTTTTTGAGACTAGGGGACACAGAAAGCAAACATTACTCACGTGTACTTGCACATTGTATGTAATTAGATATTATTTTCCTACTTCTTAACCGTAGTTCTAAATAAATGCTAGAGTTCAGTATGATCATTCTGTGGAACCCCAAGATCTTACATATCACGGGTTTACATAGTTAAACAGTTCTTGTGTACGCAAAGCTAGAATGTCTGTTCCTCCTTAATCACTTCAGATTTATTGTGACTTTTCATCTGTAATTTTATTGCTCAATCATCCTGTTAAAGCCCTGTACAATTCTTCAGTCAGTCTGTTTTTATTCCTCTGAATAATTTACTAGCACCCTGTGAGCCCTTATCCAGACCAGAGAGATGTTTGATATTAATTCTGCTTGGCATCAAATTTGTTAATCAACCGTAGGGGACATGGTACTGAGGGCAGGCTGCTTTTAGTTCCAATTCCATATAGAAATAGGGCATGTTGGAAACCTCATTTCTATTAGTTTGAAGTCCATAATGCTCCAGGCTCAAAGGGCAAAAGAACTGCAGGTTCACCTATGCTTTCCAGGAATGGTAAAGGCAAAAGCAGGATTAAACATGTGGTAGCTATGCAACGGGAGTGACAGAAGAAACAGTCAGCATGGTGTAGGAACTTTATTCCAGGGGTACATGGAAATCTTACTCTTGGGAAGATGATGCAAGGGCTAAGCAAAGTTCTCTTCCCTACACTTGTGTTTCAGTACTGTGAGCATGCACATTGTGGCTGACATGATCTATTCACAGCCACACAAACAGCTTTGTTCTTAAATGCTGCTTCCCTGACCTGCGGTGAACTCACTCACAGCACGACTCTGAGGAGTTAACTGCATGAAGATGTGAGTGTTTTCCATCCGTTTACTTCTCACAATGCTCAGACGGACATATCAGGGCTGGTGCAAAGAAGGGAATATGACCATTCTTTATGCCACTCAATTTTGGGACAGCTGTAATGGTTCAGGCCAACGCTGAAAAATCCTGAATTTCTGTGTGTTATCTCTTCTCTAACCCAGCTGTATTTCAAAAGCAGTACCAACTACTCTCATGCCATGTCCCTGGAAAACTTATTTTTCTTTTTGTTCCTTATTTTGTTCTTTATAACTCATGCCAAAAGATAAAAGACTAGACCTGACACTTTGTCTGGAAATGTGGAACAAGGGAGACTAAGAGGGTCAGGACCTGAGGCATCACTGACTTTTGATTAGGCAGGTTCACAGTGTGACAGGCAGCCTTTTCTGTGCAGAGCTCAGGTACAGCATCGTGCTCCACCCTGACTAGTAGCCCCTCAATACAAGCCCTCAGAAAGAATCAGAATATCTACAAGAAGTAGTCCTTCCCCATGGGACTTTTTACTCCCCATTAGTTCTAACCCTGAGCTGCCACGTTACCTTTATTCTCTTTTACGGTTCCATCACTGGGGGAAAACACTTGAATGCTATGTAGCAAATAAGTAGTGTAATAATAGTGTAGTGGATCGACAGAATATGCTAAGATAATCTGGAGCACCCTTTCCAAATCCTTCTGCAAAGATTTTTCACTTTCAGAACTTCTAGCGGTTTCCGCTTCAAACTCAACTCTTTTTTATGTATAGGCTTCTTTCTTCTTTCCGCTTTTCCAGATCAGTGTGTTTGGTTCTGTAGTAAATGGATCTTCTCTAAAGAGAATGAGCAATCATCAGCTGCTGATGTTTTACTACTGGATATGGGGGACTTACACAACTGATTCCATAACAGTATTTCAGCTGAACCTGATATACCGTGGTAAACAATTCAGCTTCTTAGCTGAAACCACTACTTTATGGTGTCCACAATATCCCTGTGGAAACAACAAGGGTCAAAACATTAACTAGAATGAATCGAACTGAAACCCACATAAAAATAAAGAAGCTTTTTAATCTCTTAAGAGGAGTGTTCAAAAAAGTTAAACATCTCCAGAAGACATGAAGGTTACTAAAGGACACCAGATTAGTATTTAAAGAGAACAGGTCCCACAAAAAGTCCTCAGTCCTTCTTTAGTCTGCTTCAGATCCTTAACATGAGTGCTGTCCCCTCCCAGGATGCAGATGATATGCTTATTATCTGGTTGGAGGATGTACAAGGAATCCTTTTGGGATTGCTGACCTCCTGCCTTCTCAGTGATATCTGCCTTTTATTTTCAATGCAGCTCTGTAAGAAAAATTCAAAGTTGGGTCCAGACGCTCCTTGAATGGACTGTGGACTGCAGAGGAAGGCATTTTGATAAAAATGATATTTCAGACCTGGTATCAGAACACAGATATTAAAGATGTAAATGCACTCCTAAGCAGATGTGAATGCTCAGCAGCTGATTCAGGGCAGTGATCATGTTCCCCAGCATACAAGACTATAGGTCAAGAGAGGATAGGGCTGTAATGATCACTGTGGCAAAACTCAATATGAAATTATATACACAGACACGTCTGTTCAAGTGGTCCTACCAAAGAGTACACTTAGATTGGTGAAGATCTCCTTCAGGAAGACAATGGACAACCCTCTGCCCAAAGCAAGGAGAATACCCTGCCCCTACAGAGGCCTCACCTCCATCCCATGGGATTTACAGTAATTTCACGACTATAAGGCGCACCCTTATGACTAAAATTTTTCCCTAAACCCGGAAGTGCGCCTTATAGTCCGGTGCGCCTTATCTGATCTACAAAGTTGCAAAATTTTCCACCCCGGAAGTGAGAGCCGCGAGGGGGGGCGGCGCCGCGGGAGCGCCGAGTAGCCATGGTGGGGCAGCCACGGGCAGTCCCAGGCACAGGGAGCAGCGTGGACTGGAAGGCAGAGGGCGGCCCCGGGCAGCCCCAGGCATGGGGAGCAGCGCGGGCTGGAAGGCGGGGCGTGGCCCCGGCGGCTCCGGGCACAGGGAGCAGCGTGGACTGGAAGGCGGGGCGTGGCCCCGGGCAGCCCCGGGCACAGGGAGCAGTGCGGGCTGGAAGGCGGGGGACGGCCCCCGGCGGCTCCGGGCACAGGGAGCAGCGTGGACTGGAAGGCGGGGCGTGGCCCCGGGCAGCCGCAGGCACAGGGAGCAGCGTGGACTGGAAGGCGGGGCGTGGCCCCGGGCAGCCCCGGGCACGGGGAGCAGTGCGGGCTGGAAGGCGGGGGACGGCCCCCGGCGGCTCCGGGCACAGGGAGCAGCGTGGACTGGAAGGCGGGGCGTGGCCCCGGGCAGCCCCGGGCACGGGGAGCAGTGCGTACTGGAAGGCGGGGGACGGCCCCCGGCGGCTCCGGGCACAGGGAGCAGCGTGGACTGAAAGGCGGGGCGTGGCCCCGGGCAGCCCCAGGCACAGGGAGCAGCGTGGACTGGAAGGCGGGGCGTGGCCCCGGGCAGCCCCGGGCACGGGGAGCAGCGTGGACTGGAAGGCGGGGCGTGGCCCCGGGCAGCCCCTGGCACGGGGAGCAGCGTGGACTGGAAGGCGGGGCGTGGCCCCGGGCAGCCCCGGGCACGGGGAGCAGCGTGGACTGGAAGGCGGGGCGTGGCCCCGGGCAGCCCCGGGCACAGGGAGCAGCGTGGGCTGGAAGGCGGGGCGTGGCCCCGGCGGCTCCGGGCACAGGGAGCAGCGTGGACTGGAAGGCGGGGCGTGGCCCCGGGCAGCCCCAGGCACAGGGAGCAGCGTGGACTGGAAGGCGGACCGTGGCCCCGGGCAGCCCCGGGCACGGGGAGCAGCGTGGACTGGAAGGCGGGGCGTGGCCCCGGGCAGCCCCGGGCACGGGGAGCAGCGTGGACTGGAAGGCGGGGCGTGGCCCCGGGCAGCCCCAGGCACAGGGAGCAGCGTGGGCTGGAAGGCGGGGCGTGGCCCCGGCGGCTCCGGGCACAGGGAGCAGCGTGGACTGGAAGGCGGGGCGTGGCCCCGGGCAGCCCCGGGCACGGGGAGCAGTGCGGGCTGGAAGGCGGGGGACGGCCCCCGGCGGCTCCGGGCACAGGGAGCAGCGTGGACTGGAAGGCGGGGCGTGGCCCCGGGCAGCCCCAGGCACAGGGAGCAGCGTGGACTGGAAGGCGGGGCGTGGCCCCGGGCAGCCCCGGGCACGGGGAGCAGTGCGGGCTGGAAGGCAGGGGGCGGCCCTGGGTGCCCCAGGTACCGGGAGCAGCGCGGGCAGGGAGGTGTTACTACTTTGTAACTTTGTTGTGCGCAGCGGCCTGAGCCGACGGGACCACAGTGCTGGGGGCAGCGGCGCCACAGCTGATAGGGGCAGGCGCAGCCAGCGAGGCTGCGGTGCTGGCGGCAGCGGCGCCACAGCTGATAGGGGCCGACGGGACCACAGTGCTGGGGGCAGCGGCGCCACAGCTGATAGGGGCAGGCGCAGCCAGCGGGGCTGCGGTGCTGGCGGCAGCAGGGCCACAGGCCGATAGGGGCCGACGGGACCACAGTGCTGGGGGCAGCGGCGCCACAGCTGATAGGGGCAGGCGCAGCCAGCGGGGCTGCGGTGCTGGCGGCAGCGGGGCCACAGCCCGATAGGGGCCGACGGGACCACAGTGCTGGGGGCAGCGGCGCCACAGCTGATAGGGGCAGGCGCAGCCAGCGGGGCTGCGGTGCTGGCGGCAGCGGGGCCACAGGCCGATAGGGGCCGACAGGACCACAGTGCTGGGGGCAGCGGCGCCACAGCTGATAGGGGCAGGCGCAGCCAGCGGGGCTGTGGTGCTGGCGGCAGCAGGGCCACAGGCCGATAGGGGCCGACGGGACCACAGTGCTGGGGGCAGCGGCGCCACAGCTGATAGGGGCAGGCGCAGCCAGCGGGGCTGCGGTGCTGGCGGCAGCGGGGCCACAGCCCGATAGGGGCCGACGGGACCACAGTGCTGGGGGCAGCGGCGCCACAGCTGATAGGGGCAGGCGCAGCCAGCGGGGCTGCGGTGCTGGCGGCAGCGGGGCCACAGCCCGATAGGGGCCGACGGGACCACAGTGCTGGGGGCAGCGGCGCCACAGCTGATAGGGGCAGGCGCAACCAGCGGGGCTGCGGTGCTGGCGGCAGCAGGGCCACAGGCCGATAGGGGCCGACGGGACCACAGTGCTGGGGGCAGCGGCGCCACAGCTGATAGGGGCAGGCGCAGCCAGCGGGGCTGCGGTGCTGGCGGCAGCGGGGCCACAGCCCGATAGGGGCCGACGGGACCACAGTGCTGGGGGCAGCGGCGCCACAGCTGATAGGGGCAGGCGCAACCAGCGGGGCTGCAGTGCTGGCGGCAGCGGGGCCACAGGCCGATAGGGGCCGACGGGACCACAGTGCTGGGGGCAGCGGCGCCACAGCTGATAGGGGCAGGCGCAGCCAGCGGGGCTGCGGTGCTGGAGGCAGCGGGGCCACAGCCCAATAGGGGCCGACGGGGCCGCAGTGCGCCGAGCCGAGCGAGGGATGGGAGGCAGGGCAGTGGCGGCGCGGGGCAAGCCCGCCGACATGGGGGCACCCGGAGCACCAGGGAACTCTGGAGCAGCGGGGCCCTGGGGACGCCGCACGGAGCGGCGGAGGGCTTTCTCCGGCCCCGGGGACGCCACACGGAGCGGCGGCGGGCATTTTCCGGCCCCGGGGACACCGCACGGAGCGGCGGCGGGCATTTTCCGGCCCCGGGGACGCCGCACGGAATGGCGGATACAGGCAGGCCCGGGGGCCAATGGCTGCCGGGTTGGGGCGGGGCCTTGGCCAGCAACCGCGCGGGGGGAGCTGGGGGCGGAGCCTCGCTAAAAAAAAAAAAAAAAAAAAAAAAAAAAAAAAAAAAAGTGCGCCTTATAGTCCGGTGCGCCTTATCTGATCTGCAAAGTTGCAAAATTTACCGACTCCCGGGGGGTGCGCCTTATAGTCCGGTGCGCCTTATGGTCGTGAAATTACTGTAATTATGGTATTTGGAGTAGTTTTACTTGGAGGGAGAAGGAAGGGGGGTAAGGAATCTGTTGGCTAGCAGTGGTGGTGCCACTGGTACCAGCTGTGCTTTCTACTAGCAAGTTGTTTATCCAGAACTGTGGCCCCTGTGGTACAGGGAAGCACCACAGCAATACCCTCTGCCTCCCTTTCCTCTTTCAGGAAGATGAGATTGAAATATGTGATGGCAAGGGTCAGCTACATCTTCTTCCCAGAGCAATGAGTCTTCAACATGATGAGTCTGAGAAGCCTGCAGACTTGTGTGAGCTCATGGTCCTGATGGTGGCCAAAAACCAATGGTCTGGGGCATTTCTGTCCTTCTCCTCCTAAATAAATGTTCCCAGCCCAACCAGTGCACCTGCCAGAGAACAACTCTCTTCCTGATGCAAGAAAACCCAGCAGAGAGACTGGGATTTGAAATATTTCTCTATTTTTTTTATTTGTATGTTTTGTTTAGACTCATTCTTTTCAAAGTATGCTATAGACATAATGTGGAATAAAATCTGGCTCTGATACAGACAGGAAAACGTTGATATACACCCCAGACCAAGGGCAGTGCTTGAACAAGCTACCACAAGTACTCTTAGGCGCTGTTGCTGATTCTGAGCACCTAATACTGCAAGAGCAGGACTGTGAGCAATGGTCTTGAACAAACACAACATCCAAAAATCTGTAATTTCTCATAAACTCTATGAGCTGAGTTTAGCAGCTCACAGAACTGATTTCAGCTCCCAATGTAAATGAAAGTCAGTATAGTTTCCACCATTTATTCTCATCACCTTCTTCTTCATTGGCCCATTATCTCTCCACCATTCCTGACCTTCATCAATAGTTTCCAGTGTCAACCTACAGCCCCTTCCTGAACTCCTGCTCCAGGTTTAATATTTTTAGGTGACATAGACATTAAATGACAGTCCTGGGACACAATGCCATTTATGGCGAACTTCCTGCAATTTCTTCTGCTGATTTGTCTTGTCCTGGGCTTAATATACTAAGCTATGTGTCTCTTTGGCTTCTGGAGATTGTATCCCTTCATGGGCCTGGTGTACTTCTTGAACTGCTTTTCCCGTTGTGACAATCTAAATTTGCTCTTGCTAATAGATGTGCAGCAGATCTAGTTTAAAGAGCTTGACAAAGACTTTTTGCAGCCTTCATGGCGAAGAGTGGCCCAGTACTTCAACCTGGATGCATATGCTTGATGCAGTTCTTCTTCCCTTCCCTCCTTCCCTTCCTACAAGTCAAAGCAAGGGGTTGATAGAAGAGGGAGGGAGGCCGGTGAAAGTCATGGTGTCTCTCACTATCATCCCTGTATCAGCAGCCAGTGATAACAGCAAAGGTTATTGCTGCAGGGAATTTCTTTGCCCTCATTTGCAATGGATTTATTATTCAGGCTGCCAAGACAAATACTATCTTCCCTCTGTTTACCTTAGTCTTTATCTCATGTTACCACCAGGGATTGTTTTATGGAAAACAGGCAAGACCCCTGCTGTGCTGGAGGGTTAGGTGTTTTTGTATGGGTATCTGCATTTAGATGGGGGAAAGAGAAGGACAACAGGATGCTTAGTCAAAACTTCACAGGATTTAAAATTATCCTAACAAATCAAGTATATTAAAAATATCTTCAATGGTAGTGATAACACATCTATGCTGCAACCCTTCTATTGACATCCTGTATCTCAGTTATCTGAGATGGGACAGGACAAACACTGCTAACAACCAGTACTTAGCAACCATGGTTCATGCAAGTAGTTCATAGCATTTGCTCCAACCATGTCAAGAGTCTGAAATGTAAGCAAGAGCCAAGTGTTACTGAGAAAATTTTTGTGGTGGGTTATGGTTCTATTGCAATTAAAAAAGACAGTCCCTATACTCATTTCTAGGTATGTTCCTGATCCCTTCTTTGCTGACATTCACATGGCTGTGCATCAGCAGGAATGGAGAGCTGAGATGGCTGAAAATTAATTTTTTTCCTTGCATCAAACTTGGATCACTAGTTCCAGTATATAAAGTACTGTCCTTTTCAACCTGTCTGTTCCTCAAGTGTCCTACATTAGGTAATGTGATCACTCTCATAGAGATCTATAGAACATAGGGCTTCAGTGAAATTACTTTCCAGGCATTTGAAAGTGGAATATAGATCAGGAAAATGAAAAAATTTTTCTTGTATATCTCTAATCTTAGCCATGGCCTTTTGGAGGTACTCTGTCCATACTCATGGTTCCTTCTTGACCAGTCCCAGCTCATGCACATATCCTTGAAACTTTCCGAAGAATTTTCCCTTCACAAGACAGTTCCTCCTCCTAAACTTTTCAACTATGACCACACATCTTCATAGTTGGCCACATTTTACATAAGAATCATCATTCTCCACTTGAAATTAGCCAAATCCAATTCAAACCCAGGAGCCTGTGGCAGGCCAGCTCTGCACAGCTCATCACTGCACTTTATTTCCACCCTCGTACTGTTAGTCAGGCTGTGTGTCATGGCATGATTGACAGATCGAATGGACAATTATTCATTTTACTTGTGCAACAAGCAATCTACAGCGAGAAAGAAAAAAAAGGCACAAGCTGCAGATTCTGTGGGCTGGAATAATAACAATTTCACTAGCCTAAAGGTATGCTTAATAAGTTTTTGTCATTAGAGCTAAGTCTGTATTTCCTAGATGTTACTTGATCCTTTTCTGCTAAAAATGTCTTCAAGCTGACTACATCAGAGAATGTTTGTGATGCAAAATTATTCTCCTGGAAAATAAGAAATCCATTGAATTTACTTCAATCAGTTAATTGAACGTTTGCTAGTTCTCACTGACTTTAGCTGCTTTTGGATGCACAATTCAGTTAGAAAAAGTTTTCTCCTTTTTAGAAGTAATATTATTTTTTCATAATTACTTTTTTTCTTCTTTTGGTACTTGTATACACACTGTGCCTATTTGATTTGTTCTTAGTTTATCCTAAGACAAGACATTCACTTTCCTACCCTACCAGCAATACACTCTTCACTTGAAAAGCATTTCAGCAGATGAAAAGAAGAAATTATTTAATAGAAACTACGAGGCACTGCAGGGTAGATAATCACCAAGGGAATTGAGGGCTGCAATTTAAGAAGGGGGCAGCTGTAAGGGAGGAGGCATCCAAGCTGTGGAGATATGAAAACAATCTCCTAGGCAATACAGTGTAAGCACAAAATTTTAGCAGCTCAGAAGGTCACCAACTTAATTGCAACCAAGGTTACAGTGGGTGAAGGAGAGTTGTGTATAGACTATATATTTATTTCTGTGCTTCCTGACTTCCACGTTTGAAGTTTTCTCTATTTAAAATAATCAAATGACCTTATTTATATTCTACTAAAGGCTGCTGTGGTTTGAGTTTTGAAGCCTGATGGTCTTTACCTGAGAGGTCACCAGGACAGCCAGATTCACTTCAAAGTTCTGAATGAGTTTGGATCTGTTCATAAAGCCTAATTTTGCTGATTTTCTGCATCTTGCTCTTGTTGCTGGGTTTGTTTAAGTCTCTCTGCATGTTATTTTTGCTCTAGATTCAAATCTGTTACCACATTGTGATGTAGGACAAGACAACCTTGAGTTAACAAGTAATTTACCTTAGATGGTATCATTGACATGGATATGGTGCTCTGTGCAGACTGTCGCAGTTGGGTTGTTTCTGGAACTGGGACATAACCCTGTTCCTTTAAAGCTCATTTGGTTTTTGCCAAGTCATGGCATATCATATTGTTATATCATGTCATACTGCACTGCCATCCCGCCCCTATCCCGATCTGTTCAAGTTTCTTTCCAAATTCCTCTATTCCAAGAGCTACTTCAATGGCTCCTTCATGTCCTTGTGTTCCTGTAAGTATTTACCTGATTACAGATGTGAGATATTTTTTCCCCATTCTGCCTCTTTCTTCTTGAGTTATCAAAAGCTGATTATTCTCAAAATCTGCCCTGTTTCTGTCAATTCTGCTCTACTCAGTATAGTATTAGTCAGTACATGTCCACTTGAATATCATCATATTATCTTGTTATTTCTCCATGATGAAAGCCCTTAAACTTTCTGGTCTTTTTACTTTTTGCTGTGAACCCAACCCTTCTTTCAAGTGTCCTCTGAGAGTTCTCTGTCATTGTATCTCCATATCCAGCCTGGCTTACCATGTGCCCCTGCACAGCTTAAATTTCTATCTTTTGCTACTGTTCAAGCCTCAGTCCATGATCTATTTCTTTCTTTTACTATAAAAGCTGTCTTTTCTTCCAGTCTCCCTCCCTCATCCTAGCTCTTTTCACAGCATTCTTTCTCTCCCAAAGCTCTAATTGCCTCCTGTAGCTCTTTGAAGCCTCCATGGGTATCTTGTCTAATACAATGTCCCAGTCAAGAGCTTTGTTCTCATCTAGAAGCCATTGCCTTATCTGACATCTACTGAAGTCTTTTTTCCTGCCTTTTCACTCATTTTTGCTCCATCTGAAAGTATTGCTTGAAGCAATATATGCTTGCTGTATCTTCTTCCTGTCCAGATTCTCATACCCTCATGCCCTTTGGTGCTTTGTCTCTTATTGCCTCTGTGTTTCTCTCTTAGAGACTGTGTTAGTGTTAAGTAGTCACCTTTTATCACCTTTCACCTCTTCCTCCTTTAAAACCCTCTTTTTCACCTTTACAGTTCTTTTGTCCCTTATCTTTTATATTATCTTCTTTACAGAGCTGTGGACCTCTTGGGCTGGGCTTTCTCGAGCATAGAATATTATTTTTGCTTTATATTTAAATGGCTATTTCTCTATTCTGCATGCAGGGCTCTAAGTAACAACAACTCTGCCTCAGCAAATTCCACTCCTGTCAGTCTGGGGTGGCAGAGGGCTTTGCATCACCATCTGCTATACTGTGTGTGTATGCAGTGTTGGTGGCAGCTGGAAAATAGACATGGTTTTTTGCTCCAGAGGAGGCTGCAGTCTGGTGCTGGCCTTGTGCACAGTGAGGTCATGAAGTGGTCTAGATCTTTCAGGATGAACCTGATACAGAACAAACCAAAAAAAAGCTCTGGCATAAGCAGAAGTCTCAAAAGTTAGTATGATGTCTGATAATTGTGTGGGCAGGGCATACAGTTAAGGTTGTTAAGATTGTCACTGTTGATAAATAGTACTTGGATTATTTCAGGTTTTAAATCTCCTGGGACATGACCATGGGAGAAGTGTGTCTTCAATCATCCTTTCCCTCCCTCCCCACCAGCCTCTCAGAGTTTTCACTATCAAGGCAGTAAGATGGAAAGGCTAGGAATTGTATTTCTGTATCCTGAAAAACATTCAGGAGTAATAAATAAACGCAGAGAAAGGGAGAGCTGAGAGAAAACTGAGAAGAGGAGGGAGAAAAACAGAAGCCTGAACGGACAAGAGATCCATCTTGGTGACAGTTCTTCCAACTTCTACTCTTTCCTTTATTGTCACTTAATATCCCAATTTGGACTGTAGCTGTAATTTCGTCTATCACAAACATGCCCTTTTTGAAACACACTTTGCGGTCCCACTAGGGCCTGTAATATGCAAAGGAAAAAAAATAAAAGGTGTATGAACAGGTTGTGTAACCTTCTTCTTGCATGCCATGGGGAAGGCTAGAAACTTTTGTGAGCCTTTTCAAGAGGCTTAGGTGCACCTGAAGAGTCAAGCCATATGTACCAGTCATCTGTGTTTGTGGCCAATGCAAAATGGTTATGACACCTTAATCCCATTTTTACATCTTCCTACAGCTCTCTGCTCATCTCCTGAGTCTGCTGGTAACCTCTGAAGCAACAGCAGCACTCCATTGCTGAGTCTTGGTGGAAGTGCACAGCAAGGCCTGGGAGATAGAAAGCAAGACAGAGGGGCAATAAAGGAAACATAGAAAGAAAAGCTGTGGCAGAAACAGTGATAGTGGAGATTTTACAGCAGTTGCTGGGCAGCAGCAGTGCAAAAAGGCAGATTTTTTTCAGGGTGTTCTCTGTATTGTATGTTTATATCTGCAGATCTGAAAACATGTAAAAGATGATGAGTAAAGCCAGAACTTTACTTTTCATTAGGTCAGCTGTGCCAGCTGGAGAAGTGGACAAGCTGTTGGGTCTACAAGTTCTTCTGAGAGTGTGAAATAGAAGCAGATCTCAAACCAAGTACAAATTGAGAGTAGCTACTTTGAATTTAACTAGGGTAGTGCCAGTGAGGCTGGTGGCTGTGACAGAGATTATTGGTACCTTGTGAAACAGCAAGGATTGTTAATAATTTCCAGAGAGCTGACAAAGCACTTTTACCTCCTAGGGGAAAGAGGGAGATGGCTGATTTATAAGCTCAGTAGCATGGTAAGATTAGTGATCAGGACACAGGAAATACTATGACATAAATCCAGTATCTCTACTGATTGCATATATTTTGCCATGCACTGAAATGATAAATTTCAGTTCCCAGTTGTTTCCTTGTTAGACAGTATCTGTGCAGAGACTTAGAGGTTATCAGTCTACCAGTACTGGCTGAGGTGTATTTCACTGTGGGAAGCACAGCTCAGGGGGTTTATAGGATGTCTTCCTAATGAGGATAGTAAAGGGTTTTGTTCAAGTAGCATCTGGAGTAATTTGGTTGGCCTTGGGGTCCTTCATGCTTTTGTTGATGAGATGAGTGAAGCTGGGGCTAGTTTTGAAGCTGAGAAGGATGGTTCTTGGCGAAAGACTTTTACGGTAGAATCATCCTATTTTAGGCTACTATTATATCATTATTTCCTGCAGAAATTCCACAACAGTATCATGCAAGACAGACAGTATAGATGGATTAGCCGGCAGTAGAGGGTTCATTTTGTTATTGCAGCAATTTCCAATGTGCCATTCTTGTGCCTCTTGAAGAACAAGAGCTAGAAGTGTGCACTTCCAGCTAAAGGTTCTCATTAGTTTTCTGCAGTGGCTCTGATGAGTGTTCTCCTCCAGTACATATAATAGTGACTGAAGGTCTGGTGCTAAATTACAGCTTTGATGTTTGCTGGGCCATGTTGTACTCAGTTTTTAAGCTTCCTACACCTTATATTTTAGACAGCTTTTCATATTTTATACACTCTATTGTATGCATTATGCATCATTTTTTATATAAGCCATAAGGACAATGGTCTTCCAAAAGCATCTCAATAGTTTGAAAGCAACTAATGGTAACCTGTAAGGATAACCAAATGTTTTTCTCTAATTTCCTAGACACAGTCCCTTAGAAACTCTTCTTTATGGTGATTCATTTCAAGTTCTGTCCTACCTATGGGGCACAGTCTTCCTCCAGAAAATAGTGCTTACTGACAGTAAAGTGAGTGCTGGTGAGAATGAAACAGGAGAGCCTGTAAGTTTTGGGCCAGCACTGATATTGCTTTCATAAATATTCAGTGCTTGCCTGGCCTGATACCAGTTGTAGGTTGTACACACTAACCTTATTCATGTAGATGGATATCCATATCTTAACAAGAACATGGAGAAGGTGGTTTGTGCAAAAAATTACAGTAATTTCACGACTATAAGGCGCACCCTTTTGACTAAAATTTTCCCCTGAACCCGGAAGTGCGCCTTATAGTCCGGCGCGCCTTATATGATGTACAAAGTTGCGACATTTGCCAACCCGGAAGTGCGAGCTGCAACAGGGGGACGGTGCCACAGGAGCGCCGAATCCTGAGGGGGGGCGTCACGGGCCAGTGCCCTGCTAGCCCCCTCCGCATGGGCTGGGCGTCACCGGCCAACCCCCTGCTAGCCCCTGCCAAGTGGGCTGGGCATCACCAGCCAGCCCCCTCCGCGCGGGCTGGGCGGTGCCAGCCGGCCTTAGGCCAGCAGTAGCCGCACAGGGAGAGAGGGAGCGGCCAGCCCCCAGCCAGGCCCCGCAGCACGGGCTGGGTGTCACCAGCCAGCCCCCTGCTAGCCCCCTCCGTGCGGGCTGGGTGGCGCCGGCCAGGCACTGGCCAGCCCCTGGCCAGCAGGAGCTGCACAGGGAGAGAGGGAGCAGGCAGCACCGCGCCGCCCCAAGCCGCGAATGGTCCCGAGCTGTGGCAGCCCCGAGCCATCCTGAACCGCAGCAACCCCAAGGTGTGAGCTGTGGCCGCCCTGAGCCGCAGCCGCCCCAAGCCCTGCCTTGCCAGCCAGGGGCAGACAGGAGTGCCAGGCCCCACGCATGGGGAGGGCACTTGGGGCTGCGTTTAAAGGCTACACCAATCTGTGAAAAATGTTTCGGTGTGCCTTATCTGATCTACAAAGTTGCGAAATTTGCCAACTCCCGGAGGGTGCGCCTTATAGTCCGGTGTGCCTTATGGTCGTGAAATTACTGTGTTTTCCTCATGGAGACTTTCTTTTTACCTTACTCTCAAGGAACATGCAGACTGAAAAAAAGCAAAAGAAGAAATGTTTCACAGGAATCTGGAAAATGAAATAATGAAACCACTGTTCTGGGCCCAATAAAAGGTGTTTTGCCCTTCTCTCCACCCCATTCTGCTTGCAAATCTCTTACTCAGTATAAGTAGCTTGGCATGTAAGATCTTTTTTTTTCTTGTATACAGTTTCTGGGACCTTGAACACTCTGCTCCTCCTTAATTAATAGCCCTCAGAAGATATATGGTTACAGGCAGGACACTGACTGTACTGGGAGGTGTCTCTAGGCCGAGTTGTTGTACCATGCTTCTCATTCCTATTGCTGGCTGGTAGCTAACTGGTGTTGGCTGAGATCGTTGTTTCTCTCCCAGGCTGAGAAACCAGTGGCAGAGTAGAAAAGAGAAGCTGTTGAATGTTCTAGTTTGTGGAAAAATGAGCATCAAGAAGAATTAAATTTCTGCATACACCTATAATTGAGTACCCACAGAGCAGTATGGTGATGTGCTTTGAAGTGCAAAGTATTCCCCATAAGAACGCCTGGGGAGGTTGAGATTAGACTCTAATGTTCAGCCGTTTACAGGCATGCCTGACTTCTCCATTAGGGTTTGCTGCTGTGGACTTAGAAAAATTCTCTTGCCAGTCTGAGTGAACACTGATCTCATTCCATCTCACCATAGTTGCCTTGTGATTGTTGCTTAGTCTTTAGGACACCTGGTATCTGGGGAGAAAATGAGGAAGCCCACTGACCTTTGTTCTCACTGCAAACAGGGAGTGTGTGGGATGGGGAGCTGTGAAAGAAGAGATATCCTGGATAATAATTTCTGCTTCCTCCTGTCTGCTTTCTGTCTCTGTGCTTGTAGCTCTGCCACACCACCTCCTCCCCCCGCCCCCTCCCTCTCCTTCAGGAGTTCCCCTCCTGCTCACACCTGATACTCAATCCCAGCAGAGTTACTGCCTTTTGCTGAGATCAGACATGGCACTGGGGAATCATGTGGCAGAGGAAGGTTGCTATAAATATAGTTGAATCCTTTGGGCAGGAGGGGAAGAAAGTGAGAGAGACACAAGCAGGAGGAGGAGGGGCAGAGAGAAAGAGAGTGCAGGAACAGGACAAGCTGGAGTGGTCTGAGGAGAGAGAGAAAGGAAGGATCAGCAGAGAATGCGGAGGTCGTGCTCTCTGCCAGAGCTCAAGGTGGTTCTGGGTAAGGCCCAGAGCAGCAACTCAGTGACAGACGAGTGTGAGGAGCAGCAGAGGAATGGAGAGCTCAGAGAGCAGGACGCAGGAGCCCAGCCCGAAGCCAGCTTTGTCGGGGGGCACACCAGAGTACGACTATGTCTGCTTTGAGAAATGCTCCCGTTTGGGGATACCTGTGGAGGCAGGACACGAGGCTGGGGCCACAGGGGATGGCCTGCGCTCCCCAGAGAACTCCCTCAGCTACCCACAGGTAGGGCTGGACAACGGGACATTTGTGCAGCACAGCTCTCCCTGGGATCACGCAGGGAGATCTCTGGGGCCCTCCGAACGGCGCTGGCAGAGCACACATCCCTGTCCATCCCCAGTCCCACCAGCTTGCCCCTCTGCTTGCTGACTCCAGGCCAGGCTTTGACAGTCATGGCTGTGCTCACACCAAGGATCCTACCAGCAATTCAAGTCAGAGGGGATTGTCACCTGCCATGGATACAATGAGACTTGGAATGGGCAAGCTGGGACGGGGAAAATTAACCAGAGCATTAATGCATTTGTAACAGCAAAGAGAAGCTGCAGCTGCTTTCAGCTGCATAGTGATATTAAGTAAAGCACAAGAGTGAGTACCACCAAAAGAACCGTGATGTTTATAGATGAGTATCTATCTGCACAGGTGTGTAGATGAAGTAAAGCTCTCTCGTGATTTTTCTCTGACCATAAAGCCCTTCATGATCATAGACTCATACATGTATATTGGTATTTTTGATAACTTAGTGGAGCTGCAAGTGAGGCATTTTCTAACCCTTAAGCTTGACCTGACTCTTGCTCTGGTTTGTACAAGCACTGGTTTAGGAAAATATCTGGGATGTAGATGTACTCTGGTTATGGCTTTTTGTTCCATTATGCTCTGTATCTTCCTTACCTCTTCTGGGACAGGCACCTGCAAAGGGGAAGGTTTACAGCAGAGTCCTACCACTCTGTTCTGATTAAGCTGGTCTAAGAGAGCTTCGATGCAATGAAGGATCCAGTCAAATTATGAGAAAGAGAGTGCATGAATGTGAAATTCATGAAGTGGATGTCTCTCCTTAAATGAATACGCATCCTCTTACACGGATGGCGGATGGCTGGGGAATGAAGGAGATTGCATTAATTGTCACCTAAAGACTCACGAGATTTAGTGATAGGAAAAGAGGTACATTTGCTACCAAGAAAATCTCTTCCAGTAGATAAGCATCCCAGTGAGGATAGTTACGTGTCACATTGCCAAAGATCAGAGAATCAGTTCCATGGCCATATTCAGGGATTTCTGTTCTGAAACTGCCTAAAACAGAGTTTGCGTGTTTCCTACACTGAAGTCTTCCAAAACCACCCCACTGATTTGTTTGGAAGCAGCAGCCCAGATGGACTGGAGCAGTTTAGACTTCATCTGCACAAGGCAGTGCTTTGGCTGCAGCAGTCACACTGAGAGGGCGAACACAGGGGTGGGATGGGGTGGAGAGGTGTGTGTGCCCACTTGAGGCTGAGCTCCATTGGGGTCACACCTGCTCCATGGGGTGCAAATGAGGCTGGAGAACTGAGCTGGGGGGCGGAAACGCACCTCTGTGTGTGTGCCAGGAACCAGGAGTGAGCTGGGGTGTGGGGAGCTGCGAGATGTATGCCCTTTCTCCAGTAAAGCACATCCTTGCACAGAAACATCCAGTTCACACATATCCAGCAGAGATGCCAGTCCCACACACCTAAAAACACTTTCCAGTAGGCACAGGTAACACAGTGAGGCAGCACCACCAGCTCTGTGCTCTTGCTTCCTGACACCAGAGTGTCTGTGTGCTCAGCTCCAGAGGCGTGATGGTCATTGCATGTAGATAGATGATCTCACATACAAACAAGAAGGCCAGCAAACCCATTCCCATGCATATCTTCAGGCAGAAACATCCCCAAGCAAGTATGCTTTTGTGAAGGCAATTTGCAATCTAAAATCCAGACACTTGTATTTATAGTTCACTGAAAAATATGTCCTAGAAATATTTTATATAACCAGTCATGTACACATGTGCATGTTCATTTATCATGGAACTTCACATGCAAACATTCTGGCTAAGCCGGGCTTGCTGTGGGTGTGTATATTTTGCTGGTAATTCATGCACATGCAGATACATTATAAATATGCACATGTACTTTGTACAAATATGCACACAATTATCATGTAGTTAGCATAAAAAACAATGTGTTGCACATGTTTTCATCCATTTCCACACAGAGTAATCATTTCTTTCCCTGCTGTCATGTGAAAAAACATTTGAAAGAGATTTTGATACTGTTGTGCTCTTATTTGTGCTAGTTGTTGCTTGCTGTTGTACATGTGATTTGGTTTGGTTTACACAGGCCCCAGAGTAGTGAAATCTTGGACTTTGCCCTTGGATCTTCAGATAATTGACAGTCAAAAAATATATAGTGGTTAATAGATAATAACATAATAGTAGTAGGATAATAATAATGTTTTGGACAATTAATATAACAGATTGTAGATATATAACAGATGATGTAATGTACCTTGATAAAAATACACATTATCCTACACTGTACGATTTTGTATTGTTTTATTTCTGCATGAGAAAGGAGTTACAGCTGGTGAAGTATTTGAGAGCTGTGCTATTTGTGAGTATAGAAAGGGTGTTCCTGGCAGGGAGCTCACTCAGCAATACACAGATAGGTGTAGTGGGAGGGATGTGCAGTAAGAAGTCAGGCAATGCAGTAATACAGAGTAACAGGCTCATACTGAGGAGTCATTGGTAGGGCCTCTGGAGGTCTCCAGCCGGAGCCGCTACTCACAGCAGGGCTGTCTCCAAAGGTAGGTCACATTGTCCAGAGCCTTTTCCAGGCATGTTCTGAACATCTACAGGACTGAAAATTCCCCAGCCCCACGGGGCACCTGCTCCTGTGCTGAACGACCGTCAAGTAGGGGCTGGATAGGAACATGTGTTCCTTTGTATGGGCTTTCCTTTCTTGCTAGTTGTGCTTTTTTCCTTTTGTCTATCACTGTGGCCCTCTGAGATATCTTGCTCTGATGTTTCCCTCCAGCCCCTCTCTCCCTTTAGCTAGTGGTAGTGCTGTTAGATTTCCCCTTTGCCACCTTTTCTTCAGGAACAACCATTATTTTGTTGCTGTTCCCTGTCCCTTACCTGTCCCTCTTCAGCTCTGCATCTAAGCAGTTGAGTGAGATGTTTTACTGACATTTAAATTTATGTATGTGGTGTATTTGGGGAGGTTTCACCTTTGAGGTCAGATATGGCTTCTCTTTGGTGATGCATCAGGGAAAAAAAGTCTCCTAAGGAAGATAATTTTAGGAATAGCAAGATGGCTACAAGGCAGGAGTAAGAGGGAAAGGAAGTACAGGCTAGGGCTGCCTCAATGACTGGGAGCAGCAGATCATAAATAGGATGCACTGGTAGAACTGGGGAAAGGGATTTCAGGACTGGGGTATTCCGTGGGGACTGTATTGTGAGAATGGCATGGGAAATAGCTTAGGCTTTGGATTGTGGGAGAAGGGCGGTTTCATACATGTTAACTCCTCAGAAAATAGCTCCCAGAAAAGTCTTGATTTTTTTCCCCTGAGATTCTGCACAGCTTTTCCTCTGTTACTCAAACAATGAAATTCCCCCAATTTTTGGAAAGACAAAAGATCACTTGCATAGATAAGTGCTTCATCTCTGAAAATAAACTTTACTTTCTCCCTGGAGGGTTTGGTTGGGGTTTGTTTTTTGTGGTTTTGTTTGTTTGTTTGGGTTTTTTTTGGAGGTTTTTGGGGATTTTTTTGGGGGGTATATGTTTCTCCCATCTATACTGAGTGATATTTATACATTCAGCTGGTTTTGCACTATTTTGGTGGTCTCTCTCCGCATTTAGCCAAGTAGGCATGGTAGCACTTTTTCTGGTTCAGCCCTTAGGTGGTAATTGAGAACTTATAAAATTGTCTTCATTTTTTCTAGTGCTCAGAAACCCTGTGTTCCGTATGTTAGAAAGGGAGCAGTAGAAGACGGAACAGTCTCGTACTGTGTTATATTTTTAGTTTTACATCTTCTAGTGGAGTGGATATTTCTTGCCTAACCCAATTTTGCTGTAAGGTCATACTCTGATTTCTGGATTCTTTCTCTGTCCCTCAATCTTCTACCATTTTAGATACTTCCAGAATCCTGGAAAAGCAAAGCACATGTGTGAAGCATTCTTTAAATGTGTTTAAATGTGTTGAGATGACCTGGTTTGCCAGGATAGCAACTTCTTTTTTATGTCTGTGGACTAACTCCTTTTTTTCCCACATCCTGAGTGCACCATTTTACAGCCAAGCAGAAGCAGTGAACTAGGATACCATATGAGGACTTTCAACATTCATACTGTTACACTGTCATGCTGTTCTATCTGGCAGATGGAAGATTCTCATTTGAATCTCATACTTGACACGAGCTTAAGTTGTATTTGACATAAACCCATGACCATTTAAAAGCAGTAAAACACTGGCTGAAGTGATAGGAAGATGCTTTTGTCTAAAATCTGCCAGTATTTGGCATTTCTATCTGAAAGACACACTAAGAGAAAAAATGAGCACTTTGCTGGGTAGGACTGCATTCTGTACGTGGCAGTTACCCTGTAGATGAAATTCTTCAGCCTGAGGTTTCTTTGTCCTGTCTGTTTTAAGGGAGTCAGAGTATGGCCATTATTCCCTGCAAAGAATGACACTGGTTAATTTACTTAGAATGTGTTGGTAATCATGTGGTTAATAATTGCATTGAATTTGTGTAGCTTCCAATACGGTGATGAATGGAAGAATACGTCCAGCTGCTCAGATAGGATCAATCTGTTTAAGAGGCAGCAGGTGAGCCATCTTTAGAACAGGATGATGATAGAAAGCATAGATAAGGGTTCTGTGAAGAAAAAAAAAATCCACTAGGATTTCCAAAGGGAGCTATGCCACATGGCTCTTGAGGAATATGTGCAAATAAATAAAATATTTAGGACCTTCAGTCATATTTGTTATGTTGAAATAGTAAATGGTAGAGCACTGAAGCAGGTGCTCAGAGAAGCTGGGTAATCTCTACTCCCGGAGATATTTAGGAGTTGCCTGGATAAGGTCCTGAGCAGCCTAATCTGGTTTAACTGGCTTTGGAGTTTGCAGGCTGTGGGCAGAGACTTGGATTAGAAATCTCCAGAGGTGCCTTCCGGTGTGAATCTTTCTGTGAGTCTCTGTATCTATTTTTTCTCAAGAGAACAGGAACATCTCTTTTGTTGCCTTGAAAGGGGGAGGCAGGAACTGTCAAACAGAAATGTCTCCTAAGTGTGTGGTAGTGCTTTATCTCTGTCATATGTCCTGTCATTCTCCAGCTTAAGTGTCTGATTTTGCTGATCAAAACATGGCCCATTCTCCTCTCGCCTCTCAGAAAATCTAAGAGAAGCAGGTGTTGTGCTGGGGAGGGAGCAAAGGGTCACCTTGTTACAGGTGGAAGGTGCATCAGGTGATAACCTGGTCTGAAGTAAAGCCAAACCTGGTTCTCCTGCGAGGAGAAGAGGCTTATTCTCTGCTTCTCAAATTCACACGTTTCCCACTTGTACTCTGAAAGAGTGAGGTGGCATAGCTGCTCTTCTGGGAATCTGGTAAACGAACCTGGGGCAGAGTCAGGGTTCTTCAAACTCCCTTAAGATGTTGACAAGACAGCACAACTGCCCAGTTTACTGCAGACCTCTGTAATAAATGTTCTTAGTAAGCACGTGTAGCTGATTGTGAATTGCATATAACCAACTGCTTTTCAAGTTCAGTATCTGAAGAAAAATACTAAGATTAAGAAATTAGGAATTAGAGATGCAGGAGGACTTAAAATACTGACTTGGGTAAATAATTGTTGGAGCTGTGCAGCAGTCTGTGATATTTTTGAGATGATGCTGCTTCTTTCCCTCCATGAGTGCTGTCAGTGGCTATGTGCCCTGTTAAGCATTCCTTGGCAGCAGAAGGAACAGATGCAGGACATTCCTGCAGCCTGTTTGAGAGTGTAATGCTTCTCAAAACCTTCAGAGATGTTTTACAGTGCTTCTGAAATCTATGAGACAGCCCTGAGGATGGCGGCCTCATGTGAACTACTTTGACCTTCTTTTGTACCTCCAGGAAGCTGTCTCTTAATGCTCAAATGCTCTCTCTTAGTGTTCAATCTCTCAGCCATTTTTTTCCAGGGCATTAGAAAATAATGAATATTCTTTTATCATATCTCGTACTCCAAAAAGGAGGTGAAAAGGTTTTGGAGAGATTGGAAAGAGGAAACTAGAAAGGAAAAAACAACAACAACAAAAAAAGAGCTGCATCTGTCTGGAAGTTTCTGTGTCTCAGTCTCCCTGCTTGCTACCTTTGGGTGTGTACCTCGGATTGTTGGTAGATTTGCCTTGTCATCCTTAATGCTAATTGTAAAGGAGCATTCACCTTGCTTTTTCTTTGTGATACCTCTTGTTTTCCGATTTTTCTGCTCCTCTAGCTTTATGGCCGATACACAGACCAGGTAACAGATAACATTTCAGACAAGGAAGCAGCAAAACTGCTGAAGAAACAGGCCCAAAGGAACAATGGAAAACCCCTGAAACGTGACAGTCAAGTACAGATCAAAGAAGAGCACTATTCCAAATGTCAAGGTAGGGACAATCCATGTTTCATTACCCTAATACCAGATATTGGGTAGGCCAGCAAGAGAGATGGGATTTAAGCAATTGTGACTGGGGAGAAGCAGAGAGGGAAGGAAAAGGAATCTAATCTCACTGGGTTGAAAAACCTTTTCTATATGAGCTTTCATCCTAGAAAGAGAAAAGATATGTTTGGAACAAAAAAACAATCCCAAGTAAATAATTTTTCCACAACAGAGCTCTATGATGGGAGGAAGGTGACCTCCTCGCATCAGACTTTTGCTGCTAGTGTACAAGATGTTAAATTCTACCCTCTGTGTCTTGCACACCCCCACCCCGCTTTTTAAAATGTTTTTTAAACTACATAAGATGTCACAGAACTGTGTGAGAGAGGGATGGGTATCAGTCCTTCAACATAAAGCCCATGATTCCTCCAAATAAATCCTTGTTTTAGTCAGTTCTCAGCACAGGAGAGACAGACACAACTTCATCTATATTCACTCAGTTTTTCTGGTTCACTCTTCCCTCTACAGACTGTGCTAAACGCATCCAGAAATATGTTACCAAGAAGCTTGGAGAGGACTGGATTTTCTTGGTTCTGTTGGGTCTGGTCATGGCGTTGGTGAGCTGGGGAGTGGATTATGCCAGTGCAAAGACCATACAGGGTGGGTGCCATTCAGGTGTTGCAAAAGCAGCCAGTAAATGACAACAAATATTTTACAAAGCCCAGTGACCAGTGTTGCTCCTCCTTTAACATCATTCTCCCATCCTCAATCCTTGCTGTTTGGGAATTTTGAAGTTCTGGCAACATAGTAAAGGTTAGCTAGGGAGAGGTTCTTTAAAGGGATTACAGGAGAAAATTTGGAAGTAAGTGGGCAGAAACAAGGGATATGTGTATGATGAGTCAAAGACAAACAAATATTTTTAATCCCTTTTCTTTCTGTTTCCTTGAATATGCAGAAACACAGGGAAGGGTTACTGTGGCCTTTCCTCTTATAGCTGCTTCCCTTTATCCCCAAGAATATGAAGAACATGGGTGATGGGGGGAGGGGCTCTTAGATGCCCTTCTGACAGTGTTTGTGCTTTTTATCTCATTTTTGTTCTTTCCAATTTTTACTAACACAGTGCCCTGAATTTTTCTGCCATCTGGGCATATAGTGCCCTCTCCTTTTGCCCTTTTCACAAGGATCTCCTATTCCCTTATATCCTTTCCCTGCATTTTTCCTGTGGTCTGTCTCCCTTAGCCAGTTACAAAAATTACAAGATCTTTCAGCCCCCATTTCAGTGCACACACACACACACACACACACACACACACACACACACACCACTGCCACTTCCTGTTAACTGCACTGTTCCTCTGTCCTTTCCCTCAGTGTCCCAGTCCTGACTGGCACACATATACACCAACCTTTTCCTCTTAGCTGCAGCAATTCCTCAAAGCTCCCAACATTGCTTCAGCCTGGTCTTCCTCCCTCCAGAGCTTCCCCATCTACCAGGTGACTGGTATAATCCACTCTGAGGGTTCCTGTCCTTTATACTTTCTGCAGCTGAGTCCTTTGGGGTTCTTTTTCCTTTTCCCTGCCAAGTCTCAGCCTCTGCTGAGACTGTGTGGGGAGCCAGCTTAGGCAGGGAAGATGCAGTTCAGAAGAGCTGCAGTTCAGTTTGAATTCTCAGTAGCTCATGCTGTTGTACCTAGCTGAGCAATGGTACTACCGCTGTTTTAATAGCTGCTGGCTTTTTAAACAGCTTCCATTCTGCTGCTCTAGAAGGGAAATCACAACCAGAGCTTTTAAACTAGTTTTTTTACGAAGGAATGGTCGGTGGACCACTCTATTGCCCTGCAGAACTCACACAAGACTCTCAGACTGCAAGATGAAGACACAGCACAGTGATTTGTCCTCACAGCTGCATGTAACACACCTCTTTTTATGCCACACTTGTGCACAGGTATTAATAGTGTCTTCTATCCATTCCTGCAGAATGCCTGCTTTATTGGGGTACGCGTACTCAAAATGTCATTAGGCTTGTCTCAGAAAAGGAGCATGAGGGGGCCATTTCTGAAGAAGATTTAGTATGGGCACATTTAGCAAGTGTGTGATTCTCTGATGTCTGCCAGCCTGTTCGGAGCAGCCGTGGTGACTGACAAGTTTCTGTTTGTGTGTCCACAGCCTACAAGTGGACATACAGAGCTCTGCACCCGAACATCCCTCTGCAGTACGTGGTGTGGGTTGCATTCCCACTCGGCCTCATTCTATTTGCAGCCAGCTTCTGTCACTTCGTCTCTCCGCAGGCTGTTGGTGAGGGCAGAAGGCATGGCAGGATCTCTTCCTGTCTGTCTCATTTTCCCTGTTCCGTTTGCCTGCGGGTTTTGTTCATCCCCGGCTCTGCTGTTGTTTTCAGGGTCTGGGATCCCAGAGCTCAAGACCATTATGAGGGGAGTGGTCCTCAAGGAGTATCTCACTCTCAAAGCTTTTGCGGCCAAAGTTGTGGCCCTCACAGCTGGACTTGGAAGTGGCATGCCTGTGGGGAAAGAGGTAAATATTGCTGATTCTATGAGCAGTAGTGACTGGAAGGTGGGAGTTGTTTGTGAAAGAAAAATCTAGAAATATTTTCTTACTTTCACCACCATTTCTCTTCTCAAAGCTCTGCTCTTTCCAGCAATACCTATCTTTCACTGGCCATTTTCCTTCCACTTTCAAAGACATGATATAGGAAACATCAAAGAACTCAAGTCATGTAGTCTTTGAGAGGGGAAAAAATTAAACGGAGATGGGAGAACTGAGGAAGACTGGAGGGTCTAGAGCATAAATCTTATAAGGAGTGACTGAGGGAAATGGGGTTGCTTAGTCTGGAGAAAAGGAGGCTCAGGGGAGACCTTTTCACTCTCAACCTGACAGGAGGTTGTAGCCAGGAGGTACTCAGTCAATTCTCCCAGATAACCAGCGAAAAGGGGAAATGGCTTCAAGTCACACTGGGCAAGGTTTAGACTGGATATTAGGAAAAATTTCTTCTATGAGATGGTGGTTAACATTAAAACAGGCAAATGGTGGAATCAATATCCCTGGAAGAGTTCAAAAGGTGTGTGGTTGTGGCACCTGGGAACATGGTTTAGTGGTGAACACAGTGATAGTGCATTAAAGGTTTGATTCAATTATCTCAGAGATCTTTTCCAACCTTAATGGTTCTATTACTGGCTGAGATTGCTGAAGGGAAGTTATGATGCCTGCAGTAGCTAAATGGTTGTCAGTAACCAGAGAGCAACCCGCTCTGATTTCCTCCTTCTCTTCTCTTCTCTTGCAGGGTCCTTTTGTGCATATTGCCAGTATCTGTGCTGTGGTACTCAGCAAGTTCATGTCGATCTTCTGTGGGGTGTATGAGGTAAGACACATATCTCTGCACACAGTTCTTTCACAGGTTGAGCTCCTGAAACACCCAGGATAGTATGGATAGGCCATGGAGCACGGAGGAAACTCATAGATCACTGTTTACTGTACTGAGGTAGAGCAGTAAAATACAAGCTGAACCAAAGTAGTGCAAGGCCAGACATACAGTCCAAATAACTGTGCAGGACCACCAATGTTACCCAGAAGTTACACAGGGACTGGTTAGGAGTATGTGTTTGACAAGTTTTCAATCTTGTGAGTGATGCCTTTGCACTGTGATCGTTGACTGTATAAAAAAGTAGCTGCAGACAAAGATCAATTTGTCTTTAAGCCAAATTTATACAGCATTGCTAATTATAGACACTGACACCATCTCTATGCTTTTGCTATCACAGAACAGCCTCTGCAGGCTGATCACTGTATTGACTGGTTGTATTAAAAAATCTATTAACTGCACATATAGATAAATGTATAAACTCCTCTATGTGCAGGCTCTTAGCAGAAAGTGACTGTGTAATACAACTGGAGGTGCTGTTTTACTTGAATAGATCCTGTCTGTGCACAAGGACCAAATGTCACTGCTGGAGGCCAGCTGACAGTACTAAAGACTGCACTAAAGTGTGTAGAGCCTGCTATTGGTAATAGCCGTGGCTGACTGTGCTGCTGGCTGCTGCTTATTTTCATTGTTCTGGGTCCTAACGCCGTGGCTTTGCTCCCTCTAACCCCAGCATGCCCGTCTCTGGCTGCACTCCCTGTTCCAGAAGGTGCCGGCTTGCGCAGTTGGAGTCAGATGTTGCTTCAAGGCTCCTCTCGGAGGCAAGTGTCTTCCTATATGTGACATTTAATGTACAGTTCCTCTTGCTGTGAGACTTCCAGCTCTCATGAAGGGTTCTCCACTGATCCCTCTCCACTTTGGCAAAACGAGTTCCTTGTTTTCACGTGTAACTGGTGACAGTGAAAGGAAGGGAAGGTTACAGGAAAAGTGACACCTATTTAAGTGCTGATTTCTAATGATGCAGCTTGTTCAGTCCCTGCTAGCCATGAACTGGAGAGTACCAAGGGCTGTCCAGAAATTTGATAAAGATCAAGTAGACAACAGAAGTAAAAAAAAACCTTGTGAGAGGCAACGGGCACAACTTTCAAGGAGGGAAATGTTGACTCTGTGAAAGGAAATTGTGTTTCTGCTCCCAAGGGTAGTCTAGCACTGGCATAGGTGTTCAGGGTGTCCAGAGAATTTCCACTCTTGGAAATGTACAGGACTCACCTGGACAAAACCTGATCTAGCCTTGGAATTAACAGAACTAACAGCTCTCTGAGCAGAGAGACAACTCCAGTGGTCCCATCACAACTTTCCATGATCCTGCTTGGAGGAGAAATTTGGAAATTTATGTCTCCCCCATGCATTTGTACTAGTCTTCTGATTCACTGAATATATTTAAATAGAGGCACATGATACTTTTTTCCTAAAGCAGTGGAAATATATTCATAAATAGTTTGTCTTTCATTTCACTTACCCCTCTCCCCATGTGCTACCCTGAGCCTCTTTGCACAGTTATTGTGCCCAGAAGTGTAAAGAGTTCTTAAATGCTATGTTTTTTCCTAAGTTGGCTTTAGTTCTTCCATGCACTACTTTCCTGTTAGTCTTCAAATGAATGGTCTTGCAGCAAATGCAACATGGTCTTGCATCGACAGTAATACTGATCTTTACTCTGGCTGGCTATTAAAAAAAACAATCGAGAAAGGAACATAGTTTGTCAGCTACAGATTAGAGGTTCTTCAGCTGATAACTTGAGAAAAGATGCCAGAAAGAAAATCAGGCTAAGCAAGAGAGAGGCTGTGCATATGTGGACAGTCTAGCAAGATGTAGACAGCCTGAGCTAAAGCCTGAGGCTTCAAGGCAAAATTTGTCAGTGTGCCAAAAGCCTTGAGAGAAAGCAGTTTCAGAACCAAGGATCAGACCACAGTCAGGTGGAACCATTGGAAGCACACAGGAGAATGGTATCTGTCTTAATGGTAAAAAAACAGAGCAAAAAAATCCCAAACCTAAAAAAACCTCTGTAGAAGTCTATGTTTCTTGTTTATTTCTCTGTACCTGGAATTAACAGTCTCAGAGATTCCAGGATGCATCATACATAGATGACTGAGAGATGCTACAGAAGAAAACAGGATGCTAAGCAGGGACTGATCTAACAGCTGCCTTTGGTAGCTAAAGGAGATGTCAGACAAAATAGCCAAAGTCTTCTCAGAGGACAGTGAAAGGACAAAGAGACAACAGGCACAACTTGCAACAAGGGAAATTCTATCTCCTTGTCCCAAAGGTCATTCAGGGTGGTACAGGTGTCATGGGATGCTGGGGAATTGCTGCCCTTGAAAGTGTTCAGGGCTTTCCTAGCAGCTTGATCCTGAGCACCCTGATCCTATTGATCTAACCTTGCAGTGAGCCCAGCTCTGAACAGAGAGCTAAGGAAGCATTCAGAAACACAGAACCAAAACCTGCTGTGAGCCTGTGATAACACTGTAGTATGGGAAAAACAGAAAGTTATCACAATTTCTGTAGCCCTAGTTCCTCTTCTGGATTTACACCAAATTGCAAATGTGATTTCCATTACCTGAGAGTTATGTAATCTTCAGCTGACCTTGGTCCAGGATATAGCTTACAGTTTCACTTCATATTGCCCTGGTGTGTAACTTCTTGGTGTTGTTGCAGGTAAATACCACCCTGTGCATTAAGGAGGATGGATTTGAAAAGCCAGTTTAGCCCTTGACAAGCAAGTGGTACCCAGTCTCTTAGAAAGACTCTCCCTTTTATACCTTCCAAATACATTTTTTATTATTATGACCATTTTCACTAGGATAGCACAATGCTTTACTGGGTGATCTGTAAAGCACCTACCCAGCATGGAAGAACCTTCAGCATCAGTCCACACTCTGCTCTGGACATGCTTGTGCCTTGTGCACACTGAATCACAGGGTAGGTTTTTTGAGGCATTCTGTGGCACATGCATCCTGAGATTCCCTGCCAAAGTAAAGAGATGGAGCAAAACCCACTTATGCTCCTTCCACCCTCTGGAGGATTTCCCATGAGACATTTCTTCCACAATGACAGAAACATGTTATGTTTCAAAGGAAAATGAGATGCTGCCTTCTTCACGTTTCTTGAATGCATGATTCCAGGTATATGCCTGTCCTGTGCCAGATGTTGCCTTTTCAGTATTTTGAAGCCATCCAGAAGGGAGAAGTGAGATAAACATAGCCATAACTCTGAGACTGGTGACAGAGCTGGGTGACATCATGCAGTCATACCTGCAAATTTTGCTACTCACTCTCTGTTTTCTTTCCTTCTTTCTTCTGTTTGTCTGTCTCTCTTTGTCTCTTTCACCAGTAGCAGCCCTATTATTACACGGATGTCCTGACTGTGGGGTGCGCTGTGGGTGTTGGCTGCTGCTTTGGGACACCACTTGGAGGCAAGTGGCTGTTCTGTTTCCTTTTCCTCAGCTACCTAAATCCTCTCCCGCCTAGTCCTCATCTCCTCTGCCCCCCTACTGCACCACATTTTTGATGTGACATTTACTTTGGACAGAGACACTTACCTTCAGCATTTTCAACCTCCCCAGCATCTCTGACAGTCTTTTTTCCACAGGTTGTCCATTTTCTGGAGGCAAGAGGAGAAGGCTCTCTAGAGCAGTGGTCTCCAAATTGGGGTGTGCATTCCCCAGGGGATGCACAAGGTGATCTGTTGAGTGTGGGAAGGAAATATCAGAATTTCTATTTTTTTAATATAAAAAAGTAAATAGATTAAACTTCACTGATATTAAGTATTTATATTGGCAGTGGTGCCCTAATATGTCACATGGCCACTTGTCACATACAGTGCATGAGGTGTAGAGTTACTCCCAACATGGAGAGTTGACCATGGTGCCCTCAATCATTTACTCTCTTTCAGCATATTGCAATTACTTGCAATCAGTGTGTGCCCACACTGGATTAAGTGGATTTACGGATTATATCACCTAGTGTTAACTAAAATAATCCTCACAAACTGGAAAAGTGGCTTTAAAAGGTGCCTGCAAAGAGGCTATGGATTGAAGATAATACTAATAATGTGAGCGCAGAGAAATGACAAGAAAGTGGCAGAGTTGGCACTTTTAGTACAGGCCCTTATTCAGTTCCATTATGAGGTACAAACAATGGCCAGCTAATGAGATCTGAGAGGAAGTCAGACAAAAAAATATTAAAGTTATCAAAGGTTATTTTAAACATGAATTTACATCTGTTATCATTAAAAAATGAACCTTACTGTACGTGTGTATCGTGCTTTGAGAAGTTAACTAATAAGGGTATGAAGCCATCAGAGTTAGCAAGACATTTAAAATATAGGCATCCAGAACATGAAAACAAACCTCTACAAATTTTTCAGTGATGTTTCATGTGAAATTCAATCCAATACTTCACAAAATTTCACTGAACCTAATGACAAATGTTTAGAGAAGCCTCCTTTGAGGTTTCTTGCTTCACAGCAAAAGAGAAAATACCACATACCACAGGAGAAACACTTACTCTTCCTGCCATAAAAGGTAAAAATGGTTGTGATAATACACAGAAAGCAATAGAGCAGCAAACTGAGTTCCTTCATCAGTAGACACTGCTAAAAGATGCATAGCAGACATTGCTTCAAGTTTTAAGAAACAAGAGTCTGTACAAATTACACAGTAGGAGAGGTTTCCTGTGCAGCTGGATTAGAGTACAGATGTTTCTAAAGTGCCTCAGATGATGGTGTTTTCCAGATTCTCTTTTGATAGTGAAAATCAGAACTTCTTTCTGTGAAAGAAGCTCTACCACAGAAGCTGTATTCTCAACAGTAAATTACTTCTTCGACAAAAAAATGTTTTATGGCAGAGCTCTGCAAGTGTAACAACTGGTGGAGCACAACAAGAGAAGAATTGGGGGATAAGGTTATCTAGACAGCACTACACCTGGAATTCATGCACTGCATTGTTCACAGATGAGCTATTGCAGCAAAGAAATGGAAGCCAGACATGCACAAAGTCCTACAAGATGTTGATGTGGTTCATTTCATAAAAACAAGACCCCGAAAGAGTAGAATGTTCACAATACTTCATAATGAGAGGATGAAAATCCTACAGGCATTTGCTGGTTATGTGATAGCAACTTTGAAGAGTAATAGAATTTAAAGTCCAGTTGCACCTTTTTCTTTTACAAAAACACAAGTGTTCTGAATTTTCTGATCTTTTCTGTGATGACAAGTGTCTGTCAGTAGATTGCTACCTAGCAGTCATTTGAAAAAGTAAACATACTTGATATACTTCAAGATGAAAGTGATGTTCT